>NW_012267229.1:9658530-9807106 GCF_000151885.1 Dipodomys ordii
AGCTTTTTCTACTTATGTGGTGCTGAGGAATTGAACCCAGGGCCTCATGAATGCAAGGCAAGCACTCTTACCACTGAGCCACCTTCCCAGCCCTGGGTAGGGTATCTTTATCTCCAATCAAGCACAAAAGCACCCCCTCAAAAAATAACAACAACAACAACAAAAACTGGAGCAGAGTTGTGGCTCAAGCAGTAGAGTGCTAGCCTTGAGCACAAAAGCTCAAGGATAGTGTCCAGGCCCTGAGTTCAAGCCCCAGTACTGGCGTGTGCGCACTCGAGTGCGCGCGCGCGCACACACACACACACACACACACACACACACACACACACACACACACCACAAAGAGGAAGATAAACCCTATACTTCCTAATTAGCATCTTCCAAGGAGTCTGAGGCATGGTGGTATTGGGGAGAGAGAGATAGGGGAGAGGTTGTTTTGCCCAATACTTATATACAAATATACAAACCAGTCTCCTTGAGAGGCAGGGTGGGCGAATACAGTCATAACATTCAATGTATGTATGTGAAACTGGAGCCAGGGAACTTGAAGGGGTGAGTATGGTTGGGAAAGATAGAGGAGAACATGAAAAGGGTGACATTGCTTTTAAGATACATTGTATTCATAAATAGACGTGTTGAATAATTCAACTATTCAGTTATATCAATTCAATTATTATCTTTTATTAAAGATAATAAAATAAAAAGGCAAACATTAAAAAGCAAATGTTTCCTGTCAAGCACAGTAGCTCACACCTGTAAGCCTAGTTACTCAGGAGGCTGACATCTGAGGATGGCAGTTTCAGGTCAGCCCAAGCAGGAAAGTCTGTGATCCTTATCGCCAATTCATCAGAAAAAAGGAGGAAGTGGAGGCTTGGATCAAGTGGTAGAATGCTAGCCTTGAGTGAATAAAGTCAAGCAAAGCCCTGAGTTTCAGCCATCCCTCCCTGCCCCAAAAAGTGAAAGACAAAAAATGTCTGATGTGCATGGCCACATCTAAGATGCCTGGGCTATTTGGACCCCTTGACGACTACTTCGGGCAAGAAAAACCTCAGGCCAAACTCAGCACTGCCCATGCTTGTGTGTGATTTCAGAGAAACAGAAGCTGAAGACCACGGACTACCCCCTAATCGCCCGCATCCTCCAGGGCCCCTGTGAGCAGGTGTCTAAAGTGTTCCTGATGGAGAAGGACCAGGTGGAGGAAGTCACTTACGACGTGAGTCCCCTCTGATTGGATGGTCGGTCCTCAGGTGGGTGGGGATTTGGTTGGAGTATAGCATGACTTTTTAGCCAACAACAGGTCCCCTCTGACTGCCATTCTTTAATACCGGGTTTTCTTAGAGACAGTTGAGGGTATGCCCCGTGGGAATTGTTAAAGGTGGGTTAGGGTTAGGGTGAAGGTTAGGGTTAGTGTTAGGGTTATTGTTAGGGTAAGTGTTAGGGTGAGGGTTTGGGTTAGGGTTAGGGTGACGGTGAGTGTGAGGGTTAGGGTGAGGGTGAGGTTGAGTGTGAGGGTTAGGGTTAGGGTAGTGGTGGTGGTGTTGGGAGTGATTTTCACTGAAGAAATGATTTTTTTATCCTTTTAGAGGAACTATAAGAGGTTTGAAACATTTTTATACTCTCTTAAGAGCACCAAGAAGTTAGCAGTGCTGGTTTTTTTTTTCTTTAAAACCTCACCTTATGTATTAGTCAGCCTTTGCTGTAGTAACAAACATCCCTCAAGTCTCAATAGATGGAACAACAAACACTCATGTGTTCTGTATGTGACTCTGCCAGCTGTGAAGCAGCAACTCTGCTCTGGGCTGTGGGTTGGGTTCTGCATCGTGTGTCTCGTTCAGAGACTCAGGATGAGGGGACAGTGGCTACCTGGTGTATGTTCTCTGTGGATGATGGCTGGAGCTTCAGATACCCAGGTTAATCACACATGCTCATTTGAAGCCTCTACTCAGCTTGAGCATACATCATAGCTACACACATTGCAATGACCAAAGTAAGTCACACAGCCACGCTCAACAATAAGGGTGGAGAAATGTCCTTCTCCCATCAAGGAGAGCTGATACAGCACTCAGGTAAGGATTCTGATGGAGAGAAGAAGCTGTCCCTAACTTTAACTCATCTGGGAGCCTCTCACAGTTGTTCAGAAGCCAACTTCCACTTGCTTGAGACCTAAGACAAATTGTTACTCAGAACCACAATAATTCCTCAAATTCGCGCAGGGGAGAATAATGAGGTATACACACATTTTTGTTATTTTGTTCTTTGTTGTTGTTTTCTTGCCAAGGGCTTCGTACATGCTAGGCAAGCATTCTACCTCTGAACTAACCCCAGCCCTAAGGGATTTATTACATGAGTTCAATTTATTCTCTGTACCACTATATCCAGAGAAAATGCTTTTCACTATTGGCCATCACTCAAATCGTGAGTTGGAGGCACAAGGTGGGAAATGAGAAGTTGTGACCTGGTGTCCTAGAAGTCATGCAGGTTCATTTGCAAGGTCTGGCTCTTGCCTTTAAGGGTTAGTGGGAAAACAGATTTTTCAAGGCTGTGTGCCTTCGAGGAGAGGAATACACAAGCCATTGCAATCATGCCGGGAGGGCTGTGTACCCCAGATTGACTTTGTCACCTTCCTCAGGTGGCCCAGTATATAAAGTTTGAGATGCCTGTCCTTAAAAGCTTCATTCAGAAACTTCAAGAGGAGGAAGATCGGGAGGTGAAGAAGCTGATGCGCAAGTAAGTATGGCCCTATGGTGCTGGTTGGGTTTCTCCTTGGGCTTCATCAAGAGGGGTCTCTGTTTGGGTGCCCTGCAGGGCTACTACTGGGCTGCTGTGTGTGACTGGGTCTTGTGGGTTTTAATCAGGGGATACCTATTCATAAATCTGATCTCAGATAAGGACATGAAATTTAATTACTGTTGTTTCCCCTACTTTTTGTGTCAGTTTGGGGGTGGAGGGGAGTGCGTGTACTCTTGTGTGCTTGTGTGCCAGTACTAGAGCTTGAATCAGGGCTTGGCTTTTTATTTTTTATTTTTTGCCAGTTATGGTGCCTGAACTTTGGGCCTGGGCGCTGTCCCTCAGCTCTTCAGCTCAAGGCTAGTGTTCTACCACTAGAGCCACAACACCACTTCCAGCTTTTTCTGCTTATGTAGTGCTGAGGAATCGAACCAGGGCCTCGGGCATGCAAGGCAAGCACTCTACCACTGAGCCATCTTCCCAGCCCCAGGGCTTGGCTTTTTAAAAATCAAAGTTGATATTCTTTTTCTTGCTCTTTTTTTTTTTTTTTTGCCAGTCCTGGGGCTTGAACTCAGGGGTACTGTCCCTGAGCTTCTTTTACTCAAGGCTAGCACTCTACCACTTGAGCCACAGTGCCACTTCTGGAGTTTTCTTTTTATGTGGTACTGAGGAATCAAACCCAGGGGTTCATGCATGCTAGGCAAGCACTCTACCACTAAGTCACCTTCCCAGCCTGTCAAAGTTGGTATTCAACCACTTGAGTCACACCTCCAGCCTGTCAACTACTTATTTTGATATGATCATCAAAATATCTCCCCTCCCCCTTCCTTTTACAGAAGAACTCCAAAACATGTTGGTTTAAAATCTCTTTGGAATCTAGATTCTTTTTTGGGGTGGGGGTCTAGTCGTGGGTCCAACTCTGGGCCTGGGCACTGTCCCTCGGCAATTCAGCTCAAGGCTAGCACTCTACCACTTGAGTCACAGTGCCACTTCCGGCTTGTTCCTTTTTGCTTATGTGGTACTGGAATCGAACCCAGGGCCTCATGCATGCAAGGCAGGTGCTCTACCACTGAGCCACCTTCCCAGCCCCATGAAATCTAGATTCTTAAATAGGATTGTTGCACTCACCCACAGGCCATGGTCCCCATACCCAGTGGTGGCTAGAATCTCTTCTATAAAACACAGGCACTGGTTGTATAAGGCTGAGTCGTATGAAGTTTTCAATTTGAGAATTGCCCCTCCTGAAGGTAAAATATTGGCAATTTCATATAATGCACACTGGATGAAGGTTAGTGAGCCACTGTGCTTATAAAGCTCTGTGCACAGTTCCTTGGTCATAGTAAGCACTCAGCAGGGCCCTTATTGCTGCTGTTGATAGCTTCACAGGTCTATCCTTCTTTTGCCAAGCCTTCCTAACCATCATAGAATGATCTAATTAGGAGTTGGCATCTTTATTCCTGCTGAGGAAATGAACACAAGCAAGGAAGCAGCTAGACTATGTGGCACACACCTTCCCTGGTGTACCTGCTATTACTTGGGTTCTGGGAAGGCCCCCAAGGAGGGGCCGTGTTCCCCACTGGCCTCTACTACAGGTTGTTTCTTGCCCCCAGGTACACTGTGCTCCGGTTGATGATTCGACAAAGGCTGGAGGAGATAGCCGAGACCCCAGCAGCAATCTGAGCCACAGGAATGAGGGGATCCAGACACCCCGGGGGCTGTCACCAACTAGAGAAGACACACAGGAAGCCAGCCACTTTCTTTCCCTGGAAACATTGAAGCACAACGCTCTCTAGCTCCATCATTTGCTACATGGAACAGGATGGGGAAGCCAGCAGACAACTCCGCACCCCTAGATCCCTGGTTCCCTCTTTTTCACTTGTAAGGACTTTTATTTCTGTCTGGAGGACCGAAAGTATGTATGTGCGTGTGTGCATGTGTGTGCACGCACGCAATGCAAGTCTATGTGCCTCACTGTGTTTTACACATGCAATTAATTCCAAGCAACCAGCACTGGTGCCATAAGGCTGGCAGAGGCGCTGTCCTGGGCAGAAGAGACAGATGAGGGGCTTTGGATGAAAGAAATCTTTTTCCCTTCAGTGCCTGGGCAGTCACCAAATTGGTCTATGTGTGGAAGAAAAGAAGTTCCCAACCAGCTCACCCTTTGAGGACTTGTAAGTTCAAAGAAATTCTCCTGTTGGGCACTGTGGTCAAGCCTGTAACCCTATCTATTCAGGAGACTAAGATCTGAGTATCCCTGTTCAAAGCCAGCCTGGGCAGAAACATACATGAGACTCTTATTTCTAATTAACTAGCAAAAAGCCAGAAGTGGAGCTGTGGCTCAAGCCAGAAGGGGCTCCGTGGACTGCTCCCACGCACTCAGTTCAAGCTCCAGTACTGGCACCCATCCACATACAAATAAATTCTCCCTGTATGTCTTGAAGGATGAGGTGAACATAAAATCCTTGGAAATGAACATAACAATAGCCAATTTGATGGCAAGGAAAAGATCATGGGATAGATGCAATGAGCTGACAAGTTTTTACACTGGAAATGTTCATTGATCACTTTCAGTAAGAAGAATGTGCAGTTGTGGATGCCTGAAAAGAATGCATGCAGCCTCTGTCTACACTCCATGGCCACTGTGAGACTCAGCAGAGCCTGCCTTTTTCACCCCGCTGCCAGTCCATTTCCCTGGTGTCCCCTTGGAGTAATGAAGGTCTCAGGAGACAAAAGTGTCCCCATTGGCCATGTGGGCCGAACTGGCTCGTGCTTAGGGCCTGACTTGATCTGCGTTGGTAGACAGGAAATTTCCAAGATCCATGCTTAGTGAAAGGGCAGGGTAGAGGCCACCTGTAGGGAGGGCAGGTGCCTGGGAACAGCCCAACTTCCCATCAGGGAGAGCCTTCCTGCACTGAGAGCTGGGGCTAAGTGTTTGCAGTCAAGGTTTTATTCTTCCCAGACTCTGGGTTCTTGAGAGTGAAGGCTTTCTCCAAGGAAGGTTTGCAGAGCTGGGGGGCTGAGGGCAGGAGAACCACTGGCCAGCACCCTGAGGGAAAGGTGGGCCTGTGGGAGAGACCCTTTCCTGCCCTAGGCACTCTCCTCTCCCCAGACATGCCTGTGTTTTTGGCCTCCAAGGCCTCTTTAAATGCCTCTCAGTTGTAGTTTCTCCATGAATTTTCAAAAAGATAGCATGCTGCCACTGGGCACATTGCCAAGGATCTCTTAACAAGCCTACTTCCTCCCCAGGGGCAGCGCCCCTTATTCCCCCCAACCCTGGAGAGTTGAAAGCCAGAGGGGCTGAGTGTCAAGCACACACACACACACACACACACACACACACACACACACACACACACACACACACACACACACACCCTCAGTGGATTCCCCCCTCCCCAAAAGCACAGACTTGAGGGTGGGGGCGGGGCTAAGGGGCGGGGCAAAGCTCCCTTTGTCACTGATGAGAAAGAGCAGTTTTATGTTCAGACATACTCCCAGATTTGCATGTGTGTGTGTGAGGGGGGGGGGACGGGACTTGGCTGAGATTTTTTTTTTTTAATCTCTCTTCCAGTTATTTTTATCTTGAATGTTCAAAGCCTTCATCACTCCAGTAATTCTCCTTTTTTTGGGGGGGGGGGCGGGGAAGGTGTGGCTGAGAGGAAGAATTTCTGCAAAGCAAATGACTAACTACTAACTCTTCTTGGACAGCTATTTCTGGTTTATAAAAGTTCTCGTAATTTGCACTAGCTCTCTGATCTGATCCTGTTAGATATGGAAATGTCACAGAATGCCAGTTTGCCAAGTCACTTTCCAAGAACATGAGACCAAGGAAGACTTGGCTTTTAAAGGTAGGGTTCAGGGCGGAAGTGGGAGGTAGCATGTTAACTTACCCCACATTTTCACTAGTGCAGACCACAACAGACATCAGTTTCTCATATCCTGATGATCTGATCATGGATTTTGGAAACAGCTGGGCACTGGTGGCTGGCTCTAGCTACTCAGAGGGCTGAGATCTGAGGATCACAATTCAAAACCAGTCAGGGCAGGAAAGTCTATGAGACTCTTGTCTGCAGTTAGCCAGCAAAAAGCCAGAAGTGGAAGTGTGGCTCAAGAGGTAGTGCCAGCCTTGAGAAAAAAAAAAAGCTAAGGGACAGGGCCCAAGCCATGAGTTCAAGCCCCAGCACCAGCACATATACACACAAATTTGAAACACAGCTAGGGGTACAGCTCAGTGGTAGGTCCCATGTTTAGCAATGCATATGGCCTTGGTTTAAACCCCTGGCACCTTTGAAGCAGCAGCAGTTGAAATGCTACATCGCAAAGACCAGCTTTTCTCAGTGTATTACATAGCTGGCAGCTTTCAGGTCCTCAGCTGATTTGTGTGGGTTATGTAATTGTGTGCAATGATCCTGAAATTGTATAAAAAATACAGACCCCAAAACCATCTAAAGACCAATGTATAAGGATTTTGTTTTGTTTTGTTTTCCCCCTACTTATGAAAAGCAGTTTAATTGCATCTGGCTTTTGTTTTCTTCCACCAAAGGTTCAAGTTACTAGGAGATCAAGTGGAGGAAAAGGCCCCAGTCCTTTGGCTGGGATGGGGGCGGGGTAGAATTAAGCACAAGGTCACATTCTCTGTGATCAAGTTCACAGAGCCGTGATGACTTACAGGGCGAAGGGCTGCTACTTGGGGAGCAGAAGAGAAGCACAAAAGATAGATTGCCAAGGTGTTGGTAAAGAGTGTGTACCCTTGCTGGGCACTGGTGGCTCATGGCTATAATCCTAGCTACTCAGAGTCTGAGATCAGAGGATCCCAGTTCAAAGCCAGCCCAGCCTACCCTCCCCCCCCAAAAAAAAAAGTCCATGAGAGTCTTCCCTCAGATAAAGCAGTAAGTAAGGCTGTAGCTCAAGTGGTAAAGCACCAGCCTTGAGTGAAAAAACTTAGGGATAGTGCCTAGACCATGAGTTCAAGCCCAAATACCTGCACAAAGGAAATAAAATACCCTGGTTTCCAGGCTGGTTGGACTTCAACTTGGAGTTGAGGATGAATAGGAAGGAAAACCAGCTCTCCATGATAAATTGGCTAAGGCTCCAGGTCAAGGTTAAGTTTTAAGATACACTGAAGTTTCAAAAGGAAATGGTGGTACAATTCCCTCCTTCCTACCAAAAAGAAAACAATACCCAGTCCTGGAAACTTCCAGATGAAGATATTTTGTCATTGTGCTTGTGATGTATGATAACATCTTCCTTCCAAACCCATTCTCTGTGTAAGATATCCTGATTGATAAGAATTGTTTTCTGTGGAGTTGAGTGGTTATTTGGTGTCAGGAGAATGGAAAGAGAAAGGAGGCAAAAAGGGAAAGGAATGCGTGTGTGTGTGTGTGTGTGTGTGTGTGTGTGTGTGTGTATGGTGCCAGTCTTGGGGCTTGAACTCAGGGCCTGGGCCTGTCCCTAAGCTTTATTTGCTCAGGGACTTGAGCCACAGCTCCATTTCCAGCTTTTTGGAGATAAGAGAAATAAGTGTCTCATGGACTTTCCTACTCAGCTGGCTTTGAACCACAATCCTCAGATCTCAGCCTCCTGAGTAGCTAGAATTAGAGGCCCGAGCCACCGGAGCCCAGAAGGTCCTTTTAAACCAATAAAACCAGCTGGCCAATTAATCATTCAGCTGACCAACCAACCAATCAAACAAAGAAAGAAAAATGAAACAAATAACTCATATTTTATTTCAAAGTTTTGTAACCTAATTTGGTGTGAAGGATATATCTCAAAGAAAGAAAGAAATCTCTATATGACCAAGGGAATTTCAATGTCTCCTGTGACCAAACAGTAAGTTGAGGCAAAGATAATAGAGGGGCTGGAAAGGTGGCTTAGTAGTAGAGTGCTTGCCTAGCAGGCATGAAGCCTTGGGTTCAATTCCTCACAGAAAAAGCCAGAAGTGGTGCTGTGGTTCAAGTGTTAGAGCACCAGCCTTGAGCAAAAGAAGCTCAGGGACAGTGCCCAGGCCTTGAGTTCAAGCCCCAGGACTGGCTAAATAAATAAATAATAAAAAAATTAAAAAGACAATAGAGATCACCAGAACCTCTCAGCCATACAAAACTTCCACGTTTCTACTTAAATTGTTTCTTGCTTGAGTCAGAGGAGATGGCTTTTCCTAGAGAGGCAAAAACAAGCATGAAGGTTTGTTTCAGATATAAGTGGAAATGTTTACTCTGTCCTGGGATATTAAAATTCTCCCTTCCAGGCTGGGAATGTGGCTCAATGGTAAAGTGCTTGTCTAGCATGCATGAAGTCCTGGGTTCAATTCCTCAGTACCACATAAACAGAGAAAGGCAGAAGTGGACCTGTGGCTCAAGTGGTAGAGCGCTAGCCTTGAGCAAAAAGAATCTCAGGGACAGTGTCTGGGCCCTGAGTTCAAGCCCTAGGACTGGCAAAAATAAATAAAAATAAAATTCCCCCTTCCCTTCCCAGGCTATTTTTCCTTCCTTCCTTCCTTCCTTCCTTCCTTCCTTCCTTCCTTCCTTCCTTCCTTCCTTCCCTCCTTCCTTTTTTTCTTTTTTCCGGTTGTGGGGCCTGAACTCTAGGCTGGGCGCTGTCCCTCAGCAATTCAGCTCAAGGCTAGCGCTCTACCACTTGAGCCTCAGCACCGCTTCCAGCTTTTTCTGCTTTATGTGGTGCTGAGGAATCAAACCCAAGGCCTCATGCATGCAAGGCAAGCACTCTACATTCCCAGCCAGCCCCCGGCTATTTCTAAACTGAGCACAGAGATGCACACACTGTGAAGGGAAGCCCCAGTTTCCCCCTGGAGTTTCCTGGCAAATCGCAGACCTGTTTCCAGGCTGGTGGTTTCTGGTGTGTGTAGTTGCTAGCGTTTCTTAAAGGTTTTGTGAAGTATACTTTCTTATTTTTGTGGAATATACTTCTTATCAGTTGCCTTTCAGGGATGGAACATGATTGACTGGGTTCAATGTTTGGATCTGAAGTGAAAACCAATCCCTTTAGACATCTTAACGTAATTTGACAAGGCCTCATAGGGAGCCATACAGTTTTGTAACCTTTTGATATGTGTTAAAGCACCTGACTTAGGTCTCATTGAAATAAAGCACTTTTCAAAGAGAAGTCTCCTCGTGGATTTGGGCTGTGTCTCTCCTGGGAGGGGAGTTCTGTGTGGGGAGAGAGTGTTTGTAAAGCTAGAGGATGGGAACTTGAAGTTGATTTTCTTCCCTCAGAGTTTGTTTGAATAAGCCCAGAGCTAACTGTCACATTGCCGTTGTTCATTTTCTGTTCTTATAACAAAATGTCAGAGACTGGAGAGTTTAGAATGAACAGAGGGTTTATTTAGCTCATAGTTTCAGTGGCCAGGAGGTCCAAGAGCACAGAGCCAACATCTGCTCAGCATCTGGGAGCTGGCTGGCTGGTGTTATAATATCAAAGAAGGCATCACATTGTTGACAACAGAGCAAAGCATCCTAGAGAGAGCTACTTCATGATTTTGTTGTGTGGTATGGGGGAACTGAGCCTAAGGCATCATACATACCAATCCTCCCCCTCAGGAACTAAGATTATAGGTGTGGGACACCAGTGCCAGCTTGGACTCACCTTGTAACTTAAAGTCTGTTCCCTGATGTTTTGAATGACATCAGAATCACAAAGGTAAACAAGCAGCTCCACAGCAACCTCAATGCAGCACAGCCAGCCAGGCACTGGGGTCCGACTCCTCATCCTAGCTACTCAGGAGGCTGAGATCTGAGGATCACAGCTCAGAGCCAGCCTGGGTAGGACAATCTCTGGGACTAGTCTCCAATTAGGCAGCAAAAAGCCAGAAGTGGATATGTGGTAAGTAATAGAACACTAGCCTTGAGTGGAAAAGCTAAGGGACAGTGTGCTTAGGCCCAACCTAAAGTTCAAGCCCCAGGACCATCACACAGAGAAGCAAGGAAGAAAGGAAGGAAGGAAGGCAGAAAGGAAGGAAGGAAGAAATAGTTTAAAGAACTATACAGCTAACAACAACCAGCAAAACCAAAATTAAAAACAAAAAAAAAACCCCCAAGACTTACATATTGAGAGGAGATATTTGCAAAGGGGTTAATAATAGAATTGCTACTCAATAACTCATGACTTTGAATGTCCTCTTCTGATCACTTAGTCCCTTGGAGGTGCCCTGGTGCTACCCGCCCACACCACCTGCAGCCAGCAGCGTCTAGCTGTCTTCATCCCAATGATTCTAATGACAGCCTTAGAGATACCTTGACATTTCCCCAGACTTAATTATGACCTGGATTCTGAGATCCTTAAGTCCTAATAAGCTTAATCTTAACCCCCAGCCTTGAACATTGCTCAAGCAGTATTTTTTTAAAATAAAGGTGATGTACAGAGGGGTTACAGTTCCTTAAGTCAGAAAATGAGTACATTTCTTTACGAATAGTGTTACTCCCTCATTTCTTTCAGGTTTTTGTTTTTTGTTTTTGTTTGGTCAGTCCTGGAGCTTGAACTCAGGGCCTGAGCACTGTCTCTGAGTTTAGTTTCTTTTGCTCAAGGCTAGCACTCTACCACTTGAGCCACAGCACCACTTCTGGCTTTTTCTGTGTATGTGGTGCTGAGGAATCGAACTGAGGGCTTCATGCATGCTAGGCAAGCACTCTACCACTAAGCCACATTCCCAGCACCTCTCCCAGTTTTGCTCAAGCAGTATTAAGACAGGCCACGCATGATGCCAACGCTGATATCCTTCTTTGGAGACTAACACTTTATTCAGCATCCTCACCCTGCTGCTCCCCATGTGTGCCATTGCCTGAGGGCTGGTTACCCAAGACGATGAAGTAAATGCTTATTATAAATCCATTCCTCTTTTGAACTGGGATCCCAAAAAATCAACCCATCCAAGGATTATAAACTGCATTTTTCTCTCTTTAGTCATTGAAAATCGTGCTAAATTGAGATGAAAATAATGCTGAGTACAGGCTTTTCGAGACTAAATTTAAGCTACTCGCAGTCATGAAGTTGCTCTTCAGGACTATGTAATAGACACTTTGCAGAGTACAGGAGAAGAAAGATCCCTGGAGAAGGCACTCAAAGGACAAAACAACCCGGAGAATTCATGCAGAATATTGTAAATGAATCCTGCAGAGCAATAATGACTTCGAGGGCTTTATCCCCATAGGGAAGATGCCACAAAAATGCATCTCTCAGACAGTTTAAGAATCATAACTGTGCTTCTTGGGGAACATACTAAAAGATAATATTTTCATTTCTGCACGTTTCATAAATGAGATTCAAGTCTTGGTAATAAAGATTGGTCTCACAGTGAGTAATAATTTCTTTATGCAGAATCTGTAGAGAAACTATATTAAAGTCTATAGACCTATCACAAAATCAATTCCACATGGAAGCCACGATGTAATGCTCAATGACATGCAGAGTACAATGACATAGAAATGCTTGGAAAAATACTGGCAGGATCTATCTACTAGCTAAAGTTTCCTTCCTTCCTTCCTTCCTTCCCTCCTTCCTTCCTTCTTCCCTCCCTCCCTCTCTCTCTCTCTCTCTCTCCAATGAGCTAGCTACAAACAATTCAGAAGTAGGATTGTGACACAAATGGGAAAGTATTAGCCTTAAGTAAAAGAAACTAAGAGACAGAGTCCAGACCCTGAGTTCAAACCCCAGGACTGGCTCATGTGTGCATGCTCACACACACACACACACACACACACACACACACACGGTGCTAATTGAGATGAAATGTCTATATAGCAAATGCATTGTTTTAACTGACAAGTGTGCAGAATACCAGCAGATCTACCATCTCTGCAGCAATACCTAGTCTAGTGACTCCTTCAGTTGGCCCTTTCTTACCACATTGCCTTGCTTGGTTGACTTGAATTAGCTCTGTAGGACTTGGCTTCTTTGTTTTTGTTAGTTGTTTCCTTCTCGGAAACAGAAGCTTTCAGAAACCAGAGACCTCTCTGCCTTGTTCAGGGTTGTATTCCTCAAGTCAGAGACCCCATTCCCCCCTCCTCCCTAGCTCCCCCCCCGCCCCCCCCTCCCCCAGCCTCTTTCTCCCTCTTTTGGCTGCCTGGAAGGAATGAAGGTCTTTTATACTTGAATGAGAATATAGCTTCTGCTTTCTAACTAGGCAAAACTCACGCAGGGGCTCTTCCCGCCCTCGGGTGGGACAGAGTTCAAGCAGCTGCTACCCTGTGGGGCTGAGTGAGTGCCCTGAGTCCTGTGACCTCCGAAGGAAAAATGTGTCAGCCCTACCTGAGTTCCTGCCTGGTACCCATGAAGAGGCAGAGGGCGAGACAGTGCCACCTGGCGGCACTTTCTGTCTCTGAGGTTCTCTGACAGTTTCAGGGTCCTTGCCCATCCCAGACACAGCCTAGGGGAGGAGCTGGGGCGACCACAGGCTTTAACCTAAGTGCGCGCGGGGGCGAAGGAGAATGCAGAAAACCCGTTTCCCTTCAGTCGTTCAAGGCTGCTGTGAGAGCGGCTGGAAGGCTGGTCCTGGGCCCTGCAGGGTGGGCGGTGTTCGCGCGCCCCCTGCTGGCACCGATGGCGCATAACTCCCACACCCCACTATTTGAAAAATCAACTGTAGTGTCATGTTGACCTTCCTGTCCTTATTTGAAACGTGCATTTACCCCATAGCACGTTGCATAGGGAGAAGGGCGTATGTGGCAGCGTCACATCTTGGAGAGAGATGCCTTTCTGGATTCAGAAAGGGATGCTGTTTTTGACACACGTCCCGCGTGCTTGGGTGTTTTCTGAGTCAGGCTTCTCAGGTTGGAATCCTGGTTCCCCTCACAGCAAGGGACGATGGCTCCCACTCTCTCCACCTGGCTTTCTCCATCTTCAGAATGGGTGTAACACTGTAGCATCTCAAGCAGTTTTTGGAGTAAATACTTTTAAAACACTGGGTTGTGAGGGTTGGGGAGGGGAAAAACTGGGAGAACATGAGGGAGGGGGTGACACTATTCAGACAGAAATGTACTCAATACCTGACTTTTGTAACTGTAACCCTTCTGTACTTTGGGGTACATCACCTTTACAATAACAATTTTAAAAAAAAACAGAAGAGCTGGGAAGGTGGCTCAGTGGTAGAGTGCTTGCCTCACATACATGAGGCCCTGGGTTCAATTCCTCAGCACCACATAAGCAGAAAAAGCTGGAAGTGGCACTATGGCTCAAGTGGTAGAGCGCTCGCCTTGAGCTGAAGAGCTGAGGGACAGCGCCCAGGCCCAGAGTTCAGGACCCATGACCGACAAAAAAAAAAAAAAGTAATCACTAGCTATTATTATTATTATAACATTTTGTTTTGTTTACTTAAACTAAAACCTGCACAAAAATCCTAAGAGGCTTAAGGACTATTGCAAAAATACAGATCATGATAATATGAATAATAACAATGGTATTTTAAAGAATATTTGTATACTATGCCTCTAATTCTAGCTACTAAGGGAGGCAGCAATCAGGAGAATCTCTGTTCAGCCAAAAAGATAGCGAGATCCCATTTCAGCCACCAAGGCAAGTATGGTGGTGTGCCTCCATAATCCCAGCTGTCTGGGATTCATAGATGAGAGGGTTGTTGTCTGAGGCCAATCTGAGACCAGCTGTAGCAAACAGTGGGAGACCCTATCTAAAAAACAAAACAAAAAAACCAAAAAGCAAACGTGGCTGGGGGTGTATTCCAACTAGTAGAGTGCTTGTAGTCAACATCAAGGTCTTGAGTTCAAATCCCAGTACTGCCAAAATATGTATATAATTTATAAATAAGTTTTAGCACATATGAACAATGCTCCCTGAGAGCGTGGGATCCAATATAAAAGGTTTGGGGTCCATTATTACTATCAACACCATCATCATCATCATCATCATTATTTCTGTTGTAACCATTCTTTTTTTTTTTTTAAAGAAAACTTGTTATTCTAAAGGTGGACAGAGGATTACAGTTGCATAAGTCCCGTAACGAGTGATTTCCTTTCTCACAGTGCAGACAGCAGTGGTTTTTGAGCCTGGATGGGCACTGGGGTGTGGCTTTCATCCTGTTCTTTTCTTTGGGTTACTGAGATCTCAGGACCAGGTTCCACACAGGCAAGTTGAAGCACAGAATTTCTTCTTCCTGAAAGGACACCCACTAGATTAGGCCAGACCCACTCCAACAGCCTCAAATGAACGCACCTCTTTGGAGACCCTGTCACCAAATAGAGTCTCATTCTGAAGTACTGGGCCTTAAGGGGACCAGAAAGGGAGGATCGGGGAGGATGGAGACCTTTCTGGGTGTGTTGGTTATCGGCATGGCCTTAGCATTTTACAACCCAGGCTGGTCTCCCTTCCAGAGCTGGCACTACAGGTATGCATCACCACACCCAGCCTTAAGCAAAAGTTTGAAATGTTTTGGGGAAAAGTTCACTCATTTGAAGGCAGAGTGTTAATCCCTTCCTACATTCCAGAAAACCAAACACTGTGGTGTGTGTGTGTGTGTGTGTGTGTACTGGTGCTTGGCTTGGTAATAGGCATGGGGGAGGGGTGTCTCTAGTTACTCTTGGGTATATTCTCAGGCACTGACTTGTTCCCACACAGGGTGTCCTTGCCCTCCACCCTTCCTTACAGTGAGCTCTCCCAGGGGATGTGGGACTTTCCCCTGTCTCTTTGTTCAGTGGGTTTCCCTTCCTTTCCAGCCAGCAGGAAACAATGACAAAACCCGGAGCCAGGCGCTCTGCTCTCACCCCACGCGTGCCTTTGAGCTCGGAGCCCCAGAGAACAATGGGGCGGCGTGGCCGCCAGCCTGTTTCCTCTCCCCAGTCTTCGCCCTCATCTCCGGTTTTCCCCGAGGCTGCTTCCTTCTCTGCTTCGTGGAAAGGTGGGGGGGTGGGATCGGTGCCCAGGGGACCGCAGGCTCTCCAGAGTGACAGAAGGAGAGAGACCCAGGGTGTTTAAAACAGGTGTGTGTGGGGCGGGGGGGTTCAGGGCAGTGTGGGCCCTGGAACTTCTCAGGGTGGTTGTATTTCTGGTTTTTCTTTCCTAGAAACACAGGCAGAGGCTCCAGGCTGCTCAAGTCTTAGTTTTCGTTCCACAGAAACATGGGGGAGATTTTAGGGTCCCCGGGTTCTCAGCCCTGCCCCGAAACCACCCTTGCCCAGGTCTCTAGGTTCCAGTTCCTCTCTGTGTTCAGGTCTGCAGACATGTTGGCCTGCCAGGCAAGCTCCCGGCAACAAACATTTTCTTTCTTGGTCGGTTGTGGGGCTTGAACTCATGGCCTGGGCGCTGTCCCTGCGACTCTGTGCTCAAAGCTAGCACTCTACCACTTGAGCCACAGCGCCACTTCCGGATTTTGAGTGGTTAATTGGGAATAAGAGTCTCACCGGGACTTTGCTGCCCTGGCTGGCTTTGAACCTCGATCCTCAGATCTCAGCTCCCTGAGTAGCTAGGATTACAGTTGTGAGCCACCAGTGCCCAGTTTAGCAAAGTCTTTTTTTTCGGGGGGTGGGGGAGGGGCGGGTCTGGTCGTAGGGCTTGAACTCTGGGCCTGGGCGCTGTCCCTCAGCTCTTCACTTCAAGGCTAGCGCTCTACCACTTGAGCCACAGCACCACTTCCGGCTTTTTTTTCTGCTTATGTGGTGCTGAGGAATCGAACTCAGGGCCTCATGCATACAAGACAAGTGCTCTACCACTGAGCCACCTTCCCAGCCCAGCAAAGTCTTTTTTAATGTCTACCCCATCTCATCTCTCCCCTCTCCTGTGCACCCACATACTCTTGCTTCAGCCTCTGCTAGAGATCTCTGATTGATGTGTGTGTGTGTGTGTGTGTTGTGTGGTGTTTGTTGGGGCTTGCACTCAGGGCTTGAATACTATCTCTGAATTTCTTTTGCTCAAGGCTAGCACTCTACACTTGAGCTACAGAGCCACTTCTGGCTTCTTCTGTGTATGTGGTACTGAGGAATTGAACCCAGGGCTTCATACATGCTAGGCAATTACTCTACCCCTAAGCCACATCCCCAGCCCTGTGATTAATATTTGAGATCCGTCTGGCTTCCTGCCTGGGACCATGCCCCGATTGCATCCATTTCGGGCTTCTTGTCTTCCTGTAGTTATGTACTGACAGATGGACACTGCCACATCCCTCTCCCTTCTCTTTATACGGGGTCTGCAAGCTTTTCTGTCTGCACTGGGACTGCACTCCCAATGGCAGCCTCCCGTGGAGCCAGGGGGGCAGGCATGCACCTCTGCCCTGTTATTGCTGCTTGTATTTTTTAATCTCCCCCCCCCCCTTAGAACAATGTTCAATCTACAGGCACATTGAGAAGTACGAGGAGTTCCCATTACCCATCCCTGGGGCCCGTACTTGTCAATCCTTCACATGACTGTGACACATTTGTTTCAACTCGTGAGCCAGTAAGGGTCACCTTATCTGGTAGTCACGCTTCCTTGGACTTCTCTGGGCCTCTGATTGAATCTCCCACGGCTGGGTGACCTTGGCAGTTGTGAGGAACCCGAGTCTTGGGTTTCATATAATGTCCCTTTGATTTAGCCAATGCCTTCTGCATGATTAGGCTGGGCTTATGGGTTTTATGGATGGCAAGCTACACAGTAAGGTTTATATATGATCCACAGGACTGACTGTTCACCGCTGGTGCTGACCGGGGGCACCTGGCTGAGGGTTCTCCACCACAGAGGTGTTCTTCTGTGTTCTAGGAACAAAGTCCCCATGTTCCATCCACATGCCCTCTAGAGGGTTCTGTGTCTGCCTCAGTGATTTGAGAATTCCTCTGCCTGGGATTTCCTCTCTCACTGTTAAATTGTTCAAACATCTATTTCTATTCACATGCATTCATGGACTTTGTATTTCAACCCACAACTACTGAATTTTGTTGCTCAAATTGTTCTACTCCTGGCCATTGGGAGCTCTTTCAGTTTTGGTCTCTTTGACAGAGCCTTGTTAATATGGGTGTATTAGTCAGATTTTGGTTACTGCAACAAGAAGAACAAAACCCCCAAATAACAGGGAAAATCAATTTGTAAGAGAGAAGGGGTCACAGTATCAAAGATTTTAGTCTATGGTTGCTCGCCTAATTTGTTTTGGACTTGTAATGAAACAGCCCGGCTCCCTATTGTTTCTTTTTTATTTTCTTTTTCTCCTTTCTTTCTTTCGTTCTTTCTTCCTTCCTTCCTTCCTTCTTTCTTTCTTTTTTTTTTGGTCCAGTCGTGGGGCCTGAACTCTGGGCTTGGGCACTGTCCCTCAGCTCTTCAGCTCAAGGCTAGTGCTCTACCACTTGAGCCACAATACCACTTCCGGATTTTTTCTTTTTGCTTATGTGGTGCTGGGGAATCAAACCCAGAGCCTCATGCATGCAAAGCAAGTGCTCTGCCACTGAGCCTCCAGCCCAGCCTCTTTCTTTCTTCCTTCCTTCCTTCCTTCCTTCCTTCCTTCCTTTCTTTCTTTCTTTCTTCCTTTCTTCCTTTCTTCCCTTCTTTCTGTCCTAGGGCTAGAACTCAGGGCCTGGGCACTGTCCTTGAGCTTCTTTTGCTCAAGGCTACCACTCTACAACTTAAGCAACAGTGCCACTTCTGTCTTTTTCTGTTTATGTGGTACTGAGGAATTGAACCCAGGGCTTCATGCATGCCTGGCAAGCACTCTACCACATTCCCAGCACCTTTGTCTTCTTTTCTTTTGTTTTCTTTTTGGTACCAGTCATTGTTCTTGAACTCAAGGCCTGAGTGCTTTACCTGAGCTTTTGTACTCAAGGCTATTGCTCTACCACTTGACCACAACTCCACTTCCAGCTTTTTGGTGATTAATCGGAGATAAGAGTCTCATAGGTTTTTCTTCCCAGGCTGGCTTCAATCCTCTATCTTCAGATCCCAGCTTCCTGAGAAGCTAGGATTACAGGCATGAGCCACTGGTGCCTGGCCCCTATGTTGTTTTTGACTGCCAAGTAGCCCTGTGTCAAAACAGCCAGTTAAACTGAGCATGATGGTACAAGCCTAAAGTCCCAACACTTGGGAGAATCTCCAGTTCAAGGCCAGCCTGAGCTACATAGTGAAATTCTACCTCAAACACAAAAACTGAAACAAAAAAAACTCCACACCCAAACAACAAAACAAAACAAAACTCAACCAGCTGAAACACATTAGCAAATTTAATTACAGATTTGGAAGCACTACAGAAAGACCCTATTCTCCCCTCAAGCCTTGAAAACCCCTCTCCTTGGTGCTGAACTAGTCTCCTGGGGGCTGGGGGGAGTGGTGGGGAACAGGGAGAGAGGCAGCCTGATGATCTCCCATGAGTCCAGCAGGCAATTCTACCCCAGTCAGCCCTGGCCTTCTTTCCTCTGCCCCTCACCCTCACCCAGCCCTGCCATCTCCCTCCCTCCTGAGAGGCCAGCTGTGTTAGTCCTTCCAACCCTGACTTGCCTGTTTCCCACTTCCTCTAGCTCCTCTGTGGCTTCCCATCAATTTCCTTCCACATGACCTAGTCTGCTGGAGTCGAAACAATCTATATTGTTTAAGGAAGGCAAGACTTTCCATAAAAGGGTTAGCCTTAAGAAGATCTGGGAATCCCCAGGCAGGCAGGGTGGGAGGATGAGGGGAAGGGGAAGGAGGGGAGGAGGAAAGGAACTCATGTATTGGAGGGTGAGCTATTTGGGGAAATCAGAGGTGTCTTGACCAGGAGCGTCTCATTAGATGGGGTGATCATAAAAACTGTTTATTAAAAAAAAATGAGTGAAGCTGGGTACCAGTGGCTCATGCCTGTAATCTTAGCTACTCAGGAGACTGAGATCTGAGGATTGTGGTTTAAAGCCAGCCTGGGCAGGAACATCTGTGAGACTCTTACCTCTAACCACTAGAAAACCGGAAGTGGTGCTGTGGCTCAAGTGGCAGAGCGCTCGCCTTACGCTGAAGAGCTCAAGGGCAGCGCCTAGGCCCAGAGTTCAAGACCCACAACTGACCAAAAAAAAAAAAGTGAGGGAGATGGAGGAAGGCTGAGACAAGGTGCATTTCAATGCTTGTCAGTGTTGGTTCTTACTCAGAAGTGAGGTCCAAGCCAGGGGGAGGCTGCCATTCACCAAGGGAATGGCTGTGTGTGTTTTCTGGGGGGACAGGCTTTGGATAGTCTAGAATGGCCTTAGAGATGTCTCAGAGGCATACCACATGCCCCACTCTTCCACCTATACAGGCCTGCGTTCCTGGAGTGCAGAAGGCCAATGCCTTTGCTTTCCAGCAGGAGAGCTTGGTGCCCAACTGGAATGGGTCTTCGGCCAGCCAGGAGAGCAAGGGGAGAAGAGAGGAGCCAGGTGTCCCCCTCTTGTGGCCACTAGGCAGGAAGAGAATACAGCCACGTTCCACATTCCTCTTCCAGATGTTTTGGGCCAAGGACCAGGTTCATTTATTTATTTATTTTTGCCAGCCCTGGGCTTGAACTCAGGGCCTGGGCACTGTCCCTGAGCTTCTTTTTGCTCAAGGATAGCACTCTATCACTTGAACCACAGCACCACTTCCAGCTTTTTCTGTTGATGTGGTACTGAGGAATCGAATCCAGCTTCATGCATGCTAGACAAGCACTCTACCGCTAAGCCACATTCCCAGCCCAGGGACCAGGTTTAAAATGAGAATCACTTACTATTTTAAGATACTCAGCTGGTTCCCAGGCTCAGCTTACACTCAGGAGGTTTTAGGTGTGTCTTCTGCAAAGGAGAGGACATTCACATGCAGTGTTTGTGATAAAGGTTGCTTCTCACGTTTAAATGACATAAATTCTGTGAGGTTGATAGCATTCTCAGTGATACTTTGATACTTCAGTGAAATGCTACTTTAGGGTTGGATGGTTAGAATTTTATTCCCAAGTGCTGGTAAGAATGGGAGTTGCTCCAGCTAGAAGGGAACAGAACTGGGTCATAACTACTGAAGTCTGAATTACACACTTACTTGGTCCCAGAAATCTTGCACATGCAAATCTACTCTGTAGAAATTAAAGTGACAGTCTGAGAGGTTGGAGATATGAGGATGTGTATTGTTTGCAGTGGCAGAAAACTGAACAATTTGAAGATCCACTCACAAAGAATTGACGGAATCAACCCCAATGCATTTGTACTACAGAATATTACACAGCGATGTAAAAGGATATGTTAGTTTCCTATTGACCCAGAGAGTTTAAGGTGTAATGGTAAATTAAAAAATTAAATGGAAAGGGGTTATGTATTATTTATATATTTCAATATGGTATACTGAAGTGAAAAAAAATCGTTGCTTTTATATCTGAACACAATAAAGGGGTAGAAGCTATAGCTTCAGGTAGCAAAAAAGGGGTTGGATGAAGAAATAAGAAAAATGAGAGGAAATGGACAAAAATAATTCAATAAAGTAAAAGTTTAAATATAAAAGCTCACCTATATTACAATAGCAAATGTGCACAGTTGCATTTTCAACTTAAGGCATGGGAGATAAAATCATTGACATAATTGGATATTGGTGTTGTGATTATTTGGGGGGCTTGATTTATGTATCAATCTTGATGTCACTTTTCTAACAGTCATATTTAACAAGCCAGCCTTCGAAGCAGGGCAGTGCGGGGGAGGGGGGGGGAGAAAGCAAGGCTTGGTGAAATTATTCATGCTGTAAAGTTTTGATTATCAAAAATATTTCAGCGGTATCACATAATGTCTTAACATGTAAGGCATCTGATAGCTGTTGGCTAAAGTGAAAAATCCAGTTTCAAGAAAGTTTACCTCATGATTTCTAAACACAAATCAGGGTGTTCAAGTGCACAGAGGTTCAGTTAAAAACTCCATCAACAGCCAGTGCCAGTTCTCACACCTATAATCCTAGCGACAGGAGGTTGAGTCTGAGAATCATAGTTCTAAGCCAGTCAAGCCAGGAAAGTCCTTGAAACTCTTACTGACAATCAACCACTAAAACAGCCAGAAGTAGAGGTATATAGATCAAGTGGTAGGGCTCCTACTTTGAGCAGAAAAAACTAAGGGACAGCTACTGGCCCCAGGCTGGGCACAAAAACAAAAACAAAAAGCTCCATAAACAAATTATGCATCCCAATTACTGGGTAGTTGGCTCCTTGTCCATCTACACCAAGTTTGAGGGGCGACTGGGGGAGTAAGAGGCTAAAGCAACTCTGGAGAGCCGAGCCCTGGGACCTGAGAGGTTGCTTTCACTGCAGATATGAAGCCACTCTGCTTATGCGGCCATGTGGGCCCTCCTGATAAAAAGTAGAGTCAGGACTGAAGGTTAACATCACCCTCTGAGTCTTTTTGTTCTTTATTATCATTGTTACTATTTTTCCTCCCAATGGCATGCAAGAACTCATCTATGCGAGCTCTGTGCTTTTATCTTGCTCTCCAACTTAGAATTTCTAGGCTGTGCAGCAGCACTGCATAACTCTGTCAGCAGGCCAGCAGGAGCCACTAGACCTGATCCTCTGCCCACCCTGCCCAGGCCCAACCTCCCAGCCCCAAGTCCTTCCCTGCTGGCTTTCCTTGGTAACCTTGAGGACTGAGAGTGTGGGACCTCAGCACAAGAGGTGCTTCTTATCAACATTCATGCGCTAAGCTATTTGAAATAGACTGTAGGACAATGCAGATACATTGTACATTGTCCCCATATACATAGATGCTCTTCAGAAGAGAATAGATAGCCTGTGTTGTGGTTCACACCTGTAATCTCACCACCGAGAAGGTTGAGGCTGGAGTATCTTGAGTTAAAAAGGGAGCCAGAGGGAGGAAGGAAGGAAAATGGAGAACAGGGTCTGTGAAAGTAAAAACGATTAGAAGAGGAGAGAAGAGAGAGACAGAAAGAGAAAGAGAGGGGAGAGAGAGAGAGGGAGGGTGGGGAAAGGATTTCACCAACTCCTGGGGGTTTCGAAAGATCCAGCAATCCTGTGAGAACATCTTACAACATTGGGTTCATTCTATTTGTTTATTTAAACAATATTCATATTTTTAATACAGATTTCACTTGTAAGGTGGTATATGAGCTTTTGCTTAAGACATGAGTGTTCTCGGCTGGGTTTTCTTTCTTTTTAGCCGTGTTGAGGAGTCATTACATTTTGTCACAGAGGGGTTTACAGAGATGAAATTTCTTGCCAAAGTGGAATCAAGGACCCATGAGGTCATGAAGGCACTGTAGAGACTTGCAGTCAGACGCAGGCACACGGGGCTAGGAGAATATGCTAGAAGCAGACATGTTTTTCTTAAAGATACAGACTTGTAGACTATTAATAGAAATCAGGCTATTTGAAGACACACTATGATTTTCCCCCCTCGTAAATGCATTATTAAAGACAATTGCAGGGACAGGAAGAGTGAACACTTAACTTTCTTGTAAAAAAGAATCTTGGCACCCTCGACGTATCTTGCTGTAAATCTGGTCTCTGGACATTAGCTTCCCACTTCCTCACAAGCTGACTCTGGGCCTCTAACTTTATTTCGACTTTAATTTCCTTCCTCCCTTATGCTTTACTTGAATGATAAGGATTAAAGTAAACTTCCACCTGACAAGGTATCAAAGAACCCAGCTGTTGGCTCTGTTCTTTGTATCTATTTCTGGGAGTGGACCGCCCATGATTTCAGGAGTGATCCATGTGGCTAGCTAGGTTCCATGGGGAGCCCTACGGGGAGCTGGGACACACTGGGGTGGGGGTGGGGAGTGGGGAGTGGCGTTGAAATCCCGTGGTGACTCCTAGCTCTGCCACTTACTGGCTGTGGGACTCTGGGGAGCAACTGCAGCTCCCTGAGCCTCAGTGTCCCCATCTGTAAAATGGGACTAACCCCCATCTGGAGGAATTAGGAAGAAGAGTGAAGTGCTTGGCACAGTTCCTAATGGGTTCTTTGCTGTTTGGGACAATCAGGACTGCAGGTGTGTGGGGCCATCAGGGTCGGGGGGAGAGGAAGAGGGGGAGAGACATTGGGGTGCCTCTCTCCACATTTGCAAGTTTTAGGTCAGGATGAACCACATGCAAAGCAGCAGGCCGAGCATGGCGGGCCGGTTCACGATGGCCACCGGGCAGCCCTCGCCCCTCTCCAGCCAGAAATCACACTGCTTGACGGCGCAGAGCTCCTTGGTCAGCCGCCACAGCACCCGCTGGTAGAACTTGTCCTGCATCTCCCGGGCGAACTCGGCCTGGTTGGCCGCCTGCGTGACGTTGATGCACCGGGCCACGAACACCTCCTTGGTGACGTTGGCGTCGGAGCAGCCCTCGTAGTGGATGCCGTCGGGGAACTGCCAGTAGTTGGCCTCGTAGTACCTGTTGGCCTCGGCTCCGAAGTCGATGTCGAGCTTGCGGCCTTGTTTGATGAAGGTCCCCGGGCGGTTCTCAGCGATGCGGGCTTCGGTGATGTGCACCGGGCTGGGCAGAGGTTTGCGGTTCCACTTGAACCTGTGCTTCACGCCCCGCGCCTTGGCCAGGGAGAGGTGGCTAAAGAGCAGGACGCAGACAATGGCCAGCCACCAGGCACCCAGATGCTTCTTCATTATGACACAATCTGCAAGAGCCAAGATGGACCCCGGCTGTCAAATTTCCCCAAGGGGCCTCCAAGAAGTGTAGCAGCATTCTAAGCCGAGGGCCTTCTACAGTTCCCCCCAAGCACAATGCCATTCCCACGGATGCTGGGAAGTAGGGGAGGGTGGGGGGGGATGTGGGCTGGACCCCAGACACCAAATCCCCTTCTCTGCAGAACTCATCTTTCTCAGGCTGATAGGCTGCAACTAACAATTATGAAGTTTTTTTAATATGCATGCTATCTTTGACTAGGCACAACGTATTTGCATAGACCTAGTATCCTTGAATAAAGGAGTCAGGCTTTGAAGCACACAGGTATTTTCTGAGATTTGCAAGTCAAGGGGGAATCAAACACTATTTTGTACCTTTAGTCCTCTTTTATTGTGTGTGTGTGCGTGTGTGTGTGTGTGTGTGTGTGTGTGTACATGTACCAGTACTGGTGTTTGAACTCAGGGCCTTACACTCCTGCTCAAGGCTGGCTCTTTATCACTTGACCCATACCTTCATCTCCCTACTTTATTCTCTAAGCTGCCATACCTCAGCCACACCTTGCCATCCATTGTAAGAAACTGGCTGATGCTTCTCAAGGCTTGACAGTACTAAGAAAGGCGGGGTGAGGGGGATGGGGAGGGGGAATGGAGGAAGAAAGAGGGAGGGAAACAACTAAGATATTCCAGCATAACTGGGGGAATCCCAGCAGAGCTGAGCCCCATTTTATGTTGACTTCACAGTGGAAGTAGGAATTGCAGACTCTCACCCCTAGGGGAGGGCTTCTTCCCCTGCTCCTCCTACTTTTTTATTGTATGCTTACTATATGCCAGCTACTGTTTTAAGTCTTGGGACATCTCCCAACTTCAATCTCATAAATCAGGTACATTATTGTTCATAGGTTATAATATGCCTGAGATACAGAGACTTTCCCAAGGCTGCACAGCAGGAGATGGTAGATTTGAACTCAGCTCAGCCTGATGCTGACTTCCTAGCTATCAGCATTGCCTCCTGCCCAGCAGAGTCTCTGCATGGGATGATGCTCACATTCTGTGTTGTTGGGGCATAATGCCCCCAGGCCAGGCCAAGAGCAGGGTTTTGAAAGTTTTCAAGGGGAATAATAAGAGAAAGCAGAGGTTAGCAGAGCTTGGAGATGCCAGGGGATTCCTGAAACAAAGACGCCTCGGGGTATGTGTAGGGCTACTACTGACATCATGGAGGGAATCCCCCCCTCTTCCCCCATCTCAGTTCTGGCCGCCTGTCCCACCTGGCTTCTGAAATGACAATAGCCATTATGGACATCCACCTCCATGGCCGGCCAGTCATCAGAGTATTTTTGCACCTAGACTTCTGTTTGTGGGGTTCAAGGTCACAAGAAGTTCCTATAGCTGGAGCTGTCTTTGAGATGAAGATGTACTGTGATCTCAGGAAGTGCCAGACCTGGATGAGGCTGAGCGACAGCGTGCTCAGTTCCTAACATGCCCTCTTGCCACCCCTGCCCCATCCCCCAAGGGCTCCATGTTCCTATTTAAATGTGCAGCTCTGATAACACATTGGTTCTTATGCTTAAAAACAAAACAGCCAAGTCTAGTCTGAGAGCACATGGTCATCTCTGGAAGGAACCCAGAGGCTTTCCTGTCCTGTTCTGGTAGTAGACATCGTGTTATCTCTGTCCCCAGGTGGGCAGAGCAGCCAGCCTCTACGACCACCTCTTTTGCCCCTAATCATAGTGAACTCAGAACCAGCTTTCTCCAGAGACCCAAGCATTACACAAGCATTCATTATTCCTATGTAACCAAGGGTTACATCCCATGTCACCAGCTCAGACCTTATAAGAATCTTATATAAGAATAATAGATCCTTATGGATGAGTTAAATTTATTTTAAAAATCAAAGCATAGAATTCTTGATTTTTGTAACCAAGGACTTGAAAGCAGCATAAAAATCACAACCACTATAAGTGGCATTTGATCATAGCATTAGAAATGCCAGGTCAGCTGGGCACAGGTGGCTCACGCCTGTAATCCTACCTACTCAGGAGGCTGAGCTCTGAGGATCATCATGGTTTGAAGCCAGCCTGGGCAGAAAACTCCATGAGACTCTTATCTCCAATAAAATACTTGGAAAAGCCAGAAGTGGCACTGTGACTCCAGTTATAAAGTGCTCGCCTTGAGTTAAAAGAAACCCAGGAGGCTGGGAAGGTGGCTCAGTGGTGGAGTGCTTGCCTTGCATGCATGAAGCCCTGGGTTCAATTCCTCAACATCACATAAGCAGAAAAAGCCGGAAGTGGCACTGTGGCTCAAGTGGTAGAGCACTAGCCTTGAGCTGAAGAGCTAAGAGACAGCACCCAGACCCGGAGTTCAGGCAACACTACCGGCAAAAAAGAAAGAAGAAGAAGAAAAAGGAGAAGGAGGAGAAGAAGAAGAAGCTGCTGCTCAGGCCCAGAGTTCAAGCCTCAGCACCAGAAAAAAGAAAAAGAAATGCAAGGTCAATAATAAACGCACATTCTTACAAGTTGTCCCCCCTGGCTGGGGATCCATCCTGAGAAGGTGAGGAAAGGGCTGGAAGTAAAGGAGTGACTACATGATTTTCAGTCTGGGGCAGACACTTGATTAGAATCAAGCAACCCTAACTGTAGAAATGCCTTTCCACATACCTGGGCTCTGTGCTGGGAGCCTGTCTCTGGAGCCAGGAGCCAAGAGATCCCGCGGTCCTCTAGCACACCTCCCCCAGTCAGACCCACCAGGCTATATAGGATCTGTTGGGGGGAGGGGGCCTCCCTGCTGTCCTCCAAATATGGCAGCCCTTCCCTCCCTGGGCAGACCAATCAGGGCTCCTGGGCCACTCCTTCATCCTGGGAAGGATGTGCTTTCCCATTCTCCACTGATTTAAAAAAAAAAAAAAAAGCCACGTGAAGATCTTGGAGTTCAGAAGGACTGGAGAGGAGCCTTGAGAACTGGGATTAGAAAGGCACTTTCAATATGGACAGCAGCTGGGGTTTAAGCTAGTGTTGCTGTGCTGTCCCTAGGGTCTCTTCCAGGCCGCCTCTGTGAGAAGGGACAAATGGGAGGACTTTCCCATTCCCCTCAAGAATGCTTGAGTTCGTCCCAAAGCCAACAAGATACTGATTTGTGGGAACCCAGGAAGTAGAGATGGGTGGAGATGAATGGAGCCAGGACTGAGTGAATGCTTGCATGCATGCCTGTGTTAGAGTGTGGAGATGGAGGGTTTGAAGTGGCTTTAATCTGGGTTTTACGTGTCTGTGAAGTGACCATCCCTAAACCTTCTAAGAGAAGAGTTACTAAGATTAGCTCTAAGCAGGGCAAAATGAAAAGTGACTACAGGAGGTGAGAATGGGGTGAACTTTGCCTGTAAATTTGCAAACTTTATTCTGAATGTGACCCGGGTGGTTTTCTTCAGGGCTCTTTTGCAAACCAAATTAAGGGGTTGTTTCTGAAGATGGCCAGAAGATGGTGCCAGAAGATTTCTCAAAGACTTCAGCTTGATGGTGGGACACCACACAGCTTAACACTACACCGCTGGCCCAGAGCTGCTGATTTAGAGCCTCCAACAGGAATATTTATTTATAGTGTACTGGTTCTGAGGGCTTGAACTCAGGGACTGGGTGCTGTCCCTGAGCTTTTTTTGCTCAAGGCTAGCACTGTGTGGCCACTGACATGCAGTGGTGCTTAATTGGAGATAAGAGGCTCACAGACGTTCCTGCCTGGGTGATCCTCAGATCTCAGCCTCCTGAGTAGCTAGGATTACAGGTGTGAGCCACTAGCATCCAACTGCTGCTGCTGCTGCTTTTTCTTCTTCTTCTTCTTCTTCCTCCTCCTCCTCCTCCTCCTCCTCCTCCTCCTTCTCCTCCTCCTCTTCTTCCTCCTCTTCCTCTTCCTCTTCCACCTTCCCCTCCTTCTTCTCCTCCTTCTTCCTCTTCCTCTTCCTCTTCCTCCTCCTTCTTTGCCAGTCCTGAGCTTGAACTCAAGGATTGCACACTGTCCCTGAGCTTCTTTTGCTCAAAGCTAGCATTCTACCACTTGAGTCACAGTGCCACTTCTGTTTTTTCCTGCTTATGTGGTACTGAGGAATCGAACCCAAAGTTTCAGGCAAGCACTCTACCACTGAGGCACATTCTCAGCCCCAGCTTCTTTTATTCTTTAAAATTAATTTTTTTCTTTTAAAAATAAAAATGTAGAAAAAGGAAATAGAAAAAATGTTCCTAACTGGGCACTGGTAGCTTACTCCCATAATCCTAGCTACTCAGGAGGCTGAGATCTGAGGATGGCAGTTCAAAGTCAGCTCTGGGAAGGAAGGTCTGTGAGACTCTTATCCCCAATTAACTATCAAAAAGCCTGAACTAGAGCTGTGGCACAAGTGGTAGAGTGCCATCCTTGAGTGGAAAAGCTAGGGGATAGCAGCCAAGCTCTGAGTCCAAGTTCTAGTACTTGCACTAAAATAAAATAAATACATTCCTTTTTTTTTTGTTAGTTGTGGAGCTTGAACTCATGGCCTGGGTGCTGACCCTGAGCTCTTTTGCTCAAGGTTAGTACTCTACCACTTTGAGCCATGGCTCTACTACATTTTTCTCTTGGAAGATAAGTCTCAAGGAATTTTCTGTCTGTGATCCTCAGATCTTAATCTCCTGAGTAGATAGGATTACAGGTATGAGCCATTGGTGCCCAGTGCTCCTATATTCATTCATTCATTTATTTATTTTTGGTCAGTCGTGGGGCTTGAAATCTGGGCCTGGGCACTGTCCCTCAGCTTTTTAGCTCAAGGTCAGCGTTCTACCACTTGAGCCACAGTGCCACTCCAAGCTTTTTCTGTTTATGTGGTGTTGAGGAATTGAACCCAGGGCCTCATGCATATGAGGCAAGTACTCTGACACTGAGCCACCTTCCCAGCCTTTTTTTTTTTTTTGAGTCACAGTGCCACTTCTGTTTTTTCCTGCTTATGTGGTACTGAGGAATCGAACCCAAAGTTTCAGGCAAGCACTCTACCACTGAGGCACATTCTCAGCCCCAGCTTCTTTTATTCTTTAAAATTAATTTTTTTCTTGAACTCTGGGCCTGGGCACTGTCCCTCAACATTTCAGCTCAAAGTAGCGTTCTACCACTTAAGCCACAGTGCTACTTCTGGTTTTATGGTGATTTATTGGAGATAAGAGTCTCACAGATGTTCCTACCCAGGCTGGTTTTGAACCACAATCCTCAGATCTCAGCCTTCTGAGTAGCTAGGATTGCAGGCATGAACTACCAGCACCTGGCTTCCTATATTCTTTTAACAGTTCAACATTTTGTGTTTGTGAATACAAACACATCATTAATGTAATCTTAGTCGTAGATTATTTGCAACATGCAAAGGAAAGGGGAGGAAAACCCCTCCTATCATTTTACCTGCCAGAGACAAGTGTGTTAGTACAATTTTATTGAACATATGAACATTAGGGTCATAATTAACCATAAAAATTTGTAACTTTGTGTGTTTGGGGCTAGAAAGGGCTCAGACTTCTTTGGTTCTTTTGAAGTGACAAGCTCAGATAGGCTGAAGGTCATGCAGCCAGGCGGGCAGTACCGTGCTAAGAACCTGTTGCTCCATTCCGAACTCTGTGTACCATCCACCAGGCCAGCCCCACCAGGATGTGTTATCGCCTGCCCCCTTGCCCCTGACTTCTCTTCCCCTTCTGAGTAGCCAATGTCCAGAGGGTGGTAGGAGGCTGGGTTAGTGCTGATGAGGTTGCAGATTGCTGGTGAGTGAACAAAGGCAGCTCTCAAAAGGACAGAGGACTGTGTGAGACAGAAAAACAGTCAAGAAGACTAGGAAGCAGCTGCAGAGAAGGCAGAGCTGTTCCTGCCCTGCCTTGCTGCCAGTCCCGTTAAGAATAAACAAAACAATCTAGAAGAATCTAGAGAAGGGAGACAGAGGCCCAGGGCCTTCCTTTTATCTTCCTGCACTGACAGATAAGGCAGGTTGGAATAGTAGATACTCTTTGGGAAAACAGGAAGGATGAGACTGCTACCCAGGTTAGGGGTTGGGGATGCAGGGGTTGTGACATATTTCTCTTGAGTATCAGAAATTTATGCATATGGACAATGAAGCAATAGGGGAGGGCTGAACTCTAAGGTGCATGAATGAGTCATTCGTTTCTTAATTCTTTGGTCTGATTATATCTTGCTGGTGCTGGGCTTGAACTTAGTACCTGGGCAGTTTCCCTTAGCTTTTTCACTCAACGCTGGCACTCTACCACTTGAGCCACGAGTCCACTTACAATTACAGGGGTGAGCCTCCAGCATCTGGGTTGAACCAGTTTTTAGAACACTTATAAACGACCTTCACTGTATTGATTCCCTTTCCATATATTTACAAACTGTACCCTGCAAAGTTTTCTTGGGGAAATATTACTCACTAGATTTTTTTTTTTTTTTTTGTCAAGGAAGGGAGAGAATGAGCTGTGGATGAGCCAGGTCATATTGCTAAATTAGCTTCTGGCTTAACAGCAGAGACATAATAGAAATCTGATTTGGAAAGTATTTACTAGGTATCTGTCCAGCGGTGAGAGCAGCTTCTGTGGGCTGAATGTGTGTCCCTCTCAAGTTCCTACTTGCCATCCTAACCCCCCAGGGCTGGTATTAGGAGGCAGATTAAGTCACAAGGGTGTAGCCCTCAGGATCGGAGTTCACGCCCTCATAAGGGCCTCAGAGCTCCATTGATCCTTCCCTCAAGTGAGGACGAGTGAGAGACAGACCTCTGGAAACAGGAAGTGCCTTCTTACTCCACACTGAGTCTGATAAATACCTCCATCTAGAACTTTGCATCCTCTAGAATGATAGGAAATACATTTGTGTTACTTACGACCCCTCCAGACAGTGGCATGTTGTTGCAGTACCTCAACTGGACAAGGAAAATAGATACAATAGATTTTTCCCCCCTAATGTCTGTTGTCTACATACAAAGCTGGACACATTTAAAGGGTATAACACTGTTTTCACATATGGAATACATCCATGTATCTGGCATTTAGATGAAGAGATTGTGAACATTCCAGCAACCGCCCCCTCCTCCCTCCACCACCTCCCCCAGCCTCCTCATGGTCCTTCCTTGTTCCTGTCTCCTCCCTTGTCCTGACGACTGACCCTCTAACTCCACAGGCTAGCTGCTCCACAGGCTAGCTGCTCTGTACTTCATATGGACACAAGACTATAGAACACAGCCTTTCCCATGTGTATTTTGCTCAAATCGCATCTGTAGAATTCACATGCATCATGTGCTGCTGTGAACAGTTCATTTTGTTATGAGAATATCCACAGATTACTTATGCATTTGTGTGAGGTGGAAATTTCATGGACATTCTAGTATGTTCCTCTTGGGGTCTAACTATCCTTGGCATGTATTCTCCTAGGAGGGGACTAGCTGGGTCAGAGAATATGCCTTCATTCAGCTTTTCTGGTCCTATAGTTTTGATTGTTGCTTTGCACATTTGTGTGTGTATGAGTGTGTGCATGTGCGTGTGTGCATATACTCACGTACACATGCTCCAGTCCTGAGGCTAGAATTCAGGGCCTGGGTCCTGTCCTTTAACTTTTTTGCTTAAGGCCAGCTCTCTACCACTTCAGCCATAGTTATACTTCCAGCTTTTTGCTGGTTGACTGGATATGAGAGGCTCTCAGATTTGTCTGCCCGGCTGGTTACAAACTGTGATACTCAGATCACTCCAGATCATTCCTGAGTAGCTAGGATGACCAATGTGAGCCACCAGCACATGGCTTGACATTGTTTTTGACATCTGTTGTAAAAGATGTCTGACCTCTTTGATTTGCCTCAGTCCCCAGATGGAAGCTTTGTCCAGTGGGGCTTGGCACTGTTGAGATTGCAGAATTCTGCACAAATTCTTCCCCTTCCCCCAGAATACTATAACGAGTTGAAAGCCGAGGTCTAAAAGCTGCTTTGAATACACAGGCCTGTGTTAACATGTTAGCTCTTGGCTGGCTGGGAATTCAAACTCTAATGAGGCATTTATGACTGTGGAGAGAGCTGGCACAGTGCTGGAGCTGTGACAGTCTTTGGTAAGGGAAAAGATCAGTGCATGTCCAGGCAGCCTCCACATGACAGCTGACAGGGGCCAAGCTGTATGATAGAAGGATGGTTCATGGAGGTCACTTCCTGTTGGTTAGTGGTGGCTGCAGGCACTGGAACTTGCAAGGGACAGGACTTAGGGGCAGCACATTTTAAATGCTCTTAAGTATTATATACATGTAAGCAGAGCATACATCATAGGCTCAATATTCAGTCCATGTTCACAACTTAAGATTTCTATGTAGCCAGCCAATGGTGATTCGTCTTGTAAACTTAGCTACTCAGGAGGCAGAGATCTGAGAAATGAGGTTCAAAACCAGAAAAGTCTGAAAGGCTCTTCCCTCTAGTTAGCAAAAAGCCAGAAGTGGAGCTATGGTTCAATTGGTAGAGCTCTAGCCTTGATTGAAAAAGCCAAATGAGAATGCAAAGCCCCGAGGCCTTAAGTACAAGCTTCTAGGATAGTTTCAGCTATTTCTGTATATTTCATACAAGTAAAATCACTTGATGTGGGCTTTTTGTAGCTAGCATCTTTGGTTCAACATTACATTTGTGATATTCACCAGTATCGTTACCTAGAGATAGGATGTATGTGTTTGTGTGTGTGTGTGTGTGTGTGTGTGTGTTTGTATGTTTGTGCATGTGCTAGTACTGGGGCTTGAATTCAGAGCCCCTTAGGAACTAACCCTTAGCTTTTTCCCTCAAGGCGGGTGCTTTACCACTTGAGCCACAGCTCTACTTTCAGCTTCTTGTCAATTAATTGGAGATAAAAGAGAGACTTCATGGACTTTTCTGCCCAGGTAAGCGTTGAATCTTGATCCTCAGATCTCAGTCTCCTGAGTAGCTAGAATTATAGGTGTCCAGGCTCCAGATGTTAGTTTTCAGTTTTCATTGCAGTATATGTGTTATTTGTCTAACTCGGCCATAATCTCCTTCTCTATTCGCCTCCTGAGGGCCACACAATGGCTCCCCTGTTCAGGCTATTGTGAAAGCAGTTGCTATGGCAACTCTTTGCACATCTCTTGGTGATCAAAAGCTCTCCTTTCTATTGGAGAAAATAGTTAGGACTGGAAGTGCCCGCCAGAGGAGAGGGTCTGCTCAGCTCGGACAGAAACTTCCTAAGTTTTCCAGATAGTTGAACCAGAGTCCATCCACCTGTGGGAGAGAGGCACAGGCCGGCTCTGCTGTACAGATTAAAAAAAACCAAAACACACTCTCCCATGACCCTTGAAGAAGGATGCTTGATGGAGAACTTTCCCTGTATAGTTTCCACAAAGGGCAGTAGTTTGGTAAGCTAGATGGGCCAACAGAGGACGCAATAGGGGAGAGCAGACCTAACCTGCCCCACAAGTTGAACACAAGTTGAATGTTCTTTATTGGAAGAGAACTGTTCATGGACAGAATTTAGAAAATGTACAGGTGTGTGTGTGTGTGTGTGTGTGTGTGTGTGTGTGTGTGTGTGTGTTAGGGGTCACGTCTTTATTTTCCACCAATCTCTGTTAAATACTACTTCTCCACAAAGGATAAAGACTACTCTTCCCATGACCATAACCAGATGTCTTCCGAACGCATTACGGGGAGGGTAACTGGCTGTCCTGGTTTGCCAGGGGCCCAGGGTGCTCCCAGAACACAGGATTTTTTAGGGCTAACATGGGAAAGTTTCGGATCAATGAAGGATCAAGTGAGCTTTTGGATACTTAAATTTAATGAGTGTTAGGATATTTTGGCGACTAAATTTTAGCTTAATTTCTTTTGCAAACTGTGTATTTTATTTTATGCTTTTAAAAAACATTCTGGGGCAAAACCCATAGACATCACTTTGACTGACAAAGGAGTCCAAGGAATAGATATTTCAGTTGGGTCTTGATGCATACATACGAGTTTTCCAGCTAGGAATAGAAGTAGGTCAAGGCAACATTGCTTTAAAAAGAAACACATACACACACACACTAAAAAAAAAAAAAAAAAAAGGAATGGAAAGAATGGAAGTCTCTTAGAAGACTTGTATGATTTAAATATTGGTCCCCTTCAAAACTCTAATTTACTTGTCATTTTAGCTATAATAAGAGCAGATGACGCTATTGCACTGCTGGTGGGAATGTAAATTGGTAAAACCACTCTGAACAGCAGTCTTTGGGTTCTTCCAAAAACTAAATAGATCTCTACGACTTCACCATACCACTCCTGGGCATCTACCCAGAACATCACAAGCCAGGATACCATAGACACTTGCACATCCATGTTCATTGCTGCATTGCTCATGATAGCCAAGTTGTGGAAACAGCCCCGATGTCCTACAATGGATGAATGGATCCAATAAAATACAGTACTTATAAACAAAGGAATTTTATACAGCCATTAAAAAGAATAATATTGGGCTAGGAATGTGTCTTAGTGGGAGAATGTTTGCCTAGCATACCTGAAGCCCTGGGTTTAATTCCTCAGTACCACATAAACAGAAAAAGCCAGAAGTGGCACTGTGGCTCAAGTGCTAGAGGGCTAGCCTTGAGCAAAAAGAAGCTCAGGGACAGTGCCCAGGACCTGAGTTCAAACTCCAAGACAGACAGACAGCCAGACAGAAAAGAAAGGAAGAAAGGAAAGAAAGAAAGAAAGAGAGAGAAAGAAAGAAGGAAGGAAGGAAGGAAGGAAAGAAAGAAAGAGGAAGGAAGGAAGGAAAGAAGGAAGGAAGGGAGGAAGGAAGAAAGGAAAGAAGGATGGTAGGAAGGAAGGAAGGAAGGAAGAAGAATAATGTATGTCGTTTGCAGGGAAATGGATGGACCTAGAACAAATCATGTTAAGTGAGGTAAGACAAGCTTAAAGGGACAATTGGCACATATATACTCTTCTATGCAGAAGCTAGATCTAAAATACTCTGGCTATGATAAATTATACAGGATTCTAGGCAGTCACACACAGTGAGACCAAAGAAGGACACTCTTAGGAGAGGATCACAAAGGCACAATGCTTATGTGCATCTGATCATATAAAATAATATTTATTTAAATGAAAAAAAAGGTGCAAGTGAGGGTGAGTGGGCCAGGAATGCAATGTGGGCACCAGGAAGCCTGGTATTCACACTGTCAGGGCTTGTCAGAGCAGCTGCATGTGACGAAGGCAAGTGGACTCAACTACATAACTTCCCTGTGAGACAGAGAGAGGGGGACAGCTGGGCAGACAGCAGTCAGGAGGAAAAGGGCCACGTTTCTACTAGATGGGTACAAGGTGTTGAAATAGTCTACATGACAATAATCTGCAGGTCCTAGTCACCTTCCTGGCCTCAGAGCATGCTTCATTCATTCATTCATTCATTCACTTATTTGTTCATTCAGGATCCAAAGCTCTTATTTGTTATTCTTGTTTCTGGGTTTTGTTTTGTTTTTGTTTATTTTGGTGTGATTTTTTTTTGTGCCAGTATTGGGGCTTGAACTTAGGTCCTGGGTACTGTCTCTGAGTTTTTGCACTCAAGACTAACATTCTACTACCATCTGAGCCACAGTTTGGTGGTTAATTGGAGATAAGAATTTCTTGCAGTTGTCTACTGGGCTAGCTGAGAACTCAGATCCTCAGATCTCAGATTCTTGAGTAGCTAGGATTACAAGCATGTGCCGCCCCCCCCCCCCATACCCTCTCTCAGCACTGGTCTTGTTTCTGTTTTTATTAGTCTGTATGTTTAGAACAATGTCTCCCTGTGTAACCCAAACTGACCTTGGACTTATTATGTAGCCCAGGCTCTGCATTCTTCTGCCCCAGTCTCTTACATCACAGGCATGTACCATCACACCTAGCTCCAGATCTCTTTCCTCAAGAGATTTCTATTTAATATTTGCCACTGAAGGAAAGGGATTACATTTCTGTCACACATTGATTTCTGATGCCAGCAGGCTTTCTACACACTGCAGATCACAGCAGGGCTAGTGGATTTTTAAATCTGGTTACTCTCTGATTAAACCTCTTTCTTAACTTTTCAAAGGCCAAGGAAGTCATTCATCTTACATTTTCCGGCTTTCATTGATTTGGCCTTTGATACAGTGGCCAGAAAAGGATGGGGACTAAACACTCATAAGCATGGTAGTACCCAATCTTTGAATGCTTCAGTACACTGCTGTCTTGGAAGACCTGGTAGGGGTAGAGGGGGTGAGGAGATGGGGACAAGCAGGCAGAAACATTCTCATAACAGCTTCACTCTCAACAGATGCCAACCTCCCTCCCCTCTTACTCTCTCTATTATCATGCTTCAGGAAAAAACAACAACAGATTCCTTGCTTCAACATGATTCAAATGATAGCTTCACCATCCCAATGTGTTGCCTAGTGATCTTTCACACAGCTCACAGAATTGGCCATTGATTGCTAATGTCTGATTCTCACAACATCTTTATAATACTAGACAGAGAAGACCCCCTCTCCCTCCATTTATAGCCATTTCCCATTCCCCCACCTCTCTCCCAGCCCTGGCAATCGTTAATCAACTTGCTATCCCACACATCTGCCTATTCTGGCCATTTCATCTAAATGAATCATGCAGTACCTGGTCCTTTATAATTGACTTCTTCCATTTAGCTTCATCTTATTAGGTTCATCCGTAATGTAGCATGCGATAGGACTTCATTCCTTTTTATCGCTGAACAGGATTGGAAGACTTACAAAGTTTTATAAGGAAAGCTGTCCCACATATGCTCTTTTATTCTATATTGTGCTTTTGCTATTACAAACTAGAGGTGCCTAATGAAACTATGTTGTCCAATAACTCTAGAGCAATCGTGAGAAAAGCAAGATGGCAGCTTTCTGCAGCCATTTCCTGTAACTTGGCTGGACAGAACAAACAACTGGTCTTAAATTCATTTGTAGCATTGGTTTCCTGGCAGCCTCTAGGGACTGGCACAATCACAATGGGCCTTTCATGAATTATAGCAACAAATCATGCTCTTAAAATTCTCACACTGAAGACTAGGCATGGTAGAGCACATCTGTAATCCCGGCACACCAGAGATAGAGGCAGGAAGATCATGAGTCATAAGCAGGAAGTCTGAGCTCAAAAACATTTCTGAAGTTGAGAATGGCCTCTCATAGATTTCTTGAGGGAATTAGAGCTTAATCATCTTTCTTTATTCATCAAAGATTAAAGGTGTCTTTTGTAACATTATCTCTGCCTCATGGCCCTGAATGGAAGCCCAAAACCCTCCTCCTGGACTGAGGTGGCCCACCTACCCATGTTCTGAGTGATGCTTTGGGAATAGCATCATGCGTCATTGTCGTTTGCCTCCTAGGCAGTGATACAGAGAAAGGGTCTTTAGACTGGTGAGAAATGTTTTCTGGAAGAGCTGGAGGAGAGTCAGAGACATCCAGAGAAAAACAGAAATAAGATGTTGGCTGGAGAAAGAAATGGTGGACTCTCTTCTCACTGGGCTCTTCAGTGGCTGAGCCAGGCCAACCAGCACTTGGCTGGGAGTACCTGGAGTATGAAAAGACCTTCTCGGTAGGACTAGAACTAAGCTTTATAGTGGGGGCCTAAGGAAAGTGAGCTTCAGCTCTCAAGAAACCTGAATGATTGCATGCCACGGGTAGATGGCTGGCTGAATGCACTGGGTGTGTCTAGGGCCTGAAGGCAGAGGCCTCAATAGCCAGCCTTCCCTATTTCCCTAGCTCCCACTCACTGCTGCAGTTTAATTGACTCAATCAGCAGAGCTCCCCGCCAGGTGTGTGTAAAGGAGACACTTTACCTGCCTTAGTGGTTGGGTCCTCATGGACTTCAGCCAAACTAAACAGATTTAGTTATCATGAAAATATGCTTGGTGCTAGAATGAGGGCATGGGGGCTGGGAGGTGTTTCTATCTGCAGGGGCGCTTGGAGGGAGGCGCCCTTGAAAATCACAGCAGTGATCTGCCTGTGCAGGCGACGAAGTGACCCAGGCAGTGGGATCTTTATTATGAGAGGCCCAGAGGAGTGTGTGAACACGGGCCCCTTGTGGTCCTGGTACTAACATAGAACTGGGTTGGGAGGAACTCATATACACACCTAGGATGTTTCTGGGAAGGTGGTATCATGAGCTGAATCGTATTCCCACAAAATTCATGTTGAAGTCATAACTGCCCCCCCCAAACCCCAAAATGCATTTGGAGATTGAGTGTGTGTGTGTGTGTGTGTGTGTGTGTGTGTGTGTTGATTTGGGGCTTGAACTCAGGGCCTGGGAACTGTCCCTGAGTTTCTTGCTAGTACTCTACCACAGTTCCACATGTGACCTTTTCTTTTTTTGCTGATTGTGGGCCCTGAACTCTAGGCCTGGGAGCTGTCCCTCAGCTCTTCAGCTCAAGGCTAGCACTCTACCACTTGAGCCACAGGACCACTTCTGTGGTGCTGAGGAATCGAACCCAGTGCCTCATGAATACAAGGCAAGCGCTCTACCACTGAGCCACCTTCCCAGCCCTTTTCTTTCCTTTTTTTCTTCTTTTTTTTCACAGACTTTCTTGTCCAGACTGGTCTCTAAACCAGGCAATTCTCAGTCTCCTGTGTAGCTATTACTACAGGCATGAGCTACCAGAGACTGGCTCAATCTTTCTTTGAAGGGGTAATCAAGATTTTAAAAAAAGTGAGCCCTAAATTTCAGACAACTGGATTCCTCATAAGAAGAGGAGGAGACTAAGAGAAGTGGGGAGAAAAAGAGACAGAGACAGAAACAGAAACAGAGACAGAGACCAAGAGACAGACAGTGTGGCAGAGAGAGAGGCAGACAGATGGAATGACTTTTTTTTTTTGCCAGTCATGGGACCTGAACTCTGGGCCTGGGCGCTGTCCCTCAGCTAGCACTCTACCACATGAGCTACAGCGCCACTTCCGGCTTTTTCTGCTTATGTGGTGCTGAGGAATGGAACCCAGTGCCTCATGCATGAAAGGTAGGCACTCTACCACTGAGCCACCTTCCTAGCCCCAGATGGAATGGCTTCTATGCCAAACTCACCACAAACTCAGGACACACTTCCATAGTGCATTATTTTGTGGGAGAATATGAACTGCATACTTGAGTTACAGAATGAATGTCTCTGGATGTCACCTTCCTAAACTGGTGATCATTGTGATACCAAGGGTTGGCCACAGAGATGACATATGGTCCACTCACAACAATGACATTTAGGTCTGAGAAAGTCGACATACAGGATCCTTGAAGGCCCTGGAGTCAGGAGGGCACATGCTAATGAGGGACTAGATACTGATTTTTACCCCCCCCCCCTCTTTTGCACACTTTTGTTGTCATCTACCCTTCCCTCCAACTTTTAGGACCAGCATTGTTTCCTAGGCAGGCTTTTGGTCTCCACAAAGGCTTTGAATTTCAAGGCTGGGCAGCCTCCTATGTCTCTTTATGTTCCTGTAAAGCAGTGGATTTTCCTGTACTATGATCACAGCACCATCACCAGCAGCAGTAGTTGGGAATTTGTTAGAAATGCAAACTCCTAGGTCCCACCCCAAAGCTTAGAGAGGCGGGCCCAGCCTTTTGTGCTCAGTAAGCTCCCAGGGGGGTTCAATAGGCGTTCCAGGTGGAAACCTCACAGAGCCTTTTTACAGGGTGGTTTATGGGTCCAACACGGCATCATGGAGGAGCCCAGGAGAAGACTTAAGGGTCAGGCCCAATAGGCGCACATACACATTCAAGTTCAAGGAGCTCTGTAGGTCCAGAAGAGAGAGCCATTTCTACACAGGCCCATGGACCAGGTCTGGCTTCTGGAGACCAGGGGAGGGCTCACGGGAATGGGTGGGAGTTGGGGGGTGGGATGTAGAGACTAGTGCTGAAGGGACTGAGTTCCAGGGACACAAAGGAGGACATCTTTCCTAGGTGGAAATGAATTACTGAAAGCTTAGTCCAGTCAGTGAGAAACTGGGGGTCTGGATTAAGGAGGTGATACAAGTCCACACGCCGGGGGTGGAACTTACAGTACTTGGGTTTGAACTCAGGGCCTTGGCACTTGCTAGGCAGGCATGCTATGACTTGAGCCATGCCTCCAGATCTGTTTACCTTTTTAAAGTAAAAATTCTCTTTATACAACTCACCAGACTTGGGTTGAAATGAGGAAAAACTAGGGTGAGAGAAAGCTACAGATCGATACTATTCACTCTGGTCTTACTAATAGCAATGTTTTACTATTGCTATTGTTTTATTATTATTGTCATTAATTACAGTTGTTCAGACTGTTTTTAATGACTTTATTATCTTCTCAGTGGGCCAATTTTAAAAAGTTGTGATTATCAAAATCAGAGTTTATTTCCCAGTAGCTATACAGATAGAAAAGAAAAAGAAAAAAGAAAAGAAAAAGAAGGTAATATTCTAGGAATTTTTGGTAAAGGTCAACTTTGAACTTTGAGGTCTATCTGTGCTAGTAGTGGGGCTTGAACTCAGGTCTCAGACCTTTGCATTTTTGTTCTCTGGCTACTAGTTGAGCCACACCAGCACCTCCTGAGGTCTATCACTGAGTAATGCCTTTTAGATTTGCATGTCGTTGTGATTCATCAGCTTTGTGAATGGTAGAGCTGTCAAGGTGTTGACTTACCTTTCTATCTTTAATAGGAAGTTGTTCTTTGGATCATAGGATATTAGCATTGCCTTTGACATTTTCAAAACTTACTTTCCTGATGCTTCAACATTCTTATACCGCATCATCACCCCACTTCACGTAACAAGTGCCCCAGGGTGATAAGGTTGGTTCCTTCAAACTTGCCCTTCTTATTCTTCTCTGACTCTGGCATAGCAATACACCCATGACCCCCACCTAAGACTCCTTTGTGTACTCTACCTTGACCCCCAATAAAACTGGCCCTTGGCTTTCTCAGTCTCTTAGCTCCTCCTGTTAGGCCTCCTGTGTGGTAGGCCAAGCCTCCATCTGGGACCTGTGTCTAAACCCTTTAGTCTCCTCAGCCTCCTCCCTTAGAATGTTGGAATCATCTTTAAAGACTCACAGAGGGAGGTGCATTTACAACGCAGGTACTTGCCAAGGTTCTCGGGCTGTGGTTTGCATCACTATCCAACCTTGTGAAGACCACACCTTCCTGCCTTTAGTCAACTACACTTGCTGAAAACCTGTGCCAGAGATCACTACAGAGCATCTCAGGAAGGCAGTGAACGAATGTAAAGATCACATGACAGATGAAGCGGCCTTTTGATTCAAAGTTGTTGAATCTAAAGAGTGATTGTCACCAGGTTTCAGAGGAACTAGGAGTATTTTAGAGCCTGAATTATGGCAGATATACCATGAGTAGTACTTCAGTTTGTGAAATTTTAATCAAGAAAATCTATTTTCAGGGGGCAGGGGTACAGTTCAATGACAGAATATTTTCCTAGCATGCCAAGAACCTGGGTTTAATCCTCACCACCACATACATACACAGAATTATTTTCGAAATCCAGGACACAAACACATCCCCAGAGTAGGAGGACCACATTCCTCTGGCCTCCTCCTCAGGAATGTCTCCATTTCATTCAGGGCACACAGACTCTAGCAGAAAAAGTGAGACTGTGTCGCAAACAATCAGCTTGTGACAGGAAGTGAGGGGGTGGGATCAAGGGCAAGAACATGAGATCAGCCATTACCCAGGGCTTAGGCCAGAACCAGTGACTCAGAGGAACCAGTGACTCAGAGGAACCGTGCTGACAACACCAGGGTGGTACTCATCTTAGCTTGTTTAATCCAGTCAGATAGTAAACATTTATAAATTTTTTATACAACAAAATAAGTACATGCGAAGTTACAAATATAGAAAATATAAAGTACATGCACATTGCAAAGACCAGTGAAGGCGTTCACTTTGGATTTTTATACAAAACTATTCAGTGCAAGTTGTAAGCCTAAGGGCCACGCAATACGATCCCCACATATTGAGTATTTAGTACCTAACCCAACGATTAATGTGTTTGACATTGCAGATGTTAACTGCTCTAAACAAGACTCCTAAGTCCATCATATGCAATATAGCTTTTATATATATTTTACATAGAATATCCACAACAGGGCAAGCCAATAACATCGCCAAAAGTAACACATATCCACTAAGTGACAACACTGAGTAATTTAGGGAGTAACTTCACCTTACTTCGATGACTTAACAGAATTTCCTTTTCTACTCGAAGTAGATTGTGTTTCTGTCAAGTGAAACTTAAGGTTTTTATTCTTTACTTTTTGGAAGATTAATTTCCTTGTACTTTGACTCAATACCAATTGTAGAAATCAAGGATGTGGTGGAATTCTGGTTTTTGACAGCCATGAGGCCGAAGGAAGACACAAGCACTTCCTATCAGCTTTATCACACCGTCTAGAAACATTCTGCCTTCATAATTTTGGCTTTCCTTTGTGTTAATATCTGCTTCCATCTAAACATGGTGAAAAGCATCCCAGTTTCCAGAAAATGAATAAAGATTTTCCTTCAGTGTTGAGCAGATGATAGATAATTCCTTTTATTTCTATTTTTCTTTCTCTTTTGATGCCTTAGTTATCTATCACTTATGTTACTAAGGAAAGGATACCCACTATGGAGTCTGTGTCGAGGGGTGCTGTTCTCAGAGGCTTAGAGCCTCATGCTGCAAACAGTCTACATACCCCATGACAATGTTCTCCGGCTGGAGGGAGGGCAGGGGTTGTACCCTATTTAGATATTTACCCTTGAATGACAAAAGGCAAAATGCAACCACCCACTCCCCCACCCCCAGACCTCCAAGCATGTGCTCCAGCGGGCTGAGCCTGTGGCTGGAGAGCTAAGCATTTGCAGCATTTAAAAAAAATAAATAAATGAGTATCGTACGGCCTCTATCCAAATTTGGCAGAGATGCTGCCAGGTTTTCTTAAAAGAGATGACAAAACAAAAACTTCTCTACATTGTTGCACAATCAGTACTAAGCCCAGGCATTCATGCCCTGGGTCCGGGATGCTGGAGAAGACAGAAGAGCTCAGACATAATTTTTGAGGACTGTTTTGAAGTTGCTAGACCAAAAATAAGCCTAGACGAACTAGTGATTATTTGCTGTTCCATTCTTCCTGGCCAAGCATTAGCATGGGGCCAAGAAGGCCTCAACCTACCTTAAGAAACGAGCATCTGGATCTACCCTACACTTCCCAGTGCCTATGGGGGACAAAGAGAGAAGCAAGAATGAGACGCCACCACTAATGGGGTTGCAGGCAGATCCCCCCCCCTCCCCGACTTTGAGCTTGATGGACTGGGTGCTGCATACAGGAAGAACTCCTCATCCCACTATCAGGAAGATGAGGAAGGAGATGAGGAGGATCACAGGTGGGGAGGAGAAGAACACAGCTGCAGATCTAGGCTCGTAGTAGGAGGCCTGGGCCTCCTTCTGGTACTGGGTGATGCACATCTGCTCTACCATCCGCTCCATGATCTTCACGTCGGTCTCGGTGAAGTTCTCTCCTTTGGTGGTGGTGGTCACCGTGTGCTGCTTGATCGTGATGTTGACGCAGTCATGCACGAAGTTGTTCTGGTTGTTGTACTGATCCACAGGCTTGTAGTACACTTGGCTGGGGTAACGGTTCATGTTCTCTCGGTAGTAGCGGTCCTCATAGTCATTGCCAAAGTGAATAAGGGGCCTGCTCATGGCGCTGCCCAGCATGTAACCCCCCAGGCCACCCACAACCGCCCCAGCTGCTGCTGCTCCAGCCACATGCTTCATATTGGTTTTGGGCTTACTGGGCTTGTTCCACTGATTGTGGGAGCCACCCTGCCCCCAGCCACCACCATGGGGCTGCCCCCAGCCACCACCATGGGGCTGCCCCCAGCCACCACCATGAGGCTGCCCCCAGCCACCACCGTGAGGCTGCCCCCAGCCACCACCGTGAGGCTGCCCCCAGCCAGCGCCACCCTGAGGTGGGTATCGGTTGCCTCCAGGGCTCCCTTGCCCTGGGTATCGACTCCCCCCAGTGTTCCACCCTCCTCCAGGCTTCGTCCGCTTCTTGCAGAGGCCAAGGTCACTCCATGTGGCCACAAAGAGAACCAGCAGCCAGCAACCAAGGTTTGCCATGACTGACCTAGAAAATAAAGGAGAGGCTATCAGCAGGTTACACTGAGATGAAAGCCGTGTGTGTGTGTGTGTGTGAGAGAGAGAGAGAGAGAGACAGACAGACAGACAGACAGACAGACAGACAGACAGACAGAGACAGAGAGTGTATGTATTGGGGCTTGAACTTAGGGGCCTAGGCACTGTCCCTTAACTCTTTTGCACGATGCTGGAGCCATAATTCTACTTCTGGATTTTTTTGTGGTTAATTGGAGATAAAGAGTCTTGTGGATTTTTCTGCCTGGACTGGCTTTGAACTGAGATCTTCAGATCTCAGCCTCCTGAGTAGCTAGGATTATGGCTCTGAGCTTCTGCTCCTGGCTGAGGTACAGCCACTTCACGTGTGCTCCAGAGTAAACAGGTGCATGGCAGTGGTCTAGAGCTTCCCCATTATGTACCCTTCACACCCTGCACTACACTTCTGGCAGCACTTGGGAGAAAAGCAAATGGAAAGCAAGGGCAAATACAACACATTCTTTCACTTTGAGCTCAAATTTGACCTTCAGTTTAATTCCAGCTGCCTCCTGGAAACAATGAAAGCGAAAGCCAGCAGTGTGGCTCAGCATCAAATTGGCCACAACTGGCAAACTGCGTCTGGTCTTGGAGAAACTATCAACTCCTGGTGGGCTCATCATGCTTGAGTTTCTTTAGAACGCTGAGTTTTGGAACCAGGTGACCCAGTGGGAACTCTGGGTGCTGTGTTCCACAGGCAATTTTAAGGGACACTGGCTTCTGTGGGCTATGGGTCTTCTATACCAAGAGACTCTTACCCACAAATATAGATCTCATTTCAGGAATCTGAGCTATCACTTATATGGGCTGGGGGTAGAGACAAATCTACAGCTGCTGTGGGTATGTACCACTGAGACCCCTTCTCTGCTCCAAGAGTGGCTAAAGGAGGTTACAAGTCTAAATGCCTAGGTAGGAATCCTCCCAGGTAGACTAAGGCAGGAACTGAGTAAGTTTGAAGATAACTTGCCCAGAGTTCTCTCTCCTCTACAAGGATGTAAGGCAGAGAGCAAGCTTCTCTTGTAGGCTAGGTGTGATGGTCAGCTGTTAGGAGGCAAGATAGGAGGGGATCTTGAGTTTGAGGCCAGCTTGGCGTACATAGTCCATATCTCAAAAACATAAAATAAGACAAGTCTATTGTTGGTTGCTGTTTTTTTATTTTATTTTTTATTTATTTATTTTTTTTGGGTCCGGTCGTGGGGCCTGAACTCTGGGCCTGGGCGCTGTCCCTCAGCTCTTCAGCTCAAGGCTAGCACTCTATCACTTGAGTGTCAGCCCCACTTCTGGCTTTTTCTGCTTATGTGGTGCTGAGGAATTGAACCCGGGGCCTCATGCATGCAAATCAAGCACTCCACCACTGAGCCACCTTCCCAGCCCTTTTTTTTTTTTTTTTTTTGTCGGTCGTGGGGCTTGAACTCTGGGCCTGGGCGCTTTTTATTTTATTTTTTGAGCTTGGACAGTGCCTGGCACAACCAGGCCACAAAAGTTCTCAGTTACATGAAGGAATTGATATCCTTTGGACATATGCATGCCAGGAGTCTCCTCAAAGGAATTCTCAATACAATTTTACTAGAAACAGAAAATCCAGGATTTTGCAAGTCCCTTGCTGATTTCACCATTCTTTCCATAGACAGACAGAGCTGCTTAAAGTGGGGGTACTTGTGCTGTGTGACAGAAATACAGGCACACAACTTGCTGAACAAGTTTCACTTCAGTATTTCATGTCTGATGAGTGACTTATTTTCTTCTGCATTCTGATACAGAGCACCCTTTCTTACAGCAAGGCTAGCCTAGTTTAGGAAGCAATGAACAACCCAACTATCCTGGATGATAACTGAGGATGCTTTGTAGAACATACTTTCATCAAAAGACAGTTCTCCATCAGGTTTAAGATCTCCTTTACCCTGGAGGCTGGGTTCCAAGGGCAGAGGTCAAAGGCAGAGAGTGGATTGATGGGATACTATGTCAAGCCTGCACTCACAATGTGACCACAAAGGCACATGCTGGACACCACAGCTACTCTTGTCCCCAGCACTATTATCTTTGAATTAAACAAAAAAATTAGAAAATGAGATTTCATATCCTGCAGAACTAATGACTAAATGACATGATATACCCAGAAAGAAATTCAAACAAATGAGTTAATGTCCTATTTATGTTTCTGCCAAAATTATTAAAATAGAAAGTGCTGTCTTGTGAGTCAGAAGTAAATCAAATATATATATAAAAAATCACAAGCCTAATTTAAAGGACTCAGATCATACCATGTGTGAGTTTTGGAGGCTTCTTTGGGTGAGGGTCAGGAACAGAGTCTGCGGACCTGCTGACTGGTCCAACTTCTGGTCCCACACCTCCACAGGCCCCAACCCCCCAGTATTCTGGGGATCTTCTTTCCCAGTCAACTTTTTTTTTCCCCATCTTATCATGGGGCCCAGCTCTCAGTCTCCATCCTGAGCACACTCCCAGGGAACCCAACCAGGTCACCTTCTAAAGAGTTTGATGTCAGCATCTCATTGAGGCTAACATACTGGCATTTTTTTTTTTTTTTGGCAGGGGAGGGGCAGTCCTGGGGCTTGAACTCATAGCCTGGGCATTGTCTCTAAGCTTCTTTTGCTCAAAGCTGGTGCTCTACCACTTGAGCTACAGCTCTATTTCTGGCTTTCTTTTTTTTTTGGTAGTTTATTGGAGATAAGAGTCTTAAGGGATTTCTTGCTCAGGCTGGCTTCAAACTGTGATCCTTAGATCAGATCTCTGTCTCCTGAGTAGCTAAGAATTACAGGCAGGAGCCACCATCAGCACCAGCCCAGCCCTTGACATTATTCTTGAATTTTCCCTCACCACATCCTGTTTGCTCTATCAGAAAATCTTTTCAGGTCTTGACTGCTTCTTTTTGGCCTCTCACCTTTTCCAACACTTCAATCTCAGCTGAAGCCACTATGGCTCTATGGAGGTCCTAATTCAGAGGACAACCTGTGCTTAACGTAGTGTTTTGTGTGGAAGTTACATAGTAGATATGGTGCCCAGACTTCCGGACCAGGCAGCTGTGAAGCCAGAACACAGAATGTGCAGCAGATCTGGAGAGGGCCAGAAAAGGAATCTGGCAATGCTGTTGCTAAGCAATATGTAGGATGAGAGGTAAGAGGAGCAGTGAGCTTCAGGAGTCTGGATGTGGGGAACAAGCACAGATGCTGGCAGGCCTAGGAGCTGTCCAAGCACAGGCAACAGGGATCAGAGCCCCAGCTTTGCCACAGCTGAGTGTTGTGTGAAGCTGGAGCATCACAGAGCTCATCAAAACAAGACCATTACAGAAACAGTTGAGAGGAAAAGCAACAATTATGAAAATGATTAAAGACAAGAACTTCATTTAGAGAATCATTCCTAAAGACAAACTTAAAACTTAAAACAAGAGAATCTTTGTATTTGTAATAAAGATCAGTCATATGTATTTAATATGAAGCCCTTACTTGACGAAGCAGGCCACTAAGATGATTGGTTGATAAAGTTGTTGGGAGTAGAGATTGGGTCTCTGAGTCCCAGACTAGTCTCTGACACTGTTTACCCAAAATCCTCCCTGTGAACAGTCAGGAGGTGGCCATGTCTTCTGGCAACATTCAACATATTCCATTTACTTAGAAGACACTTAAACTCTTAGCACACAAATATACTTTGCAAAAGTTGTACACAACAACAGTAAACACAACAGACTACCTTTGACTATATCTCATTTAAGACTCTAAGAAGGGTAAAAGGTCCTGCCAATGCCATATGCAGCAAAAAGCAGCAGGGGCTGGGAAGTGGCTCAGTGGTAGAGCGCTTGTCTTGCATGCATGAGGCTCTGGGTTTGATTCCTCAGCACCACATAAACAGAAAAGGCCAGAAGTGGCACTGTGACTCAAGTGGTAGAGCACTAGCCTTGAGTTGAAGAGGTCAGGGACAGCGCCCAGGCCTAGAGTTCAAGTTCCACAACCGACCAAAAAAAAAAAAAAAAAAAAAGAAAGCAGCAGCAGGCACAGGGGATGATGTTATGCTAAGCTCTTCAATGAACAAGATCACATGCATAGAAAATATGACAGAATCAACAGAGATAATATGAAGACTGATACTGGAATTCAGCTAAGTTGTAGGATGTGAGATCAAGCCTACAGAAACCAACATAATTTCTCTATACCAGCTATGACTGATAAGAAGAAAAGAGATATTCACAATAGTCACCAAACTGTGATGTACCTAAGGAATTGACTTCACTAAGAAAAAACTTCCAGGAAGTGGCGCCATGGCTCAAGTGGTAGAGTGCTAGCCTTGAGCTGAAGAGCTGAGGAACAGTGCTCAGGCCCAGAGTTCAAGCCTCATGACAAAAAAAAAGAGCCAGGCGCTGGTGGCTCACGCCTGTAATCCTAGCTACTCAGGAGGCTGAGATCTGAGGATCGCAGTTCAAAGCCAGCCCGGGCAGGAAAGACCGTGAGACTCCTATCTCCAATAAAAACCACCAGAAAACCGGAAGTGGCGCTGTAGCTCAAGCGGTAGAGTGCTCGCCTTGAGCTGAAGAGCTGAGGGACAGCGCCCAGGCCCAGAGTTCAAGCCCCACGACCGACAAAAAAAAAGAAAAAACTTCCAGCCAGGTGTTGGTGGTTCATGCCCATAATCCTAGCTACTCAGGAGGCTGAGATTTGAGGATTGAAGCTCAAAGCCAGTCTGGGCAGAAAGTCTGTGACACTCTTATCTCCAATAAACCACCAGAAAACCGGAAGTGATGCTGTGGCTCAAGTGGTAGAGTACTAGCTTTGAGCTGAAGAGCTGAGAGACAGCGCCCAAGCCCAGAGTTCAAGCCCCATGACTGAGCAAAAAAAAAAAAAAAAGAAAGAACTTCCATGGGAGAAAACATAGAATGTTAAAACAAAGAACACAGAAAGTAGTCTGAAAAAAAAAAAAAGGTATTCCATGGTTTTAATTGGAATGACTTATCCTTATAATATCTATTATCCTGAAATGAACAGATAATTACAACAAAATGTCAATTAAAATTCCAGGTAGATTAAAAAAAAAGTCTCTGCCTCCTAAAAGCTGGGATTACAAGTGTGTGCCATCAGGACAGGATGATTGAAAAATCAGAACTAGACCAATAGACTAAAGAAAACAGAACAGTAAGTTCAAAGATAAATACATGCATATTCTCAACAAGGATGAGGGATACAATGAAGTGGGAACTATAAATCAATAAAAATGACAGGACAGATGCTGTCAGAGAAACCAGAGAAAAATAAACATGGATCCTTAACACCACACATAAAAATTGACTCTAGATGGATCAAAGATGTAAGTGTGAAAGATAAAAATTTGCTGGATTCCAGTGGCTCATGCCTGTAATCCTAGCTATTCAGGAGGCTGAGATCTGAGGATCATGGTTCAAAGCCAACCTGGGCAGGAAAGTCCATGAGACTTTTAGCTCCAATTAACCTCCAGGAAGAGGAGCTATGGCTCAAAATGGTAGAGTGCTAGATTTGAGCAAAAATGCTCAAGGACAGCACCCACAATTAACAACAGCAACAACAACAACAAAAAAGAGAAAAAGATTATGGTGTTAGCGAGACCTCATCTCAGATATTAAAATGGGTATGGTGGTTCACATCTATCATCTCAGCTATGCGGAAGGCAGAAATAGGAAGACGAAGTCCAGGCCAACCTGGGCAAATTTGCAATACTCTATTGAAAAAGATACTACCACCACCTAAAACAGAAAGGGACTGGGTGTGGCTCAGTGGTTTAGAAAAATCATCCCCAAGTCTTTTAGAATAAGTAAGATAATTAGGATTCAGTGTTTTGAAATCAACATGTACAAAAACTGAATTGTTAAATCACCTGTAGTTATTTAGACTTGGGGGGTGGTGGAATATTCATAAACTAGAAACTGAAAATACCTCAGATTTAACCTCAAAATAAATAGTAGGACTCAGATGAGGAAAGCTGTTAAAATTTTGCTGAGATATGAAAGAGAAAGACATTCATTCATGGCTGGGCAAGCCAATAGAGAAAGATACCAATTCACCTCCAGGTAATCCATGAAATCTACACAATTTCATCAGAATCCAAGAAAGATTTTGAAGAATATGGTGCAATGATAGTCAAAAGAAAGAGGCTGAAAGTATAGCCCAAAGAGAGCACTTGTACAGGATTACACCAGGCCCTGGGGCTGATCACTTGTACTGAAAGCAAAAATAAAAACAAAACCCCCAAAAAGTGAGGACTGGAGAAATATTTGAGTGGCAAGAAATTCAGGATGCACTTGGCCTGCCAGGTATTAGAATACAAAGCTACAACAAGATACTTTTAGTTTAATTGGTTAAATTGAGAGTGGTAATGATGAGATGTGCATGCGTGAGCGCACAGAGAGAGAGAGAGAGAGAGAGACAGACAGACAGACAGACAGACACACACACACACACCTTGAAGAATGTGATGCAAAATTTTTGGGAAAAAATTTTTATAGAGTTCTTTTTTGTTGGTCATGGGACTCAAGGCCTGGGAACCGTCCTGAGCTTTTTTGCTCAAGGCTAGTACTCTACCATGTAGAATCACAGCACCACTTCTGGTTTTTTGAGTGGTTAATTTGAGATAAGAGTCTCACTCAGGACTTTTCTGCCTGAGCTGGCTTTGAACCATGCTCCTCAGATCTCAGCCTCCTGAGTAGCTAGGATTACAGGCTTGAGCCACTGGTGCCCAGCTTTTTTTTTTTTTTTTTAATATGAGCATTCTGAACCCATCCCAGACAAAAGTCCCTGGTGCATCATCTGAATTATCCGAGGACCTTTTTTTAAAACAAACAACCAACCTCCCTAGAATACACTCCAGGCCAGCCTGAGTGTTTACTGGTGGGATTTCAGAGGCTATAAAAGCTTTCCAGGGGGTGGGAAGGTGGCTCAGTGGTAGAGCGCTTGCCTTGCACGCATGAGGTCCTGGGTTTGATTCCTCAACACCACATAAGCAAAAAGAAAAAAGCCGGAAGTGGTGCTGTGGCTCTGAGGGACAGCGCCCAGGCCCAGAGTTCAGGCCCCACGACTGGACCAAAAAAAAAAGAAATAAAAAAGCTTTCCAGGAAAGCTTTAACATTTGTAATGCTTTCATAAAGAAGACACACCCTTTTTCCAGGAAGCAATCAATATAACAGCAATAAGTAAAACACAGGAGGACAAAAGGGCTGTCTAAGGAATAGAGATAAAAAAATTTTCCAGTTGTGTTGGATAAAGGATAACTTTATAACACTGTCGCTATCTTCCATAGATACAAACGTGTTATGAATATTTAATATGCAGCCATTCTCAGCTGAAGAAGCTGCCTTGGAAGAAGAAACAGGATCTGGTAAGGGAGAAGGGAACAGGTAAATTAAAACTTCAGTGCAGCAAAATGTTTCCTTGGGCTTTGTCAGCTGGTGACAGTCATGTGCACTGTCAATTTGCTATCAGGATGTTTAGGCTATACTGTTGTTACTTCATTACATTACTTAAAAAAATACTGAAGTCCTTACACTGCTCAGTATAATTTTATATAGAAAGCTGTGGTCCTTTACTATCAGAAATCAAGCTGACATCTGAAGAAACAAAAGTGAAATTGGGATGGGTGCTGGTGGCTCATGCCACCAGTAGCTGTAATTCTAGCTACTCAGGAGGCTGAGATCTGAGGATCGAGGTTCAAAGCCAGCCCAGGCAGGAAAGTACTTGAGATTCTTTATCTCCAAATAATCACACAAAAGCTGGAAGTGGTAGAGGGTTAGCCTTGAGGAAAAAAGCTCAGGACAATGCCCAGGCCCTGAGTTCAAGCTCTAGGATCAGCGCACACGCACACATGCACACGCACGCACACGCACACGTGCGCATACACACACACGAATACAATTAGGTGTGAATTTCATAATGCCAAATGGCCTTTGGAGCTGGGGCTGGTGATTAGTCATTCCTGCCATCCATTTCCTATGAATATTGGTGTCTCTCAATCATCACAAAACCAAAGAAATTCCACAGGGTACTTACAATCTGCTGGGGCTCCCCTAAATGGCACAGGTACCTCTGTGAAGACAGAATGCTTCGATTTGGCTGAAATTGTTCAGTTTTGAAATATTTTCAGGAGTCCTTCAGAAAAACAAAAAAGAAAAACTAGAATTTATAAATGAAACTTTTTTCTTTTCTTTTGATGTTCATACTAGGGCTTAAACTTAGGGTCTAGATGCTATCTCTTAGCTTTTTCACTCAAGACTGGCACTCTAGTACTTAAGTTATACTTCGGGCTTCTTGGTGGTTAACTGAAGAGCTTCACTGACTTTCCTGCCTGGGCTGACTTTGAACTTTCATCTTCAGATCTTAGCTTCCTGAGTAGCTAGGATGACAGGCATCAACTACCAGCACCTGGCTTAGAATTGATTTAAAGAAAAAAAAAACCCCAAATACACAAATTACTAAACCACTATAAATCTACTGAGGAAAATAATGAAGTGTTACTTGAAAAAGGCAAACAAGGCCAGCTAAAAATATTTTATTCTATGAAGTGAACATGGTAACAACCTCTCCCTCTTTCTCTAATATACAGAAACTGAAGGTCTGTTTCATTTTAAAGTTGGAACTTGGGTTTCAACTTCAATAGCCAAACAACAAAGAAACCCATGAACTATTTTACAAATAACATAATTTAGTAAAAACAATATATATCAACAAAAAGAAAATTCACATTGCATATGATTTCTGCAAAGTACTTCCCATTTGAGATTTTCACAATACATTCATGCTGGAGTATGTGGCTTAGTAACCTGTACTTTGACTCATTAGTTTGCCCCAGAGATGATGGGCTCCAAAATCATGTGTGTCATTATTTCCTAAGCTGTGTAGCTGATGCTCAGTTGGTTCTAATTTTAGGCCATTCTGCTTGGCGTATGACTTATTTATATATTTTACTTTATTTTAAACCTTGTTTCTTCCATTGCAGGTAAATTTCCAGAAGTGGTGTTTTTTAGGTCACAGCTACCAAATAATAATATGTTCAGACTGTTCTATAAAAAAAATTGTAAGGATTTACATTGTCCCCAACAGGGACAGAAACAGAAGAAAGCTTGCACACCAACAGTTTCACATTGATGGTTCAAGTCAGTCTTTGCCACAGCCCCAGAAGTAGGCACCTTCCACATTTTATGAATGGACAAGAAGAGGATCAGGAAATTTGATAACCTTTCCAAAGTCCCAAAGTTGGTTGATGAACCATTTTATTTTTAATCCCAGCGGGTTGCCAGCTGCCTGGACACCTGAATAAGCCAAGTTCAGGCAACCTTCCAGTAGGGGTTGCTGTTACTGTTTGTGCTAATTTAATAGACGTAAGAGCCAAAACCCAAATTTGCTTTAATTTGCATTTTATTCTGAAAGTGACTCATCATTTCACTATTTAGCTCTTGTAATCTTGATTATTTTCTTTTCACACGGGAAGCTTGCATCAATACACCTAATACCCAAATCACACCCTGGCTTTCTGTTTCCCTTTCCTTCCAAGAGCTTTACAGTGAGTATAGATAGGCACAATAGTTCCTTTTCTTTGGTGATTTCTCTTTCTTTTAGAAATTTGGAGAGATTCATTCATTTTTCCAGATACTTGACATCTTAATTCAATTTTCTGTTCCTATTTTTCGGATAATCAGACATACAAAAAGGCCAGCCATGGGCTGCAAAGTCTGTGAGACTCTCTCTCATTACCCATTTAAAAAGACAGAAATGGAGGTATGGTGCAAGTGTAAAGTACCAGCCTTTGACGAAAAAGCTAAGGGACAGAGCTTAGACCCTGAGTTCAAGCTCCAGTACTGGTACACCAGAAGTCTCTATTTTACCTGCAGGGTTTTTTTGTCTCTCTCTGTGTGTGTTTGTTTGCTTTTTTGTTTTGTTTTTAGAAACACTTCAAACATTCAGCACACGGACCACTGCTTATTAGGCCGTGACATGTGAAGTATAACTGAAAAATACAAAGGAGCCATTGCACTTTCAAGGATGGATGTGACACTGATGCAATTATATTCGATCCAGTTAGGAGAAAACAGGAAAATCAAAGGACAGTAAACAGAATGACATCCACCTCAGCCTGGATTATCTATGAAACTGAAAGATGGTTCGGGAAGCTCAGGTGTTCCCCTCCTTTGCAGCCCCTGGGGCATCAGGATGCTGTCCCTCCAGAGGGTCAGAAGACAACGTGAAAAGAGCAGCTGTGGGTCCCCGCTTTCTCCTGAAACTGGAGGGAAAGCTCGATCCGTGGACCCCTGGAGCTACGCGATCAACCCAGCCACCAAGCCAAGACTACTCCAGCCGCGCGCAAGCGCATGGAGGGCGGGGCCTTCCGAGACCACGCCCAAACAGACCCGAGGCCCCGCCCCCGCACTGGCCACCACCCCGGTGAGGTTGCTACAAGGGCGGGGCTGCGGCCTCCCGCGGTGCCGTCGAGGCTGGGGGGGGGGTGCAAACCGTATTCCCCGACCCCGCGTCCCCCGAAGGCTCGGGCGCGCGCTCCTCCTCATTCCCTGGCGTACCCTGGAGGCCTCGGAAAGCGACCCGGCTTGGTCCATGGTGACCAACAGGCGGGCGGGCGGGCGGGCGCTCCGCGGCTTCCCGGGGCTCCTCCGGGGCTCTACTCGCCAAGCGCCCCAGCCGAGTCATTTTCGGGCTTCCTAGGGTGCCCCGGCCGCGGTGATCGTCCCCACGGCCCCGCATCTGTGGCACGCCGGGCCCCGCGACTCGCCCAGGCAGCCTCCCGGCGGGGTGGGTGGAGGGGCGACCAGACTCCTCGGATCCACTAAGGCTTCATCGCCCACCCCATCCTGCATCCCAGGGGGCTCTGAGTCCCCAAAGCCGCGCGCTCTGAGGACGGGCGCACCGGGCAGGCCCGAGACGCGCCCGTGGGAAGCCGCGGGCGTCCCCCACCGACCAGGTCCTCCCTCCCCCGCTGCGCCCCGCCGGGCCCGGCGTCCGGGCGCCTCCGCCCTCATCGGGAGTCCTCCCTCCGAGCCCACTTTCGGGGACTCTTCCTAGCCCTCCGCTAGGGTGCTTACCAGTCCCGGACGGGAGGAGACCCGCTCGCAAGGATGTGCGGTCGGCGACTGGCGCGGCGCCGGCGACGCGCCCGGAGCAGGAGCGGGGCGCGGAGGGAGGCGGCGGCGCACGCGGGCGGAGGGTGGCGGGGACCAATGGCCGCGCGCACCGCGGAGGGCGGGCGGCGGGCCCCGGTTTACCTTAAAGGGAACCGGGCTCCCCAGCCGGGCGAGAATGAGTCAAGCAAAGACGAGTTGAGATTTGTTTAAATATTAGTGTCCGTTGTCACCGCCCCTGCGACCGTGTCACCGCTCCCTGACGTTGCTCAAGGAATATACAAAGCATCCTTACTGGGAAACTGGGTCCAGAACCTCAGCTCACCATTGCATAATACAGAACTGGAGCGGGGGGGGGGGGGCTGGGGGGAAGGGGAGCGCAGGAAGGCGCATGCGGCATGAGAACGCAATCTCTGGAATTTTGGTAACCAGAAATTTCTAAAGGGGGTTTCGCTGTCCTAAAATGATCTGTATGTGTGAATTTTTACATCAACCCTGAAAACTGGAGGCCTAGAAAGGGCATTCACCACTACCTTACTTTTCTGTCTTTTATGATATGCCAAAGAGATGGTTTAGTTTATGTTCATTACCAGGAGGGGAAAAAAAAAGATGCATTATACTTAACATGCCTAACTGAGAGATCTAAGGCAGTTTATTATGAAAGAGAATGATGTGTTCTCGTTTGTTTTATTTTGTGTCTGGTTAAAAACTATTTGGATTCAATAGAAGTGGGGGAAGGTGGGGGCAGTGTCTAACAGAAGCTTTCTCTCCCCCTTCCCCCCATGAGAACAGATAGACTGATTTATAAATCCATACAAAGGCCTTTTACCTCTTTAAATCATTTGGAATGGCATTCCATTTTCTCAGCACAGGCCGTCTTAAGCCATTAAGTTTATAGATGGGGTTGGTGACCTGGCAGGAAGGCCATTATAAAATTCTTCAGTGGCTTCAGAGGTATCAGTCCATGGTGGCAGGTAGGGAATGGCCAAGTATCTCATACCCTAGCAGACAGGAAGCTGAGTAGGGCCTAGAAGGGTGTTGGCTTCCTCTAGATTCCTGAAGAGAAGTTAGGTAGGGAATTATCTCATTTGAAGGAGAGCAGGGGATGAAGGGATAGGAGTTAAAGTATTAAATTGTTGCCCACATTGGGGCATTTTAGAGCATTATTGAAAGGGGTATGTCTTGGGGGTAAGTGGGGGCATTCTAGTCCCTCATTGTGGGCGACTGGCTTTCAAAAGAATGTAAGAAAAGAGGTTTATAAACATTCACATACCTGGGGACTGGTAGCTTAGGCCTTTACTCTTACCCCACTGAGGAGGCTGAGAACTGAGGATCATAGTTTGAAGCTAGCCAGAGACAAATCCAAGGGGCTCTTATCTCCTTCCAATTACCAGCAAATAGGCAGAAGTAGAGGTGTGGCTCAAGTGGTAGAACACCAGCCTTGAGAAAAAAGCCAAAGAAGAGCAACAGGCCCTGAGTTCAAACCCCAGTATATACATAATTAATTAAATTAAGTAGATAAATAAAGGTGATGCTATTTGGTTTAGACATTTGAATGTCAGGACTTATTACTGAAATGCTGAGGAGGGGAGGAGCCAGGAGAATGAGACCATTGATAGGAAAGTCTGTGTAGGCAGGAATGTGTGTGATGTTTATGTGAATATAGGCGGTGCTGCACAAGTCTGTAGGAAGAGGAAGGAGCGGGAGGTTCGGGATAGAGAGAACTCCATCACAGGGAAAACGCAATGGTGGCCACTTAGAAATGAGCATTAGGCCTCAATGCCCATGCCTGTGTGACATCCAGTCTTTTAAATGATAAAATGATAATGCTTTTTTTTTTTTTGCCAGTCTTAGGGTTTGAACTCAGGGCCTGGGCACTGTCCTCGAGCCTTCTGTACTCAAGGCTAGCACTCTACCACTTGAGCCACAGCGCCACCTCTGGCTTTTTCTGTGTATGTGGTACTGAGGAATCGAACCCAGGGCTTCATGCATGCTAGTCAAGACTTTACCACCAAGCCACATTCCCAGCCCTTAAGTGATAATGCTTTTAGAGTCTTCTTTCCTCATAGATGGCTCATGGTTATTACTGTGCAGCAGCTATCCCACAACTTAGTGATTTGAAATAATCTTTTATATGCCTATGGGTTGTGTTGTCAGGGAGTTGGGCAAGCCCAATGGGGACTTGATCCTGCCCCGTGATGGTTGGGGTCTCGGTGGGAAGGAATCAGAATCTGAGAATGACTGGATTGGTAAGTCTTACTGATTTATTTGCATAACTGGTCCTTGGGCTGGGAGGATCATTAGAACACCAAGTATCCTGATCAGGGTACCTGCATGTGGCTTCTCTAAGGGGTTTGGCTTCCTCCTAGTGTGGTGGTCTTCGTGTAGATGAAGTTGAAGAGTGGCTCATGAACATGAACCTTTCAGTAAATAAGGTAGAAGCAGCATTACCACCATCCACCAGCACTTCATCTACTGGATGCTACTGACCAAAGTAGTCACATATCTATGTCCTCCCATTCAAGGGGAGGAGACTTAGTTTCCTCCTTCCTCCCTCCCCACCACTCATATCCTACTTGAGTCAATGGAGGCCATTTTCTGGACTGGGCAGGAAGTGGGGATTCTGCCCCTGAGTCTTCTGAGATTTGTGGCAACATCAAGCCATCCTTTGAAAGTCATTCTTCTTATCTCCTGTGTCCAGACTTAAAGTGATCAGTCAATATCACACAGATCTTCCTCAACAGATAAGGTGATGATAAAGCATTTAGTATCAGAGTATATAACTTATTTGTACAAGGAGAATCACTTCATCTAAAAAATAACTTTTTGAGGTCTTAGTGTGATTTAGTGATCATCTCTGACTTCAGATATCAGAGGGAAATTCCACTCTGTTCACAGTGTAGACAGGTGAGGTGACACACATGGCCATAATAAATAGAATGTAGTCTCTCAGAATTGTGCTTCAGAACTAGACATGACAAGCATATCTGTAAGCCCAGTGTTTGGGAGGCAGTGTCAAGAGGATGGTGAGTTCAAGGCCAGCCTGAGCTATATAGTGAGACTCTTTCTCAAAACAAACAAACAACAACAACAACTCCCAAAAGAATTTAGCTTTGAATGTAGAAGGCAGACTTAACATCTAAGACAGGAAGGCTCATTGACAGAAGGCTCATTGGTACTGATTTCCATCCTCTCTGGTTAGCCCTAGGCTGCAGTCTCCCTTGGTAGGAGTCTGGTGACTGAGAGGCCCTTTGGGGGCCAGGAGTTGGCTGCTCCAACTCACTCCAAGTGGGAAATCCATACTTAAAAATCAGCACATGGTTGTCTGGTGAACCTGTCCTGGGGAGAAAGGATTTGAACCATCTTTCTGCTCTTTGGTGACTGTGCTGTGTTACATGCAGTGCAGGGAGTATGGTATTTTCTCTATCTTATAGCTACATTTTTAGGCTTTCTTCATCTCTCATAAATATCCCCTTCCCTTTTAAAACATAAAACTTCAGTCAGGGTATTGTTAATAGGGTCACAATGGCCTCAAACTTGTGATCCTCTTGCTTCAGCCTCCAGTGTGCTGGGATTACAGGCATTCACCACTACACTTTGCTTTTTTTAAAAATTCCATTTAAATTAATATATTCCATATATTTTTTTTGGTTGTGGGGTTTGAACTCTGGGCCTGGGCACTGTCCCTCAGCTCTTCAGCTCAAGGCTAGCACTCTACCACTTGAGCCACAGGGTCACTTAGGGTTTTCTGGTGGTTTACTAGAAATAAGAGTTTCATAGTTTTTCTTGCCTGGGCTGGCTTTGAACTGCAATCCTCAGATCTCAGTTTCCTGAGTAGCTAGGATTACAAGTGTGAGCCACCAGTGCCATATTCTTTTCTGAGAGCAGTTACATCTACTCAGTCCATGAATTTAGCATTCAGACCCTAGTTTGCTCCTATTGGGGTGTTATAGGTGATTTTGTTTTATTTCTGCATAGCTTTTATGCTGGGAAGCAGGCATGGACAGGAAAGGAAAGGCTGGGGAATCGCATCTCTACCTGGCCTGAGCTGTACCTAGCTCTGAATGGCAGCTAAGTCAGGGGCTGGTGCCTTGCTGGGCTACCTCCAGGAGAGAGTTTATCTGAGAGGTTAAAAAAAATGACCTGCAAAGCTCAGCCTAGTTAACAAAGAGAGTTTTTTTTCCCTTGTCTTTTGTCTCTTCTGAGTCCTGTGAAGAGGGAGCCGTGAATATTAAACATGGAATGACTTCACTACTGTGACTCTCAGAAGCTGCTCACATTCTAGTAAAAACAGAGAAGATGGAAGAGAGGGGTTCTCACTTCTGCAATGCTGTGGGAAAAGGTGACGCTGGGACATTCTGAGGTTTTCAGAACTTCCGTTGTGGTGACTGGGGTGGCCTTTGGAGGAAGGCCTGGTTCCAAGGGGCTGAGAGTGAAAGAAAGGAACATGTCCATCCTGCATGAGCACCAACCTACCCTCTGTATTCCTCAAAGCCTTCGATGTGCAGAGGTGCACTGCAGGAAGCTAGGTTCTGTTTGAGCATGTGAGGAACCCAGATGTTGGCCCAATCTATCCCAGTGTCCTTAAACCTCCTAGTCTCTGTTTTTTACTTGTCTCAGTGGGGGAGGGGGGGTAAGAAACATTGATAACAGAAACTTGCCTCCTGTGAAACATTCTTCCTGTGTTTCTGCTAATAAAAATATGACTTGCTTATGCTACCATCACACAGGTTATTTTCAGCTATGTGTATATTAGCTTTGCAAATAAATCATTTTGTAACATGGACCTTTCCTTAGCTAATATATTGTGGTAAGGCTAGGAGGGATCTGGAGGCTGAAAAACCTTAGGAGGAAGCCAGAAACTCACTCACATGTATATGGAATGCATTTAAAACCCTGGATTATTCCTTGGCGAAACAGAATCTTTACATGAGAGTGAACTGTCTTAGTTGTGGTTCTAACTTCAGATGAAAACCACTGCGTTCTTAGAAATGTCTAAGATGACAAGATAGCTCCATTTAATCCTAATGTGCAAACGTTATACAATGATAAACATGGCTGAATGTGCCTTCCTAAATATTGCCAATGTGATGGCAGTAAGAGGTAGGGCCTTAAAGGGCCTATTTTCTCACGAATGGGATGCAGGCTTTCATGTGTGTGTGTGTGTATGTGTGTGTGTGTGTGTGTGTGTGTGTGTGTGTGTGTGTGTGGTGCCCATATGGGGGCTTGAATTCAGAACTTGGGTACTATTCCTTAGCTTTTTTGCTCAAGTATGGCACTTTACCACTTGAGCCACACCTCCACTTCCATATTTTTGCTGGTTAATTGTAGATAAGGGTCTCATGAAATTTTCTTTCTTCTTCTTCCTCTTCTTCTTCTTCTTCTTCTTCTTCTTCTTCCTCTTCGTCGTCGTCATCGTAGTCGTCGTCATCGTCCTCCTCCTCCTCCTCCCCCTCCTCCTCCACCTCTTCCTCCTCCTTCTTCTTCTTTTTTTGTCAGTTATGGGGCTTGAACTCTGGGCCTGGACACTGCCCCTCAGCTCTTCAACTCAAGGCAAGGACTCTACCACTTGAGCCACAGCACCACTTCCAGTTTTCTGGTGTTTTATTGGAGATAAGGGTCTCACAGACTTTCCTGCCCAGGCTGTCTTTGAATTGTGATCCTCAGATCTCAGCCTCCTGAGTAGCTAGGATTACAGATGTGAGCCACCGGCGCCTGGCCTCAAGGACTTTTCTTTTCAGGCTTGCTTTTAGCTACATCACAATCCTTATCTCTCACAGCCTTCTGAATAGCTTGGATTAGAGAGGCGTGAGCCACTGGGTCCCAGCAACAATCATGATTATTTATTTATTTATGGTGGTACTTGGGCTTGAACTCAGAGCCTGGCACTCTCATTTTTTTTTTTCTCAAAGACAGCACTGGGCCACTTGAGCCACAGCTCCACTCCTGGTTTGGTTCTTCTTACCTTCTGCATTTTTTTGTTGTGATAAGATATTAAGTTCCTCCCCTACAGAGTATGTAGTATCAAGGTGCCATTTTGGAAGCAGACAACAGCCCTCCCCCAACACCTGCCGGAGCCTTGTCCTTGGATTCCTCAGCCTCCAGAGCTGTGAGAAATAAATTTCTGTTCTTTATAATGGACCAAGACAGATGTTTTCAACCATTTTTTAACAGAAGAATGGAAAATAAAAGCATGAGGACATGCTGTTGTTATTGTTGTTGCTGTTTTTTGTTGTTGTCTTGTAAATGGGGGAGGGGCAAAAGGAAGACACAGGAATGGAGGGAGAAAGGGTGAAAAGTACAGCATGGTATTCAGTATACACTATGTAAAAAACAAAGTTTATGTCTTGTGGGCATGGGCATGTGTGGGGGAAACTAGGGGAAAATGCAGGAAGGGGTTACTTTGACCAAGAATTGTACTTATTACTGACTTAGGGAATTGTCAGCCCCAGGTGCATCTCCTTACTCAGAAGAATTAAAAAAAAAAAAAAAAAAGAGCAAGCTGGGCACTGGTGCTCATGCCTATACGCCTAGCTATACAGGAGGCTGAGATCTGAGGATCGAGGTTCAAAGCCAGCCCAGGCAGGAAATTCCCCATGAGAATCATATCTCCAATTAACCACTGGAAAACTGGAAGTGGCGCTGTGGCTCAAGTGGTAGAGTGCTTGCCTTGAGCTAAAGATCTGAGGGACAGCGCTCTGGCCCAGAGTTCAAGCCCCACGACTGACCCACCCCTGCAAAAAAAAACTGCAAAGTAAAAAGCTGCCCTGTTTTTAAATAAGGTTTTCTAAATGGATTTCAACAATTTTTGATGTTGAGAACTTCAGTTTTTCCCTGACACGTCTGATAGTTTTGGTTGGTGCACGTGGAGCAGCGTTATTAATAGGTAGATTTTATTCTTGAGGTTGTACCTCTTGATAGTTAAAATTGGGGATGAAAATACTGGGGAACATTGGTGACAAGCAGAGAAACCCACTCTGTCTGGCTCAAATGAAAGGGGACCCCTGGGCTTCCTGCAGCACCAGCATTTAAGTATTTGCTCCATCTTTCCACTCTTCTTGTTCTTTATAATAATTTGCTGTTTTTTTCCTTGCAAAAGCAGTGTGTGTTCAAGAGATGTATTAGAACATATTCATAATTCTACCTGACTCTTTCACATTTGAGTCAGGACCTTATCTTTGTTAGGCAGATGCTCTGCCCCTTGAGCCACACCCCACCTGCTTTTTGCTTTAGATATCTTTTTCAAATAGAGTCCTGCTTTTCTGCCCAGATCAGCTTAGATTAAGGTCCTTCTATTTATGCTTTCCATATAGCTGGAATGTATACCTCCACAACACCCAGATGTTTAATGGTTGTAAATGGGGATCTCTTGACCTTATTTGCCCTAGCTGGCCTCATATTATGTTGTTCCTGATGTCAGTCCCACCCACCACCCCCAGGTAGCTATGAGCCACAGTGCCATTTTCACACTACTTATGGATTGTCCACATAATCTTTAACTTACCCAGGCTTGGTGAGTTTTGAACAAGTCTCTCTCTATACAAGAGTATATTCTGTTACACTGTTTTGATATCTTCCTCACATTCCATTATGCAGCTGGAAGAAACATCTCTGCAGCTAAGTGAGTTCCCAGGAGTAGAAGATACAGAAAGATGGGAGTAGTTTAAAGCTTTTGTAGCAAAAAGGTCAGATCGATTTCCATTCCACCTCCACAAAAGGATGCTCTGAATCTCCTGGCAAAGTATGATTGCCTTTTATTCTAATTTTTGCCAACTGGATAAGTGAAAAATGGTATTTATTTTAATGAATAATTAAAATCTTCTGATTGTTGTATAATTAATTATGAAATTCTGACTTTTTACAAAGAATCTCAAGGGACAGAGTGACTGAGAAGCCTTTCCTAGTCATCGTTTATGTCACTGGCTATTGGTTTGCTTTCTTTTTCTACGTGTAATAGGAATTCAGCTACTCTATTATGCCTTGTGTTTACAGTAACTTTTTTTTGTTTTTTTGGTCGGTCATGGGGCCTGAACTCTGGGCTTGAGCGCTGTCCCTCAGCTCTTGAGCTCAGGGCTAGCGCTCTACCACTTGAATTACAGCACTACTTCCAGTTTCCTGGTGGTTTATTGAAGATAGGAGTCTCATGGTCTTTCCTGCCCAGGCTGGTTTTGAAGTGCAATCCTCAGATCTCAGCCTCCTGAGTAGCTAGGATTACAGGTGTAAGCCACCAGTGCCCGGCTGCAGTAACCTTTAAAAGAGCTGTTTTATCTAAAGATTTAGTTTTTTTGTTTTTTGTTTTGGTTATAAATACACCAGAGAAAAATGTAGAATTAAGAGAAAAATATAGGGGCTGGGAAGGTGGCTCAGTGGTAGAGTGCTTGCTTTGCATGTATGAGGCCCTGGGTTCAATTCCTCAGCACCACATAAGCAAAAAGAAAAAAAGCCAGAAGTGGCGCTGTGGCTCAAGTGGTAGAGTGCTAGCCTTGAGCTGAAGAGTTGAGGGACAGTGCACAGGCCCAGAGTTCAGGCCCCACAACCAGACCCCCCCCAAAAAAAGAGAAAAATATATAAAGTTTGAAGTTTTATTTTGAGTACATGTCTATGAAAATCTATTTTCATCAGTTTTTTTTTAAATTTTGGTGCAGATACTGGGGCTTGAATTCAGGTTCTCACACTCTTACTTGGCTTTTTCACTTAAGGCTTTCACTCTACCACTTAAGCCATACCTCTACTTTCTCCCTTTTGCTGGTTAATCTGGGATAAGAGTTTCCTGGATTTGTCGAGGCTGGCTTCAAGTCATGATCCTTAGAGCTCAGCCTCCTGAGTAGGTAGGATTACAGGTGTGAGCCACCAGCACCTGATTTTAATTAACTTTGATATTCCTCTCCCTTGCCATGTAGTATTCTTTCCCAGGTACAGCTTTCTACTCCCAGGTATTCTTTTTTTTTTTTTTTCCCATTCATGGGGCTTGAACTCTGGGCTTGGGTGCTATCCCACAGCTCTTCAGCTCAAGGCTAATGCTCTATCACTTGAGCCACAGCATCACTTCTGGTTTACTGAGTGGTTTACTGGAGATAAGAAACTCACGGACTTTTTGTGCCGGGGTTGGCTTTGAACTGTAATCCTCAGATCTCAGCCTCCTGAGTAGCTAGGATTACAGGCATGAGCCACTGGCACCCAGCCCCATTTCAGCTACAGCAACAACATGTGAACTGCAGCAATTCAGTTAGACAATTTTCTTAACTCCTGTTTCACTACCTTCTTCTCTCCCTAAGGAACAGACAGTAAGAAATTAGGATTAGAAAGGAATTTTCTATTTCATTAATATTTTTTAACTCTCTTAGATTTTGATGCCTAAGTAATAGTATAGTTGCATCCTTTGCTTTTATGTTTGTTGGAACTGTTACATTACTTTACAGTAGGCAGGTACTTAACTAAATATAAATTAGATACAATGATGATACAAAATTATTCAGATAGGACAATAACATTTCAGTGTGGCCAACTGATGTTGGCTGTCAAAAGAGGAGTTCAGGAGCTAGGAATGTGGCTTAGTGATACAGTGCTTGCCTAATATGCACAAAGCCCTGGGTTCAATTCCTCAGTACCACATAAACAGAAAAGGCCAGAACTGGTTCTGTGGCTCAAGTGGTAGAATGCTAGCCTTGAGCAAAAGCAGCTCAGGGACAGTGCCAAGGCCCTTAGTTCAAGCCCCAGGACTGGCAAAAAAAAAAAAAAGAAGAGGCGTTCATTTTGAATTCTTTTCCTTTTTTTCATCCCCTCTCCTCCCTTTTCCTTCTCTTCCCCTCTCCTCCCTTTCCCTTCTCTTTCTCTTCTTCCCTCCTCTTGTGGACCACACCTTACTGGCCATCCCATAAGGAGAAACACAAATAGAAAGTTACACATGTTGTGCTCTTCTCCAAATACACTCCAAGAGTTTGGATTCTTTTTGTTGTTGCTGTTCCTGGGGCTTGAACTCAGGGCCTGAGTGCTATCCTTGCAAAAGCAATGTATGTTCAAGAGATGTATTATAACATATTTATAATTCTAGCTCTTTCACATTTGAATAAGGACCTTATCTTCATTAGGCAGATGAGCCACACCCCACCTGCTTTTTGCTTTAGATATCTTTTTCAAATAGAGTCTTGCTTTTCTACCCAGATCAGCTTAGATTAAGGTCCTTCTATTTATGCTTTCCATATAGCTGGAATGTATACCTCCACACCCAAATGTTTAATGGTTGTAAATGGGGATCTCTTGACCTTATTTGCCCTAGCAGGCCTCATATTATGTTGTTCCTGATGTCAGTCCCACCCACCATCCCCAGGTAGCTATGAGCCACAGTGCCATTTTCACACTACTTATGGATTGTCCACATAATCTTTAACTTACCCAGGTTTGGTGAGTTTGGAACAAGTCTCTCTCCATATAACAGTATATTTTGATATCTTCCTCACATTCCATTATGCAGATGGAAGAAACATCTCTGCAGCTAAGTGAGTTCCCAGGAGTAGAAGGTACAGAAAGATGGTACTTTAAAAAGAAGGTACTTTAAAGAAGGTACTTTAAAGCTTTTGTAGCAAAAAGGTCAGATCGATTTCCATTGCACCTCCACAAAAGGGTGCTCTGAATCTCCTGGCAAAGTATGCTTTTTATTCTATCTTTGGCCTTGAGGAGGATATTACCTGGATCCAATCTGTATTTCAGATCCAAGCCTGCTCTATTCCGTTTATATGAGCCCAACCCCAGTTACCTGCCAATACTGAGTGAAAAATCAGTATCTAATGTTGAATGTCCATCATTTTAGGGGTGATGAGCTACCTGTTGGCACAACATCCTTTCATCTTGTTTGTGTAAGTTGTTACCTTTGCTTTAAATATTCTTCCCATCTTTATCCACCTGGAGGAAATCCTTTGTATATTTTGAATGCCACATTTAAATATCACATCTGCTGGGAAAATCTTGCTGGACTTGTTTTCCTGTATTATCTATAAGTGTCAGAAATCTTTTAAAAACAGGATTTAAAAATTCATCTACTCACTTGTAGCACCTCTGCTTACCAAAATGTATGAGGATTTTTAAAAAAATGATTAGTTCATTTTTTATTATCTTTAAATAGTTGTACAAAGGTGTATCAATTCAACCTATCAGTTTATGAGTACAATGCATCTTGATCAGCGTCATTGCTTTCATTTCTCCCCCCTCCTCCCCCCAGTAGAGATTTCTTTCTGCCAACATTAATTCTCCAATAGATACCGGGTCAACATGTTATAATTTCACTCAATTCCCACACCATGTACCTGGAGTTAGCATCAGATCCCACAGGTTAAGGGCTGAGTCCTAGAAGTATCCTTGCTTCAGGTGCCAATCCCAAGTAGTAGTCAACCTACAAATCAAGTTTCCATGACCCTCACCTGGGCTCCAGTAACTCGCTAAGATGGCTCACAGACCCCAGGGAAACACTTATTCTATTTTGCAAGTTTGTTAGATTAATAAAGGATATGATATAAGATGGAGACAAACAGTCAGAAGATGAACAGTTTGTTTAGCAGCCTGGAAGCTCTCCAGGGATTTTTATAGACACTTCATTACATAGACATCATCATCATCATCATTAATATTATTGCCAGTATCGTTTCAGGCTTGAACTAAAAGCCTGGCCAATCTCTTAGCTTTTTTTTTTTTCACAAGGCTGGTATTCTACCACTTGAGCTACAGCTCCACTTCCAGATATTCTGGTGTTTAATTGTGGATAAGAGTCTCTTGGACTTCCTGCCCAGGCTGCTTTCATACAGCGATTCTCAGATCTCAGCCTCCTAATGATTAGCTAGAATTACAGGTGTGAGCCACTGTGAGCCAGGTAATTTATGTTACCTTCTCAGATGCTAAGTGAACCTCAGGGCCATTTGCTCAAGAATATGCGTCCTGAATCCATGTCTTGAAAAGGTAACCATCAGGAAGGATAGCACTCATTCTTAGTTTCTGTGGGCAGGTTGGGCCATAGGTATTTTCCTCCATGTTACAAAATTACTGACTGTCATGAAGACAGGTGAAGTTTATTTTTTTTTCTTTTGGGTAAAGCTAGTCAACAAACAGATGGCCACTTCATTTACCAGGTGAATTTAGGACAAACTTGACAAATGGTGCTGTCTAGTTCTCTTAGATGAGAATAATGATTGAAAACATGTAAACAACATCCTGGGGCTGGGATGTAGCTCAGTGGCAAAGTGCTTGCCTAGCAAGTGCAACATCCTGGGTTCGATCCCCAGTACCAAAAAAAGAAAAGACAAAAAAAATGCAGTTAAAAAAAAATCTGAATTTCCTTGATTGTATAACAGGGGACAATTTCTTCCTGTTGGTGCTGTCTCTTAGCAGATTGCCTGTAATTAAAATACTCATCCACGCCCAGAGTTCAAGCCCCATGACCGACAAAAAAATAAAAAAATAAAAATAAAAAAATAAAATACTCATTATTTTCTAGTATAATTCTTATTCAGTAATAAAACTCTTCTTTTTCTGCTGTCTTTGTGGGAATGTTTTCTGGGTTGGGAGGAGAACAGCTTTCTCAGAGATCATTTTTAAAAAATATATTTCCACTTCTAACATATCTCTATTCTCCTTTCACACTTAACTTTTTAGATTCAAGGGGTCAAAAATTCTAGAATAGATAGGTGTATTTTTTTCTTCCTTTTTAAAGTCTCCTGGGCAGTGAGCCATGGTCTCTGGCTTCCAGAGTTGCTGTTCAGAAGTCTAAAACTGTTGTCACTGTATTTGATTTTGGTACCCTGGTACTGCATATATGTTTATTTGAATTAGGGAAGGGAAGGGGAACGACAGAATGGTGAGACAAAGGACAAGGGGGAACCGATGCAGCATTGATGTTCACAAGACAATATGTTGGAAATGATCTGTACAACTTGGGGAGAGGCTGAAGGGGGGGAAGGGAAAGTAAGAGAAAAATGAGGGAAGGGGTACCAAATTTGACAAGAAATGTACTCATTACCTTACTTATGTAACTGTAACTCCTCTGTACATCACCTTGACAATAAAAAAATTTAGAAGAAAAAAGAAGTCTAAAGTTATCTGATTTGTGGTCCTGTAGGAGACCCATTTTTCCTTCTAGAAACTTGGGACACTGTTCTCTGTTTCCTGTGTTCTGAAATGTCACAGTGGTGTGCTTTGGGAGTAGTTCAATTATTTGCTTCCTTTGTTCTGACTGGACACAATATGAAACAGATTTTCCTTAGATCTGGGAAATGTGCTGAAATGATTTTGTTGGGTGACTTCTTCCCTACAGTTTCTATGTCCTTTTTCTACTATTTTCTTTTGCTTTTTTTCTTTTCTTTTCTCTCCTTCCTTCCTTCCTCCCTCTCTCCCTCTCCCCCTCTCTCCCTCTCCCTCTCTCTCTTCTTTCTCTTCCTCTCTCTTTCTTTTCTTTCTCTCTCTCTTTCTTTCTTTCTTCTTGTGCTACTACTAGGACTTAAACTTAGGGCCCTGGTGCTATCCCTTAGCTTTTTTTTTTCTCTCAAGGCTGGCACTATACCACTTGGGCCACACTACCACGTCTAGCTTTTTGGTGGTCCGGTGGAGATAGAGTCTCACAGACTTTCCTTCTTAGGTTGGCTTTGAACTTCAATCCTCAGATCTCAGCCTCCTGAGTAACTAGGATTGCATATTTTTTTAAATGCATTTATTTACTGTGTTGCTGAGGATGACAACGTAACCCAGGGCCTTGTGCCTGCTAGCAAGCACTCTACTCCTGAGCTCCACCTTCAGCCTGATGCTCTTTGTGGACTTCCCATTATCTAGACCTGGAGCCCCTGGACTGCTATCCTTTATCTTCTTGTGATCCCACAGCTTCCATTCTTTTTTCTTCTTTTCTCTCTATCTTTTTTTTTTTTCTTGTCAGTTGTAGGGCTTGAACTCTGGGCCTGGACACTGTCTCTCAGCTCTTCAGCTCAAGGCCAGCACTCTACCACTTCAGCCACAGCACCACTTCCAGTTTTCTGGTGGTTAATTGGAGATACAAGTGTCACAGACTTTCTGCCTGGCCTGGCTTTGAACTGCGATCCTCAGATCTCAGCATCCTGAGTAGCTAGGATTACAGGCGTGAGCCACTGGTGCCCACAGCTTCCATTCTTTTGGGATTCTTTTACTCTATTTCATCAAGGATTAGGCAACTTCCTTTAGCTATTTGCTCTATTTTTGGCTCCATTTTCTCAATCATGATTTAAATTCACACTTATTTTTATTTCCCCTCTAGATGATGTTGATCTTTATAACATCCTCATATTTCATAGGTACTATTTACTCTCTGATCTCTCTAAGGGTATTCATAATAATTTTTTAAGAAAGATTTTTTTGTCTTTGCATTGTTCCTGTTTTCTCCACTTCTTTGGGGTGTGTTTCTCATGGAAGATGCTTTCCCCAGATGTCTGGTTGCCTGCCTGCATTGAGCAGTGCAGTGAGCTATGCACATTAGATTCTCCAGATGTGTGAGGAGGGCGTAAGCTGACCACACCCTTCACTGGAACTGTATCTCCATTTTCCATTGGGGTGGTGGCTGAATTCTGGGAGCTAGAGGAGGCACAAGCTAGGGAAGGACCGCGCTAGGAGCCAGAAGTTCTACATCCATGACGTTCCTCTGCAGCCCTGCTCTCATCCAGCTTGATGCCTCCTAATCAGACTCTCACCCCCTGGAGAAAACAGACCTCCCAAGCCTCTAAAGGAGAGGGCACAAGCCCTGAGATGTGACTGACTGGTGTTTTCTTTTCTTTTGCGCTGATCCTGGGGCTTTATCTCAGGGCTTTGGGTGCTGTCTCTTAGCTTCTTCTTTTGCTCAAGGTTAGCACTCTACCATTTGAGCCACTGCTCCACTTTCAGCTATTTGGTGGTTAATTGGAGATAAGAATCTCATAGACTTTCCTTCCTCAGACTGGCTTGATATCTTGATCCTCAAAATCTCAGCTTCCTGAGTAGTTTAGGATTACTAGCGTGATAGGGGCCAGTTCTGACCAGTATTTTACTCAATCTTTCTCATCCCCTCCCACCACTAGGGTTTGAACTTAGGGTCTTACATTTGCTCTGCTTTCCTTGCTCAGCTGGTGCTAAACTACTTGAGCCATGCCTCCAGCTTGGCTTTTTGCTGGTCATTTTGGAGATACTGTGACATAGACTTTTCTGCAGAGGCTGGCTTCACACTGTGATCCTTCAATCTCAGTTTCCTAAGTAGCTAGGATTAGAGGCTTGAGCCATGGGTGGTATTCAACTTGTCCAATCCTCTGTTCCTATAAACGTAGTGTTCCAGGCACAGGAGTAACAGGGCTGGTGCAAGAGGTGAAATCTATGGAATGTATTGAGAAGCAACTGAATGGTCTTGGGCAGGAAGGATGATTTCTGAGTGACTGAGGGGCCAATCTACTTAATAGTCATAAGAGGATCACACCGACATGTATAGAACACACCTGGTGTATAGTGTTAGGATGCATCTAGTGGCTCTGTACTGAATGCCGAAGTCAGAATATCGTTGACATCTTTGTGATAAGATAAATTTGGAGAGATGCAACTGTGCTGTAGGATTCTGTGTGCAATGGAAGCTGAGGTAGTACAAGAGTTAACTTGTCTCAGTGGGAGGTGGAGAGGCGGTCATCCTGGGGGAGGGGCTGGGGCTAGGGCTGGGGTGGGGAAGGGAGGAGGAGATGCTGCTTCCTCTCTGGATGCTTCAGGGCTGTTTGCAGACTGTTTGCGGGGAGGAGGGGGAGGAGGTACAGATGGGCAGAGGAGGTGGCGTGACAAGCCATGTATTTCTCCCTGACATGTGAGTTCTCCTAAAAGTACCAGACAAGAGAGAAGTTTGGGGGGAATGGCTTCTTTTTTCCACCTTCTGGTGGAGAGGAGATACCTGGGCTTGCTCTGGGTGGTGTTCCCATGGTGGGGGTGGGGGTGGGGAGGGCGGGGAGAAACAAGCGTCTGGTTTTGCTTCACATCAAACAACATCCAGTTGATGCAAAGTGCTCAAGGGAGCAGCTATGTTGGTTGCTTCTGAATTCTAGTGGCCTTTTCCCTCCCTTCTTCCCTCCGTCTTTCTGTCATGAGAACATGAATGATTTGCCTCCTCATCTTGGAGGCTTGAGAGGCCTTCCCTGGGTCCTTTTCCTCCTCCTTCCAGGCCCTGTGACAAATAACTTCCATATCTGGCTTTTGTTTTTGATTCCTAAGTGGTCTTCGGGCAAAACCCTCTGAACAGAGGAAGTCATTAAGAACTTGTTTGCATGTTTAAAACCCAGACCCACTAATTTTGACACAAAACTCTTAGGATGATTTTCAGCTTTGTCAAAGAACTCCTTTAAGGCACAGGTTTATTTTCTGTGAGCAAGGGGCAAAGGTGTGGACAAATGGATGCGGGAGGGTGGGATGGGGAGGAGGGAGAGCATCCTAGTATCACTAGCATAGGATCAGCACTGTTGGATTCCTAGATGAAAAAAAGAGACATATTTGTCCAACATAAACCTCCGTGATGAACGTGCCAGGTTTCTACAGTTTGTGCTGAGAAGTTAGAAGGGAAGCTGCCTGGTGACAACCAGCCCCTGCTAGTCAGCACTACTGGAGACCATTAGGTAGCAGTGCCACGGTGCCCAATGCTAAGAGCATTATAAGGGGGGTGGGGGGTGGGGGAATAAAGCCTATAGGTTTGGCAAAGAAGCCATGTCTGCAGATAAGTAGCCCAAAGATACCTTTATAACATTTTTGTGCCTATAATAAATACCTGAGGCTGGATAATTTTATAATGAAAAGAAGTTCATTTAGCTCACAGTTCTGTAGGGTGAAGGTACTGGCTTCTGGTATTGACATCTGCTTATTCATGGTAAAAGTATCTTCTTGGTAGGGGGAGTGTATGCAAATAGGAGAGATCACAGGGCTGGAGAAGAAAGCCAGGGAATGATTCTGGGGTCAGCCTGACTCTTTACAACTTGCTCTTGAGAACTCAGGGTCGTGAGAAGTACATTATCTCCTCCTCAGTGACCTCCTTACCTCCCACTGTAGTAGGAAGACCCCTACTCAGGCAGGCAAGCCCACCGGATAGTCCGGAGTGACAGAGCCCACAGCAATAAAGTTGTTAACAAAGAAGCTACTTTATTGAGAAGGTTCCTACACTGGCTGGTCAGGGCCGCAGCACAGGCTCAGGAGCAACCCTGAGCAGGCCCCAAATCTATATTGTAAGTAGAATATCTTCTTTCATTGTATTTGATTAGAGAAAAGGTTTTCTATGTTGATTTCATAACCTGTCACCTTACAAATTAGAGATATTTTCAGTTGATTCTTCCCAACTCTAGGAATCTAATTGTAATGCCTCCAAATTACCGTGATGGTGGTCTCTTTCTTTGGCCTTTGTGTTGGCCATTAAAATAAAAAACAACCCAACTCTAACTGGATTGGGGAAGGCCTTAGAGCTGTGACATATTAAGAGGCCTAGAGGTTACGCTGCCTATTCCTACATCTGATGGGGCTGTTTCTAGGCAGTACCATTAACCACTGTGCTGAGTTACACTCAGGACAATATCATTTTATTTTGAGAGAGTCCTGCATCCCATCCTCCTGCCTCAGCCTCCTGAGTGCCTGGATTATAAGTATATGCTACCATACCCAGATTACCCTCCTATCAGCCAATGAATCACTGTAATTTTCCAGACAAGGAGCCAATTAGCAAATAATGGTTTATGCTTTTATAACTTCTGGCTTATATTTGCTAATAGTTTATATTTATATAAATATTATATTGATATTTATAAGGGTACCTGAGTTGCAGATTTCTCTTCCTTTTCTGTCCTTAGAAGTTTCAGAGGAAGGATTTTGAAGCAAGAAACTAATTAGTGTGAAGAAGGAAGGAACAGGTTCCTGGATGTGACAGAGCTGTCATTTTCTCTTCACATGTCTTTGATAACTTTCAAGATTACATCCACCTAAAGAGCTTCTGCTCAGCAAAGAGACTGGGTAAGTAGGATGAAAAGAACCTACAAAAAGGAAGAAAGCCTTTGTAAACTAAATACCTGACAAGGAGCCCATACCTGCACTATAGGAGGAACTCAACTCAGTACCAAACATGTGAACAATTTGATTAAAAAGTGGGCAAGAAATATTAAAGATTTTTTTAAAGGAAACATACTATAGCCAATAGATTCCATATGCATGCAGTACACACTATTCAATCATGAAGTGTTAGAATTAACTGTCTATCAATGGATGAGTGGATAGAGAAATTGTGTATATAATAAAATACTGGTTAGCCATGAAAACAATAGAATCCTGCTGTTTGTTATGTCATAAGACCTACTATTTGGAATATTATATACTTGAATCTGTTTAAAATATTATATATGTTAAAATCCAATAAAATCCACCTATGTAACTCAATTGTGTAAATGTATTATAGTCATTGTTTCTTTTTCCTTTCTTTTCTTCTTTTCTTTTTTTTTTTGAGACAGGGTCTCGCTACATAATATAGCACAGCATAGCATAGCATGGCCTAGAACTTGCTGTGTACCTCAGGTTGGCCTGGAGTTTATTGTCTTCTGGCCTCTGCCTCCAGAGTGCTGGGATTACAGACATGTACCACTGCACGGGGCTAGGTTTTGATGACCTTTGGTAATTGTTTTCTTAATTGTATTATGAAAACCCTGCCACAATCAAGGCATGGAATAGACCCTCACGCTGAGACGTTTCCTTGTGTTTTTGGCCCCTCTCTTTTGCCCATCCCTCTTGAGACCACAGATCTGATTTCCCTCACTTTGGTTCTCTTTTAAGAAATGAAATAATGCAGCTTATAACTCTTTTGCTTTTGACTTTTCTCACCTTAATATTTTAGAAATGAATCCTGGTTGGTTTTTGTTTTTTTTTTAAATGTACTTGAAAGCACCATCCAGAAAAACCACAAGGACACATACATAGTCATGTACAGAGAAAGAGGTTTTAATGTCTACAGAGAGGCTGTTAAGGCTAGTTCTCTCACCAGAGGGAAAGAAAAAGTGCTTGTCTTTGTCTGGGGTGATTCTTATAATCTAGAGGGATTAGGGGCAGGGAATTTCATGTGGATGTCTGAGCAGAGGACTTCATTATGGTGGCCAAGATTTATGGAAGCTGCCCAAATGGTAACTAAGGGGCCTGCCTTTTCTACTTTATGACTTCAGCTGACCAAATGGAATGTCACTTTAAGGTGGTCCTGCTGTTACAATGTAAGGTTGTAACTGACCAAATGGAATGCCACTCCAAGGTGAGGGGGAGGCAGTTGCTCTTCAGCTGCCTGTAACAAAAGACTTCTTTGTCAGCCAATCTGGGGAAAGGAGCATGTCAGGCTAACAGTACTAACATTTGATTCTTTTCACTAAGTTGTGTTGAGGAGTGTAGAACCCAATGACTGGGAGCCCCAAGAGGAATTTGAACATGAAAAGAGATGTCTAACAGGAACTGCATTAGGCTATTAGCTGGGGTTCCATGCAAACCTTCTCCATCTCTCCCCAAAATCTCCAGTCTAATCTACGACTTGCCAGAGCTTTTCAGAGAGCCTGTGCTTTTCTATGAGTCAACAAAGCGGAGCCTGGCTTTGAATTGGCCATGGGGCAGGATCCCTCCTAGCTCCTTCCTGTTCCCCACTTTTGTTCTGTGGTCTGCATTTTCTTTGTTTGATCCCTTGTCCTCACCTTAACCTTTATACAATTATTCTTTTTCTTTACCCACCTCTATTCATTTATGTTAGTGTGGGTTTCACTCTGCTAATGATGCTTTATATATCTTAAAGCCATATCACAAGCCTCTTGGTTTATTAAGCTTAAAAATGAGTGTCTAGGATAAATAATAATGGCAGAATCAAGTATCCATCTGTGAGATTTCTGTGTTTCCTGGGTTTTTTCTTCCTTGCAGCTCTTGTTGCTGTGTGTCATTGGGCTTTGGTAACAAACTATTATTACCATTGTTTATTATTTTGATGTGTTGCGGAAGTGTAACTAATTGCATTGTCTTCAGATAGCAACAGAAGAGATTTGAGGGCACTTCTTTATTTAACTGATAAAATTTTCCTTCTGAGAGTCATCCAATGCAAGACAATTGTGTCATTAAGGAAAAATTCCCAGGAAGATTGAGGGAGTGACAGAATTTCCACATTTCTCTGATGCTGCTTTCAAACAGAATGTTCTTGGTCACATTTTTTTCCTTCACTTCTTTAACCCTAGACCATAATCAGATTGGACAAGAGCTCCTGCAATTAGTTTAAATAGAATAATGATAAGAAGAGGAAGCAAAGAGACCACGGAGACCAGGAAGGTTTCTAAGGGCTTTTGACAGGGTTTGTGTGAGGGCATGCTTCTTTTACAGAAAGAAGAAAGCAGGGGCAGGGTGTGCCCCAAATGCCTCTGAAGTGAGCTTCTCATGTCAGTGGCTGGAACCCTTCCCAGTCACCATTCCCATGGGCAGGCCCCTCCCCTTCCAGATGCCCGGGAGGCCTGGGGAAGGCTGAGCAGGCAGCCTGGACTCCAGGGTTCTCTTCGGTCTGGTACTGGGGTTGGGCTATGACTACAACTTGCTTTCTCCTAAATGGAGTTTCTTTCTTGGCATTTGGTTCTCTTTGTGTATTGTTTTGGGGTTCAGGAAGAGGAGGTGGGTAAACATTCCATTTGCCATCTTTCCCAGTATTTGTTCTCTTTTTATAATTTTGATTGCTATAATTACATTCCTTCTCATTCCTAATTTCTGACAGGCATTCCTTAGGCATTCCAATCCAAAGGGGATTGGTTCTAGCATTCCCTATGTAAATGCTACTTGGATAAAATGGTAGAGGATTTGCATATAACCTACACATACCCTCTGGTATACTTTAAATCATCTCTAGGTTAATTGTAATACCTAATGCCATGTAGATGTCATATACATAGTTGTTCTACTGTTGTTGAGGGAATAATAACAATAAAAATGTTTGCACATCTTCAATACAGACACAATTATTTTCCCCAAAATTTTCAGTCTTTGATGTTGAACATATAGGTGTAGATGACTCTAATTAATTAATTAATTATTTTAGAGTAGCCTGAGCTGGAAGCATGGCTCCATTGTAGACTACTTGTCTGGAAAACATGCTTTGTCAAATCCCAGGACTATCCTCTACAACATTAGAATAGCCTGTAAATTGTCTTTATGTGTTCCTACCACACCACCGACTTTGCTTACTCTTTGTAATCTTTGATAGCATAGAACTGCTTCACATTTGTTGACAAGGATTAACTCTTCCCATTCACTAACTAAAGGTTAACTGTCATTGTCTGTATTCCCATAAGATGGTTTAAAATGAATTTTCTGCCCCCTAACTGAAGATTCATTTTCTATGCTTGTATGCTGTATATAAGCATGTGATGTCTCAATAAACTTTGTCCATACACCCATGGTGTGGTCCACTTTCAGCCTAGCAGGCACTATGTTCCCTGGTCTTGTTATGTGAACAGCAACAACCACCCAAGTGCAGGATTTGGACAATGTGCTGAAAGGCAATAAATTCATTGAAAAGGCAATTCATCAAAAGAATGCAATCTTATTAGAATATATCTGTCTAGAATGTTTACATCTCCCCCTATCATATGGTAGAGACCAATCCCCTTCTCCTGGTTGTGGTATTTGGAGATGGGGAAGTTGAGATGTAACTAGGTTTCAATGTGGTCATACGATGGGACCTCCCAATGGGATTAATTCCCATCCAAAAAGAAGGCAGGTGGCTCTTCTTTCTCTTCATGCCCATGGCCAGAGCAGATGCTGTGTGAGGTCACTGTGGAGATGGCCACCTGCGAGACAGGAAGTACAAACAGAACTCAGACCCACTGGCCTCGAATCTGGGATTTCCAGTTCCTCAACAGGAACTGCCTGTTGTCTGTGCTACTTGGCTTCTCGTATTTTATTACAGCAGCCAGATAACTAAGCCAATCTATTTCCTAAAGCCTTACTTTAAGGAATGTTATCTTTTAAAATGTTTGGTGAGTAGGAATACATTTATTTATTCTTCTCAATCCATTAGATTGTATGAATCTGACATTTCTTGATCACAGTTCTCAATTCTAAGGATACAGCAGTGAAGAAAATTGATAAGGCTCTTGTCTTTATGTTATAGAATTCAAACTGTGTGTGTCCAGCAGGGGGGGGCCTCTTCTCTCTAGCAGTGGGGTCACCCTTCCTGGTCATCTGTAGTGAGCTCATAGGCAGATGGGAGGACAGGTACAGGAGATGACAACTCCCGTGAGGCTTCTTTGCAGAGGACCACCGGGGAGGGGAACCACAGCCGGGAAAGGGAATGTGCGGTCGAGGGAGGGTTTCTTTGAACAGCTTTCTGTTTGTGGATGGGAATAACATTAGTGCAGAGGAGGGTTCTCAGGATGCCCTAGAGGGGATGGAATAGAGTGTGCAGATGATGGTCTGCTGGGATTATGGACAACTGATCCCAACAGGAGAGGAGCCTGCACCTAGACCCAGGAGAGAGCATGCTGGCTGATGCGGGGCAGGGGGGGGCGGGGTGGGGAGATGGGGGTGGTCCTTGGAATGGTTCTCCCCTTTGCTTCTGCTCTCTCCCTGGAGTGGAAGTAAGGTCTTTGCTGCAAGGATGGAGGGAGGATTTGAAAGGACTCAGAAATCAGCTGTGGAGTGGATTTATCAGTTTTCACTTTATCAGACTTTTCATTTTATCAAGCATTATTTTCTATTTCATTTAAATTAAATTCTCCCATCTTTTTTTTTTTTTCTTCTGCTGTTGGTGGCTTGGTTAACCTTTTCCATTACTGCCTCTGCTTTCCCCTATAAAAGATGTTGAAGTACAAAAGAACATCTTTAGCCGGAATCCGAAGTCCAAATTCTAACCAATGGTGTGTCTCTTGAGGTAATGAGGTCTGCCTCCCTAACTTCCTCTTTTTCTATTTCTGTGGCTTACTCAGAACCAGAAAATATTTGCCATAGAAATGCCACTATTCCACAGAACTGAAAGCCATGTTGTAGGTAATTGGATTCCATTGTTGCTGATACTGGCTCAGAGTGGCTACATTTTTTCTCCCTCATGGTCATTTGTATCTTTGAAGTTCATCCTGTGATCAGATTATTTGGATTTTATTGATAGGTAATGTCTATTCAGTCATCAGGCAAACCTTTCAGCCTGTCTGCACACTTCTATCTCATTTGCCATCTGGATTCTGAAATACTCCACGTCAGCTAGATGTAACAATTAGATTAAATTGCAGAGTGTAATTACAATGATGTAAAAAAGCTTAGGTAAGAAGGCTGGGAGGAATGGACCCCAATATTAACTATGGTTAAATTCTGGGTAAGTGGATTCTGGATAGATTTTTAAAATTTATATTTTCCTTCCAACTTTTTGCCATTAATATATATAGATTTTATAAAATTAAAACATATTTTAGAAGGATACACACATCCTAACTACTCAAGAGGTTGAGATAAGAAGACCAAGATTCAAAGCCAGTCTGGATAAGCAAATCTAAGCGCCTCTTATCACCAATAAAAGAAAAAAAAAGCCAAAGAAGAGCTGTGGCTCAAGTGGTTGAGCTCCAGTCTTGAGCACATAAAGCTAAGCAAGTGCTCAAGGTCCTGAGTTCAGGCCCCAGTACTGGCAAAAATAGATACACACTTTAAGTTTATGTAAAGTCTCTAAATCATAGGTATGTAAAAATGTTATGTACATTAGTAAGATGGAAAGAAACATATCAAAATGTTGACCAAATGTCCTCTGGATGTGATACTAGGGTTGATTTTTATTCTCTTGCTTTTGCTGGTCAACATTTTCCAAGAATATATTTGAATATTCTTTATTCTTTTCCTAGTGGAAAGTTAACTTTAAAAAAATTGAATAGAATTCTGCCAAAGTGTCATAGGTATAGAACTTTTTATTCATTGACATTTTTGGAAATGTAACATAAAAATATATTCTTTTTTTTGAGTTAGAGGTTTCATTATGTAAACTGGCCTGAAACTCAATTCTTCTGCCTTAGCTTCCTGAGTGCTGACATTACAAGCACATGCCAGCATGCTCAGCTAAGGCCTCTTTGTTGTTATTGTTTTCACTTTGTGGCCATTTCCCTCTGTTATAGCCTTGATTATGTGCGCTTTCTCTCTCTCTCTCTCCTCTCTTATTTTTTCCTCTCTTATTCTGTTCATGATCGCTGGTCTCTACTTTCATATTGCTCATCTTCTCTGTCATCTTTCTCATGGCTTTGCTTTCCTCTTTATTCAGAGAGATCTGTACCTTTTAATCCTCCCTATTTGTTTCCAGAGAAGAGCCCTTCAAGTGGATTATGTGAACTCACATGGCTTAGAGGGAGGGTTGGGAATAGACTGAATGCTATCCAGTGGCAGGTGCCAAATGAACGAGGGGCATTAATGATTGACAATCTGGGTAGACTACCACATGTAGACTAATGCCTGAAGGTGAACCATGAATTTGATCTGTCAGGTGACAAATATGACAGACCAACACAGGTATACTTATGTGTGGTCCCAGAATGTCCAGGGGAGCCTCCCATCCCCACATCCTCAAGAAGGAAGGTTACAAGGGGAAGAATGACTCAGGGGATGAGGCTTTGTGACCTGCTCTGACCCACAGAGGCTAGCAGAGACTGAAAGCATTGCTTCTTAGGACCTCAGCCTTTCAGCTTTGGCCTTCACTGCGCTCCAGGCCTTTGCTTTCTGGATCCTCATTCCCTGCCCTAGGCCCCTGTTGCTCTTTTCTCAGACAAATGGCACAGCCATTTGTCACCAGCTCCTACAGAGTGACCTTTCATCAGAGCCAAGCTTCTGTTTTTTGGGTTTTCTCAGCCAGCTTTCCTGGAGCACCAATGAGGCTTGGCCTTGGAGATACAACCTTCAGTTGTAACTACCACGTGAATCTTTTCCTCAGGGTATGTGGTGCCCCGTGGGGCTGCTCTGGAGTTGCTTTGGCAGTACAGCTCACACTGACAAGAGTCACTGCTGTCCCCCATGCACAGGCCCTTCTGCTGAGTCTATTCCTGTCCTGACTGCTCCCATGGTGAGCTGTCTCCCAGGGCCTTGGCTCATCTCTGGCTCCTGCTTCTAGCCTTTCCAACAATGATTAACTCCAAGTTCAGATCACTATCCAAGAGTTCTGCATTCTATACAAGTCCAAGGGCTATCATTTTACCATGGTTGTTTTCTATAGACTGGCTCATAGAATCACAAAATATTTTGGAGCCTTCAGGTGTTTCTCTGGGGTTCTTTGATCAAAAAAGATTGTGCCAGCCAAGTACCAGTAGCTCATGTCTATAATCCTAGACCTTCATCATTTCGTTTTTTTTGATGATGTGCTTTGATGCATAATTTTGATGAAGTCCGATTTATCTATTTCTTCTCTTATTACTTAAGCATTTGGTCATATCCAGTCATCCAATTCTTTTTTTATTTTATTTTTATTTTTTGGGTCTGGTTGTGGGGTCTGAACTCTGGGCCTGGGCGCTGTCCCTCAGCTCTTCAGCTCAAGGCTAGCGCTCTACCACTTGAGCCACAGCGCCACTTCCGGCTTTTTTCTTTTTGCTTATGTAATGCTGAGGAATTGAACCCAGGGCCTCACACATGCAAGGCAAGCGCTCTACCACTGAGCCACCTTCCCAGCCCCTAGTCAGCCAATTCTTAACCCAATGTCACAAATATTTCTCCTATATATTTGTTTAGGTGGTTCACATATTAACTTTGGAATTTAGGTTTTTGATTCATTTACAGGTAGTTTTTGTATTTGAATAGAGGCAGGGAGTCCAAAGTCATTCTTTAATATGTGCATATCTAGTTGCCCAAGTACCATATATTGGCAATCATAGTGCTGCCACTGAATTGTTTCACACTTATTTTTTGATAACTGGTTGACCATAAATGCAAGAAATTATTTCTGAACTCTCAATTACATTCCACTTATCTATATTTGTATTCTTTTTTCTTTTTTCAGTCCTGAGGCTTGAGCTCTGGGCCTGAGTTCTGTCCTTGTTTGTGCTCAAGATTAGTGCTCTACCACTTTGAACCACAGTGCCATTTCTGGCTTTCTGGTGGTTAATTGGAGGTAAGAGCCATACAGACTCCTGCATAGGCTGACTTTGAACCACAATCTAAGATTACAAAAGTGAGACACTAGCTCCTGGCTATATACATTTTTGTATATTAGTAGTATATCCCCTTACTTTAAAACCAAATCTTTAAAGATGTTTCTAGAATATATTTCAGCTTTGTTTTTTTAATTTTGTTTTCAAGTCCAGTTAGACAATCTCTACATTTTAACTGGAATATTTGGAAACACATACCTGGAAGCTGCATATAATTGGATTAAAATTTACTAGCTTTGTAATTGTTTTAGTTTTAACTTATTCTTTGTGGGCTTTTTTCACCATTCTTTCTGAACTCTCTTCTTTTAATTGATTATTTGACATGATTTTATTTGATTTTGCTATCTTGGAGTATTGTTTTTATTCTTAAAACTTTTGGTGATTAACTTAGGGTTTATAATATACATTCAGGACTGGGAGTATAGCTCAGTGATAGAGAGCTTTTCTGAAATGTTCAGGATTGGATTCAATCCCTAGGACTGAAAATTATACATATTTATTTTAAAATATTTAAATTAATTTAAAATATATTAAATACATAATATCATATATTTATTACTTATAGAGTGAACTCTAGTTTCTTCTTTGCCTGGTTCTGAATGAAAAGTTCACTGAAGTCCTTTGTCTTTATAGGTCAGGCCTTCCTTCCGCCTTACCTTTGAGACTAAGAACTTGTTAGGAATAAACAAATGGACACCTTTTAAGATATCTATTTTCTTCACACAGAGACCCAGAAGGGATCTTTTTCAGATTACCCATCCCATCGGAACCAGGCGGGGATCCTGGAGTGAAGCGGTGGAAAGCAAGGTGTCATCAAAGCAGAGTGAAAGTGAGCCAGAGTGAGACTACATGAGCTATCCAAGTTTGGCTCAGGCTTCAGCAACTCCCCGAGATCATGATTTAAGTGCTTTTCCCAGCTGAGCGACTAATGGCTTATCTTCTAGATCTCAACAAATCTTGAGAGCTCTCTCTCCCCTCCTGGAAGTATCTGTCTTCCGGAGATCAAGATATGGTTTGTTCTGTAACTTCAGTTCTCTGATGTTTCGAAGAAGAGTCAATTATCTCTAATTTGCCCAGCTTTCTCATGCCCGGATGGGTAAGAGGACATCTAAGGTCTCAGGTCGGAGCTTGGTGTTTGGTATTTTTTTCAAAGTTGCTTGAGTGGATAAATATGTGTTTAGTGTGAAACTGGAGAACTTTGTGAGCATGCTCCTTAGGTTAAATCCCACCACTTTGTGCGCATGCTCCTTGAATCCTAGCATTTTGTGCGCATGCTCTTCAAGTTGACTCTGCTGGTGACTGAGTTAATACCTAAACCCTTGCCTGCTTGCTCAGCTCCATCTTCTGCCTCACCTCATGTAAGCACTGGAATGCTAATTAGCAGGTGAGAGTTGGATAAATCCAGGATGGGGTTATGCTAGGTAGCTGAAGGGCAGAATTGGGGGTATATGTTACCACCATGATTATAAATCAAGGTGTGGTAAGTAGAGGAGGGAGGGATGGTAAAAGGGCATATTCAGAGCTATTGGTTTCTCTAATGTAAATTCTCTGCCCAGAATCTAGTTACGACTACTCCTTACCTATTCAATAGATTTAGCAGAAAACAACATTATTTTGGCAATTACTAGGCAAGTCACTGTATTGGATGATGTAACATACAAAAAGACTACACGAGCCATACAGAGGCATTAGATATGTAGCTCACAGAGACAAAGTATCCTAAGTAAGGTTGAAGGGATTCAACCAACTGCAGACTGAAAATACATTATTGTTTGTTTTGTTTTAAAGTTGCTTTGATTGGACACTGGTGGTTCACACCTGTGATCCTAGCTACTCTGGAGGCTGAGATCTGAGGACTGAGGTTTGAAGCCAGAATGAGCAGAAAGGAGACAAAAGAAAAAGCTGGACTGGAGGTGCAACTTAAGTGGCAGAGAGCAAAAAATGCAAAAGTGCAAGGCCCTGAGTTCAAGCTTCGGTATGAGCACACACACTCGCACCCAAGTTGGACTGTTTTACTGAACACTTACAGACTTTCTTCTTGTCATTATTTCCTAAATAATGTCATCTAACAAGTACTGATATAGCATACACTTTGTATTAAGTATTTTAACCTAGAGATGGCTTAAACTATTAAGGTGGTTTGGCATCAATTATATATATTATGGCATTTTGCAAAAGGGGTTTGAGCATCTGTGACCTGTAGTATCTGTGGAGAAAGGGTCCCAGAATGAGAATATCAAGGGCTGATGGGACTTTATTATGTAGGCATAATTGAGGTGTACTATACTATAAAAGATTCAGAAGTGATTCTAGACTCTTCCAACGGCCACTCAAAAGTGATGTATGCGAGGCTACTTCTTGCTCTTGCCTCCTCCATACCCTGTCCCTTAAACACACAGAGTGAGTCCTTCATCACTCCGTGGCTCCATGGATGTACTTCTTTCTCCCTTCTCTTAGGCTGTGGGCTGGTGATATTCTCCCTGGATCGCCTAGTTGTGTGCCCTTCCTCCCATAATGAAAGCAACTGGCCATCCTGAGGGTGGATGAACCCAGAGAGCAGTTCTTACCTCTCGATAGGAAGTTATCTTCTCTGCTCTCTCACAGCATCGAAATACAGCAGAAAACACAGTTGCTTTCCTGTATATCTGCCTGTGGAGTTGGATTTCTGCCCTTTCTATACAAAAGCAAAACCCAGGAGGGAAAGAGAAATATAAAGTACAAGATTAGAGCCAGATGGTTAAAATCAGTGACTGCCTTGGCTTTTCTGGTTGTCATGGAGACAATCTTTTTCCCCCCTATTATTGGTAACTCCAATCTCTGTGGTAAGCTTACATTGAGAAGCTAGAGAGAGGATGGGGTGTGGCTCACTTATTTCAATGAAGGAGGTAGGGGCAGTTAGATGTCAATGTTCAATGGTTCCTCTCTCCTAACAAGTACATTTTAGTTTGGGCTAAATTTTGTTTTAAATCTGTTCCTGTTAAGGCTGCAGTATAATTCTCTCCATCATCTGGTTCCTTTCTCACTAACCATGATATCTTCTGAAATGACAAACAAAAAGCAAGGGAAAATAGTCCTTAGCAAGAAGTGGCTAGAATCCATGCCAGAGATATGAAGGTCTGTGGGCTTGGTGTGTTGCATATTCTACCACAGTGCATAAGAGGTGGGACCCTGTGTTCTGATGCCTCCTGGAAGGTGGTAGATAAGATCCAGATGGATGCCTGTAACTCAAGGGATGAGGGGTGAGGCCAGAGGGCTGCGGTGTATGGGAGACTTGCCATGCTTGGCTGCTTTCATGACTGCCCTATGCCTAGAGTTCTCAGGGCTGACTTTGGTCAACAGAAAACATCAGCCTTAGGGAAAAGATAGGTTGTGGCTCCAGCTGGAACATGGCAGCATCCACTACCTGGAGCTTGAGGATGCAGCTTCTACACAAGATGACTTCCTACGTTTTTCTGGCCAACACTCTAAGGGGCAGGACTAGATTGGTGCATCTTTGTTCAAATGTGAGCAAAAAGAAAAAAAATGAATATGGACCCTAAGAAATGGAGAACTGAGAGCTGGAGGGGGTTCTTTGTTTTAGAAGAATATTTGTGTCAAGACAGGCAGAAGCACAGACAGGCATGGTGGTACATGTTTATAATCCCAGCACTTGGGAGGCTGAGGCAGGAGGATCAAGGACAGCTGAGCTACAAAGTGAGACCCTATCTCAGCAGATAGAGAGCAGGCAGACAGACAGACGGACACGCACACACACACACACACACACACACACAGAACAAGAAAATTTTCAGTGGCCTGCTTTCAAGTTCACTAATCCTTTCCAGGGTTTTGTCTTCTATCATCTTTTTGTCACCTTTTGGATGATGGACTCAGTGTGTGTGTGTGTGTGTGTGTGTGTGTGTGCGCACACACACACATGCACACGCATGCATGCATGTGCATCTCAAACATGTACCTATTTCTTGTATTTTCACACATGAACATGCAGTATTTTTTTTTATAGCTATTTCATTTGTTCCTTTGTGAAAGTCGTGGCCACAGAGATTCTTGACACTCTAAAATGACACCACTGTGCTATACAGTAACCAGGTTACAGAAAGTAGGTTGCAGAACTAAAAGAAGCCAGGTTTCCCCTATGATCTCCAGCTCCCAGGTGGCTCATGACAGCTCCCAAATGGTATAGAGCTGAAGAAGGTAGAACACAGCAGTAAGAGAGGCTGGTGCTCCAGGCGGGACAAACCTGTCTGCTTTCCCTGCCAACACAGATGCTCTTCCTGCTTCTTGTCAAGCAAAGCAACACATGATGTGGTCTGGCCTTGTGAATACTATTCCAGCCACTGGCAACACTGAACCTCACCCAAGCTCTGCACAAGGGGAAAACAATGAGGATAAAGGAGTCTTCAAGGACCTTTCTACCCCTCGTAATCTAGTTAAGACTCCTGGATGAACCTTTATTTACTTAAACAAGGCCAGACCTCCACTCCCACCAAACTATCACTGTTTGCCTCATGAAAGATTCACTGAGATGCTATGGACCAATCACAACCCGATGCTTAGAACCAAAGTCTTCTTTCTTCAAGTTCTTGAGTCTAACCTCATCCAGAGCCCCTCCATTCAGTGTACTAGAAGCCTAGTTTGCTTTTCCCTATAAAAGAACCCCCTTTTTGGCTAGCCCATGAGACCTTGCAAGCTCATGGGGGAGAGTTTTCTTTTTTGGAATATTCATTTCCTCAGACTTTGCAGTAAATTATTTGAATAAAGTCTTTCCTTACCAAATCCAGATTTACTCCTCTTTTTAAAAAACACCACATAAACTAAGAAAGAAAACAAAGCAAAAGCCAAAGCTTTCAACTTTCCTCTCTGTGGGGTGAGATGGGGGCAGAATGCGTATCTGCCCACAGAAAGCACTTCCTGAACCCATTGCTCAGTGGGAAGGAGGCGTTTTTGTGGGAGGATGGAGCAGAAAGCACAGAAGAGGGTGGAGAGATCAGCAGTGTGAATGAAGATTGTGTGCTGTGACACGAGGAGAATGGGCTTCTATCTGCCTAAACCTGACTGAATATTGCTGCGAAATAAGATAATGAAGCACACAGGATCAAAAGAGATCCTAGTCCATAATGACTTGAAGTTAAGAAATGTACTTTGATAGCCCTTGAATTATATCCATGGAGAAAAACCTGGTCAGGTGGCTAGTATCACTTTTGCAAACTCTGTGCAGGGTTTTCTTGCTTTTCCAGTTTTCTTAAAGAATATTCTTTTGGCTTGTATATATATATATATATATATATATATATGTATGTATGTATATATGTATATGTATATATATAATTTTTTCAACCTTGAGTTTTTAAGCTCATATGTATCTAGAAAACAAAGCAAGACTGATGGAGTTTGTCACAATGCAGTACTCTCAAATACCTGGAATCTGTAGGCAGATCATTAAAAGGCATAAAACTTTCTAACCATTAAGCAAAAAGAAAAAGTTGATGGTTATACTTATTATGGATAATTATGGCATTTAAGCTGAAAGGTGTAAATTGGGCAAATGGGTAATTTAACTTGGCAGACATCAAAATGACATTTAAATGTTAGAGAAAGGAGACAAAATATAAAGAGACGGTTGTGGGATGGGCTGGAAAACTTTCGGAGTGAACACCTTTTGCAAGGCTTGAAAAGATTTCCTGTAATTTTCGTGTCCTTTCCTGATATGAGTCAAGTTTGTCTAAACCGTGGCTTTTAAGAAATTAAGGCTTCTGTTACCTCTTCAGATTGGGTTATAGCCAGTTATTTCCCCTCTCATTGTAAACATCTCTGCTCCACATTCACTCAAAGTTAGCTTCGTGTTCTTTCTACAGATAATCAAAGCAAGGCTGATCTGAACGACTGACTGCTGGCAACTAGTTCTTTGTTTTTGCTGACGATAGAGCTAAATATTTCCCAAAAAATTCATCAAATAAAGGCTTGGTACTTATTCCTGTCTGATACTCTCTTTAGGAAGTAAACTGTATACTTCATTTGGCTAGACCTCATTTTTCTCATAGATAACACAGGGAGTTTGAATTAAATATTTGTGCAAGACTGAGAATCCTTTAGCAATAATGGGAGCCCTTGAGTCACAGTGAATACATATTAATGAAAATTCAGGTTCAGTTTCTTTCTAGCTACCCAAGCCTCTGATCGCAGGACAAGTCAGTTTTACATAAATTTATTTTGGTAATATCTAGATTTTTCACACACACACACACACACACTTGTGCTGGTCCTGGGGCTTGGACTCAGGGCCTGGGCACTGTTCCTGAGCTTTTCTGCTCAAGGTAAGTGCTCTACCACTTAGCATTCTTGGTAGTTAATTGGAAGTAAGAGTCTCACGGACTTCCCTGCCTGGGCTGGCTTCAAACCTTTACCCACAGATCTCAGCCTCCTGAGTAGCTAGGATTACAGGAGTGAGCCACCAGCTCCCAGCAGGACTGTCCTTCTATCAAGGGATTCACACTTGTCTGGTTGTCTCTCTTTTTTTTTTGGGGTGCTCGTGGCCTAGACTGATGCATAACTAGAAGGAGAGGTTGGAGGAGGCAAGGTTGGAGGAGATAGATAAGGTGGGGGTAGGGGTGGTAGAGTTGGGATGGATCGATGTAGAGGTTTGGGGAAAGGAAGGAGTTGGGGAAAAGCCATAGCTCCTGGCCACAGCTCCTGATGGTGATGTTATTTCTTGAGATGATTGGGGAAGATTGGGAGTATAAAATGAGAAGAGTCCGGTTTGAATACTGTTTGGGTTTGAATATAGCTGGGGTCTCATGGAGACAGCCAACTGTTTCTAGCACCTGAGAACAAGGGAAGGTCTGGGGCCTGATAAGTTGGAAGACAAGTGCAGATGGTGTTTAGCCTGAGAAAGGAGACACTTTGGAAAAGGGCAGAAATGGAAGAGGAGAGGACCCAGGACTCAGCAGCACCAAGGAGCCCCAGCATGTGAAAAGAAGACTAGCAAAACAAAAGGAACACAGACAGAGGAGCAGGAGAGCCAGCCAGAAAGAAAATCAGGACCTCGGAGGCTGATGCCAGCAAAGATGGTGTTCTGACCACGAAGGGCCATGAAGGACAGGGGCTGCGAAGTGCCATGAGAGGGACACAGAGAAGTGACCCTTGGAAGCTGTCTTTGGCAGCATTTGGAGGCACAGTGAGCTGGCCAAGAACCATTTCTTTGGAATGGTAAGGCAGGAGTCAGATTGGGGTGGGGGTGGGGTCGAAAAGGAAGCAAGGGGTGAGGATGTGGGGAAGGCGTGTAAACAACCCACTTTGAGACACTTTCAGAGAGGAACAGCCTGGGACATGTGGCATTCATAGTGTCAGAAGGGCGGGCTCGTGGAAAGTATTGGACTGGGTTCTCATGCTGAGCCAGCAGACCAACGCAAGAGCTCTGTGACACACTGCAACAGGACTATAGGATCATCTGGTGGCCACTGTTCAGCTCTGGTTCACTTTTGTGACCCTGTGTCCCCAGTCTTTAATGTTTTCAACCGTTTTGATCCATACTTTTCTTTTTTCTTTTGTGCTAGTACTGCGGCTAGAATTTAGGACTTTTTTTAGGCTTTTTTTTTTCCTACCACTTGAGCCACAGCTCCACTTTGGGCTTTTTGCTGGTTAACTGGAGCTAAGAGTCTCACAGCCTTTTCTGCCTGGGTTGACTTGGAACTGGGATCCTCAGATTTTAGCCTTCTGAGTAGCTTGGCTCTGGACCACTATTTCTTTTCTTTCTTCCTTTTCCCCTCTTCCATCTCTTCCTCCATCTCTTCTCCCCTCACCTTCCCTGTTCTCCTCTCTTCTCCCTTCCTTTCCCTTTCTTCTACTCTTCCTTCTCCTCTCGCTTCTCCCCCTCCTCTCCGTTCTCCTCCCCTTCTCTTTTCTTTTCTTCTCCCCTCACTTTCCTTTTCTCCTCTCTTCTCCTTTTCCCCTCCTCCTTCCTCTCCTCTCCCTTCCTTTCCTCCCTCTCTTCTCTCCACTTCTCCTCTCCCCCTGCCCTCTTCTCCTTTTCTCTCCCTGTCCCTTTTCAGTGTAATGAATTAAACCCAGGGCCTGTACATGCTAGTCAAGTTTGTCATGACTGCTACATCCCAGTCCTGAGATTTTTAAAATATTCTATCAGCTGACCAAGAGAACCCCCATGGCTAGAGGATTTGTAATCTTCTTCTGTGGGTTGTTTGGGAGAATTGCATAACATTTCAGTCTTGTGTATGTGAAGATGTGGGCTGGGCCCTGCCTTGGCTTCCTTGCTTAGCTTCTGGCAGTAGCTTTTGTCTCAGAGTATTTTACTTCTCTTCAGGGCTCGGCCTGTTGGCTATGACTTGTAAGTGGTAACCACTTGTCTCCAGGGATCTTCCAGCTAAGGACAGTTAGTGTATGTGTGTGTGAATAAGCTCACTAATGAGGCTTAGATAAAGGCTGCATCATAACTGGCAGTCTTGGGTGAAAGGATGACACAGGTTTCTTTCAGGAACAAGCTTTGGGGTTTCAAGCTCCATTTTGAGGATATTTTAGTCAACTGTAGTGACTGATCTTTCTGCTCAAGATTGCTCTGTTGCTTTGGCTGTTTGGAATCTTTATTGCTTAAACTTTTTTTTTCTTCTTTTAAAGAAACAAGCTTCATTTCTAAATGTAGGACTGATTCGAGAAGCCTCAGATCACAGGAAATTTTGGCATTAGACAAAGGTGATGGCTGCTCCCCTCCCCCCACTTTGTGCTTGGAAGACTGTGGATCACCCCCTCCCACCCTGCCCAGGCTTCCAGGTGGTTAAAGCAGCTTTGCTCTAGGAGGATTTGGTAATTAATCTGTCATAGTGTCGCCATGGCAACATATTTATGTATCTCAAATGCCATGAGCCCAGGGGGCCAGGATTTGAAAAACGGTTTTACCCAGTACCCTAGCTAGTGATTAACAAAGGATTATGTGCTAGAATACAGGGCAGGCTAGTTGGTTTCAGGACAAAGAAGGCTTAGGAAACTAATGTCCATTGCTCCTCCTTTAGATGGAGCTGAGATTCCATTAAGGGATTGAGGACCTACAGACCCCTTCTGGCCTCATGGGAATCTACTATGCCCACCAGGGGGCACTAAAGAGAAATGATTTCCTCTCATCCCGTGCCCTCTCCTTCCCCTGTGAGGGAAGGTAAAGGGATGGAGATCCCTTCCCGTGTGGCTGAGGGTAACATTTTCTAAAGGGGAGATGCTGAGCCTTCCTCCCTTCCTCTTTCCCTCCCCCCTCTCTTTTTCTTTCTTTCCTTTCTTTCGTCACTCGTGGGGCTTGAACTTTGGGCCTGGGTGCGCTTCCTGTTCTCTTCAGTTCAAGGCTTGCGCTCTACCACTTGAGCCACAGTGCTGCTTTATCATTTGAGCCACAGTGCTGCTTCCAGTTTTCTGGTGGTTAATTGGAGATAAGAGTCTCTCGGACTTTCCTGACTTTTCTGCTGAGCTGACTCTGAACCACAATCCTCAGATCTCAGCCTCCTGAGTAGGCATGAGCCCCTGTCGCCCATCTGCTGGTCTATTTTCCACCTCATTTGATCCTTTATCTTCAAGCCTTTTCTCCTCAGCTGGCTCTGGGCAGCCCACTTGTCTGTCCCCTCCTGAACCTGTATCCAAGAAACAAGCTATCTTCAACCTACACCAGGGGATGTCCATGACTTCTGTGTACTTGTTAAAAGAATGCAGTTTCCACATCAGTTGAGAGCTACCAAAGGGCATGGGGTGAATATAAAAACAGACACCCCCACATATGAGTCACACCCAGCAGCTTCGCTTCTTTTCTCTTCAGGTGTCTTCTGGCTGCCTTGTTCTGCTCCTCTGAAAAGAAGAGTCTGGTATCCAGGCAACACGGTCCTGAGGTGGTCTCCTATCTCCCAGAGCCACCAAGTATTTTTAGAGCTGCCTTGACATATAAATGATATCCAAAGCTGGGTGCTGGTGGCTCACACCTGCAATTCTAGCTACTCTGGAGATTGAGATCTGAGGATCAAGGTTCAGAGTCAGCCTGGGCAGAAAAGTCCTCATGAGACTCTTATCTCCAATTAACTACCAGAAAACTAGAAGTGGAGCTGTGGCTTAAAGTGGTAGAACACTAGCCTTGAGCAAAAGAACTCAGGGACAGTGCCTAGGTCCTGAGTTCAAGACCATGCCCAAAACAAAAACAAAACCAACAAAACAAAAAAATCCCCCCCAAACCCAAAAACACAAACAACAACAACAATGACATCTAGAGCCAGGGACTGTGGTTCACATTTAAAATTCTATCTATTTAGCAGGTTGAGATCTGAGGATGGAGGTTTGAAGCCAGCCCAGGCGTGAAATTCTGTGGGATCTGTCTCTCCAGTTAACCACCAAAAAGCTAGATGTGAAGATGTGGCTCAAGTGGTAGAGTGCCAGTCTTGGGCATAAAAACTAAGGGACAGAACTCAAGTTCTGAGTTCAAGCCCTTAATTATAATTCCTCAGGGTGCTTCCAGAGATGAAAGAAAATCAAGCAGTGGGCCACAGGGCATTTTACCTGGGGGTCTGGTGCTGACAACACTATTGAAGTTAGTGCCATTAATCTCACGAAGGCGGCACTGTGGGCAGAAAGGCTGGAGCATGCACTCAGATGGCGGGGATCCTCTACTGGCTGTGCAATGTGGGGTTGAGGATGGACAGGCCTGTTGAAACACACACATCCCTAGATCTGGAACAGGAGCTGCCATTGAAGCTGTGCAGAGCAGACAACTTTGATCCTCCCAGGCTCAGAGATAAAGACTAGGGGAGGGAGGTGTTATTAGCCTTATCATTTAGACTAAGATGAGTTTATGTTTGGGACCTCTTCTACAAAGCGTTTAAGGCATTACTGGTTTAAATGTAATTAAATATACTTTCACTGTGGGGCTCCAGGCAGCCCTGGAAATAATTTTTCCTCCACGTTAGAGTGCTGATTAAGTCAGCCCTAATGGAAATGGGCATCTCCTCTAGAGATTGAAGTTAGGACTTTCACAAACCTTTCTGCCACTCTGTGACCTGCCCAGGTGGGTTTTCAATCATTTCCATCACTTATCACCATTCAAAGCTCGCTTGTGGAGAGCCAATGAGTGAGTTCCAGCTAGCTTGAGGGCCCCAGAGCTGTGCCTTTAGCAGAGGGTCTCCACTAGGAGGCGCAATTCTCAGTATGAAATGATGTCCAGCCTCTCTCCTGTTCACGGGGTACCCAGTGGAATAGCAGTTTTCAAACATGTGCCTGCCATAAGCCTCCCCTGAAGGACTCCATAAAAGCAGATAGTTGGGCCCAAGGTTGAGTCTCCTATTGGGTCTGGTTGAGCAAAGAGAGTTTACATTTCTAGTAAGTTCCTGGGTGAGGCTGGCACATATAAAAGATGGTTGTATTTGAGGACCATGTTTTGAGATCCACTGAAGTTAGTATGTTGAATCTCTAAGATCTAAGATTATGGAAAATTTGGAATAGAAAGAATATCTTAATTTCCAAGTTTTCTCACTTGGCTCAGAATCATAGTCTTCAGATCAGAATGTATACAGTCTTCCTGGGGGAGTAGTTAGGGTTTGTATCAAGTATCATCTTAACTGTAGTGTGTGTGTGTGTGTGTGTGTGTGTGTGTGTGTGTGTGTGTGTAGCTATTGAGTCTTAAACTCAGGACCTTTAAGTCTCACTTGGCCTAGTTGATCAAGGTTGGTGCTCTACCATCTGAGTCCAGCTCCAGTTCTGGCTTTTTGCTAGGTAACTGGTGAAAAGAATTTCATAGACTTTCCTGCCTGGGCTGGCTTCAAACAGGGATCCTCATATCTCAGCCTCCTGAGTAGCTAGGATGACAGGCGTGAGCCAAACAACACTGCCTGCCTTTGAATGAACCACATTGCACAAGTATCTGCCAGAATCTCTAAGGACTATAATCACATACTTGTCTTTGCTTGCTGGGCAAACTTTAATTCTTTACCTCTTTGCACAATTCTCTAAGCTCACCCATGCCAGACCGATGGTGAAGAGACTTCTTCTCATGACTTTCCTCAGTACGGGGAGGTGGCCTAAGGCAACTATTTCTTCAAAGATAATTCACATGGACCAAGTTTGACCTCCAAAAGAGATATGCTGAAGTTCTAACTGTGGTACTATAAAAAAGTGAACTTATTTTGAACAGGGTCATTGAAGATATAACTTCGTTACTTTGGAAAATAACTTCAAATAAACAAGGGCAGGAAAAATAGCTCTCTTAACTCCCATAGCAAACAAGAGGACTTGCTTTTTGGCAGAGGGAGTGCTTAGCACGCATGAAGCCTGAGGTTCAATCCCCAACCACAACCGTTCCTTTGGAAAAACAACCAAGGATAGCTGGTACCTCACACCTGTAATCCTAGTTACTTGAGAGGCTAAGATCTGAGGAGTGAGGTTTCAAAGCCAGGCTGGGCAGGAAAGTCTCCAGCTAACCACCCAAAAGCTAGAAGTGGAGCTGTGGTTCAAGAGGTAGAATGACAGCCTTGAGCAAAAAAAAAGCTAAAGGATAGCACCCAGGCCCCTGAGTTCAGGCCCCAGAACAGGCATAAAACCAAACAAAACTAAACCAAAAGCAAACAACAACAACAACAAAACCCCCAATGTAATATTCTTTTTTTTTTTTTTTGTCACCCAGGCCTAGTGTTCAAGCCCCACAACTGGGGGGAAAAAAAGTCTCATGGACTTTCCTGCCTGGGCTGGCTTTGAACCAGGATCCTCAGATCTCAGCCTCCTGAGTAGCTAGGATTATAGGTGTGAGCCACCGGCATCCAGCTTGGAATATTCTTTATATCAACCTTCCTCTTTCCCCCCACATTTTCACTTTGATTTCTCACATCAGAAACTGATCTCTTGGAGCTGAGTGACCTGGGGGGGCAGGACTCTGCAGAGAGGTGGAGACATTCACAACTTCATTACTTTCTGCCATTTAAAGATTAATCAAATGAGTCCTGAAAAGTCTCACAGTACTAGAGTCAGAGTTTCCTTAGGGGGTGAAGGGAAAAGTTCAAAAAAGCATAGCCCCTCTTTTCATATAAACATGTCATGTAACTTGGATCTGACTAGAAAAGTTCAGGGCTGCCAGGAGCCAGGGAAGCATTTAAAGAGTTCCTATGGTGTTCCAGGCTCCATTCTAGGTACATTTCACTGAAGTCACCTGTGTTACCAGTGGGGCGTGGGGTGGAGGGATGGATGGCGGGAGAATGTTTTCAAACGGAAAGCATCTAGTTCTGCCGCAAAGATTCAGACACAACTATGAAAGACCACAGTAGTTCCTTCTCAAAAACCCAGAGCCCACTTTCTTGGAGTCTTATGAAATGAGCCTTTGCTGTGGAAGCGCAGGATCTGGTGGGAGGGAATAGAATCCTGGCAATGGGCTGGAGCTTTCATCCCATGTAATGGATTCTTTGAGTCTGGCCAGCTCAGGGGAGCCAGGGCTCCCTGAGAGGCCTGTTCATTCTCAGGACAGAGTTCTGTTGTATTCAGCACTGTGATCTCCTGCCAACATTTAATCCCACAAGCTGCTTCTTGAACACCACCCCCACCTCTACCGAGTCTGAGCATCCCATAGACACTTGAGTATGAAGAAGCTGGAAAGGTATGAGTGGGGGTGGGGGATTGCCTACTGACCTGGCTGGGACCAGGGATTCTATGGAGCCCCTTCTGCTGAGTCTGGCTTCGGTCCCTTGGTCTCTGACTAGTTTATGTTATCCGTGTAGGTGACCAATCGCAAGCCCTAGATACTAGGAATGAACTGGACTGGTCATGTGTTGGGCATCGCTGATTCTTGGCTCCTATGGCCATGGTGTGATTTTTTTTTTTTAATCATCCTAACAAAGCTTTCAGAGGGTGAGGTCATTTTTGGAGCTAAAAGGCTTGGCGAGCTCCCCCTGGTGGCTGATTTTTAAATTGACAGGTGTTTGTGTTTCATGGTACTTGTAGGCTAGCAGACAGGAGGCCCAGTGAAAGAAGCTTCCAGAGCAAGACCAGGCTCTGCTGGTTCTCAAATGACAGTTCCTATTTATACATCCCCCACAAAGGTCCAAAACTCCAAACAGCTTCTGGGCAGGGCTCCCTCGTGCCACACTCCACTCTCAGCTTCTCTCCTTGGTTTCCCACCCCCCTCCAATGATGTAAGTGTAAGATCTGGATTTTGCATGATGCTTCCGCCCCCCCCCCCCCCCCCCCCGCAGTCAGCCTGAATCACTGAATGTCTAGAACAATGGAGAACAGAGATTTTCATCAAATCCTCTACTAATATTAACGGGGACAGTTACGGCATTGCAGGCACATCTCCCAAACCAGTACCATCCTGCCACCAACTCAAACAGCTCCGAGCTACTGGGCTACCAATATGCCAATTGTCCAAAATCTAACCTGGCCTTCTGTGTGTGTGTGTGTGTGTGTGTGTGTGTGTGAGAGAGAGAGAGAGAGAGAGAGAGAGAAGGAGAGAGAGAGATTGAAGAGACTGGGTACTGAAGTCAAAGCATTTGACTACTTGAACCACACATCCAACCTTTTTATTTTGTTTTTCATTTAGCATTTTGCTAGCTGTGCCTAGATTGTCCTCAAACTCCAATCCTCTACTTGCTGAATAGCTGGGATGAGCGAGGCATTATGACTAGCTCCTCCTCCTGTTCTTTTTTCCTCCTCCTCTTCTTCTTCCTTCTCTTTAAGTAGTTGCATAAAAGAGTTTCCATTTAACAAAGCAGTTTATGAATACAATGCATTTTGACGGATGTCACACCTCACAGCATTCCCACCCATCCGTCCCCACTCTTTCCCTCAGTCTCCTTCATTTTGTAGGATAGGCATTGAATTCTTTCCACTTATTCTTTATTTGGAAAGTCACACCATTTTCTCCAAAATTGTTGTCTGGGCATCACTTTATGCTCATTACAGAACTACCCCCAGAAAATCAGAAAATCACAAGGGGATTTGAGGACATGGAGGAACAGGAGCACTGTTTCTGGGAAGGCGAAATGCGTTGGTGTCTGTGGAGAACAGGAATGAAGGCAATTCTGCAAAACACTAACATAGAATTGCCATCTGGCACCGGCACAATTCCACATATAGTAGATAACCCCCCCCAAAGATGTGGGGCTTGAGGGATTTGCACACCCATGTATATAGCAGCATTGCTCACCACGGTCAAAGGCAGAGGAACCCAAGTGTCCACTGATTGGTGAATGGAACCACAAAAATCTCTGCTAGGAGGATTGTTCAACCTTAAAAACAAAGGAAACTGGGGCTGGGAAGGTGGCTCAGTGATAGAGAGCTTGCCTTGCATGCCTGAGGCCCTGGGTTCGATTCCTCAGCACCACATAAGCAAAAAGAAAAAAGCTGGAAGTGGCGCTGTGGCTCAAGTGGTAGAGCGCTAGCCTTGAGCTGAAGAGCTGAGGGACAGCGTCCAGGCCCAGAGTTCAGGCCCCACGACTGGACCCCCCAAAAAACCCAAAAAACCAAAACCAAAACCAACCAAACAAACAAATAAAAAAAAGGAAACTGCTGCGCATCTGTGGCTCATGCCTGTAATCTGAGCTACTCAGGAGGTTGAGATCTGAAGACTGTGGTTTAAAGCCAACCCTAGCCCAGGTAGGAAAGTCCATGAGATACTCTCCAATTTACCCTCCCCCACCCTTCCAAAGCCAGAAGTGGACCTGTGGCTCAAGTGGTAGAGTGCCAGCCTTGAGTGAAAGAACTAAAACAAGAGTACAAGGTCTTATTTAGTTATTTTTTATTGTAAAGATACTGTACAGAGGGGTTACAGTTACATGAGTAAGGTGATGTGTACATTTCCTATCAAGCATTGTTAACTCCTCCTTTGTTTTCCCCTACCATCCCTTCCCATCCCACCTCTTCAACTCCCCCCCCCAAGTTGTAAAGTTCATTTTCAACATAGTGTCTTGTACATCTCATGAGCACAAGGTCTTGAGTTCAAGCCCCAATACTGGTGTGCATGTGTGCGCGCACACACACACTCAGACTGGAGGGACAGGGCTGGTTAGTGGGCAGATTTGTTTGCCTTCTGGACATTGCACACAAAATGGCACGGGCAGAGAAGTTCTTACATCTGCCAAACAGTCATTGACTCTATTGTCCCCTTTGGGGGTCCATTCCCAGGAGGGACAGCCAGGCAGGCAGTGAGTGACAGAGATAACACGTCCTGTCCACATTTATCTAGGGAGTTCGAGTTTGGATATGGTCTCCTTGCATGACTGGAAAGGACATAAAGAGCAACATGAAAACAATGAACACTGGCCACAGCCTGAAGATGTCTCTAGAGGCTCAGCTGTTTTTTGGAGAGATGCCCAGAGAACATTCTGTCCCTAAGTCTCCCTCACTCAGGGGTGTTTACCTGCAAGAACGAGAGGGCTTGATAAAGAAGCCATCAGCTTCGTGTCTCCGTGTCTCAGGACGGAGTCTGGTCCGGCCATGGAGAGGTTGGGAAAGCCAGAGGGAGGCCACGGAGGAGGAGGCGCAGGCTCCGCTCCTTGCACCCCTGCTTGCTTCTGCTCAGGGCCATGGCCCCTAATTCCTGCACAAGGCCGCCACAGCCAAGGCCTTGGGAGAGGCAGGGAACCCTAAATACAGAGGCCACGTGGTCAGGGCAGGCTGAGGGGCAGCATGTGCCTGGAGGCAGAAATCCCCAAAATGTCATTCTCACCAGGTGCAGGGGAGCTCCTGTCTGTAATTCTAGCTACTCAGGAGGCTGGGATCTGAGGATTGCTGTTTGAAGTCAGTCTAGGCAGAAAAAGCTGTGGGACTCATCTCCAATTAAACACACATGTGCACTTTCTCTCTCTCCGTCTCTCTCTGTCTCTGTCTCTCTGTCTCTGTCTCTGTCTCTCTCTCTCTCACACACACACAGAGCCAGAATTGGAGCTGTGGCTTAAGAGGTTAAGCACTAACCAAGCAAAAAAAAAAAAGCTCAGGGACAGTGGCCAGGTCCTGAGTTCAAGCCCCAAGAATGGCACAGTCTTCTATGCCGATACCTGTAGAGGGCAGGAGCAGTTTGCCTGCTGTCTCCTCCCTGGGCTTGCACGGATGGCCATGGCTGAGCCTCGGTCTGTGGCCATTTTCTTATCTTTGGAGCTTGAAATGCAGTGACAGGGAATCTTTGCTTGGGACCTATAAGCCCAAACCAACACGGTAAGTGACAGCTGTATCACTTAACCCGCATGCAGCAACTGCTGATGGAGGGTCAGGGGTGTAGATGTGTGTGTGCATAGGTGTGTGTGTGTGTGTGTGTGCATAGGTGTGTGTATGTAGATGTGTGTGTGCATAGGTGTGTGTGTGCATAGGTGTGTGTGCATAGGTGTGTGTGTGTGCATAGGTGTGTGTATGTAGATGTGTGTGTGCATAGGTGTGTGTGTGCATGGGTGTGTGTGTATGTAGATGTGTGTGTGCATAGGTGTGTGTGTGTGCATAGGTATGTGTGTGCATAGGTGTGTGTGCATAGGTGTGTGTGCATAGGTGTGTGTGCATAGGTGTGTGTGTGTGCATAGGTGTGTGTGTATGTAGATGTGTGTGTGCATAGGTGTGTGTGTGTGTAGATGTGTGTGTGCATAGGTGTGTGTGTAGATGTGTGTGTGCATAGGTGGTGTGTGTGTAGATGTGTGTGCATAGGTGTGTGTGTGCATAGGTGTGTGTGTAGATGTGTGTGTGTGTGCATAGGTGGTGTGTGTAGATGTGTGTGCATAGGTGTGTGTGTATGTAGATGTGTGTGTGCATAGGTGTGTGTAGATGTGTGTGTGCGTAGGTGGTGTGTGTGTAGATGTGTGTGCATAGGTGTGTGTATGTAGATGTGTGTGTGCATAGGTGTGTGTATGTAGATGTGTGTGTGCATAGGTGTGTGTGTAGATGTGTGTGCATAGGTGTGTGTGTATATAGATGTGTGTATGTGCATAGGTGTGTGTGTATGTAGATGTGTGTATAGATGTGTGTGTGCTTAGGTGTGTGTGTGTAGATGTGTGTGCATGCAGATGTGTGTGTGCATAGGTGTGTGTGTATGTAGATGTGTGTATGTGCATAGGTGTGTGTGTATGTAGATGTGTGTGTAGATGTGTGTGTGCATAGGTGTGTGTGTGCATAGGTGTGTGTGCATGTAGATGTGTGTGTGTGCATAGGTGTGTGTGTGCATGCATAGGTGTGTGTGTATGTAGATGTGTGCGTGCATAGGTGTGTGTGCATGTAGATGTGTGTGTGCTAGATGTGTGTGTGCATAGGTGGTGTGTGTGTAGATGTGTGTGCATAGGTGTGTGTGTGCATAGGTGTGTGTGTAGATGTGTGTGTGCATAGGTGGTGTGTGTAGATGTGTGTGCATAGGTGTGTGTGTATGTAGATGTGTGTGTGCATAGGTGTGTGTAGATGTGTGTGTGCGTAGGTGGTGTGGGTGTGTGTGTGCATGCATAGGTGTGTGTGTATGTAGATGTGTGCGTGCATAGGTGTGTGTGCATGTAGATGTGTGTGTGCATAGGTGTGTGTGTGTGCAATGTGTGTGTGCATAGGTGTGTGTGTGCACATGAGTATGCATGTAAGCACTTTTCCCCGCCTCAGTCTAGGAACTGAGTGCTCATGCTGGCTCACGGTGAAGGCTTCTGGAACCCTCTAGAACCCTCAGACTTAGATTCTAATTTCCCAGAGGGCTCTGCTCCATCACAGCATTATCTCTATCTCACACCACACAGCCTCCCCCACTTTTCCAGATGTGACATCAACCATGGCCGCCACCACCACCATCGCCCATACTCACCTCCATCGATCCCTCTCTCCTCTTGACAAACCCCTTCCCACCGGAACCCCACCATGCATCATTCAGTCTACAAACACCTCCAGCCCTTGGGACACATCACAGAATAAAATACACAATGCCCCTGTTTAAGTGGAGGGGGGGCGAATGGAAGACCTCATACATAATACATAAGTAGATGATGGAAAGTGCTAGAAGGCAAACCATGCTGTGGAAAAGCAATAGAGTGGTGAGCGCTGGGAGGATGGGGCAGGAGGGGAGGTCAGGAACAATGATTCATGGAGAAAGAGGGAGTCAGCCACACTCATGGCGTCATTTACCGAAAGCTTACCATGTGAGTTTTGCACACAGAACTCAAAAAGAGACAAGGGCCGGCAAGGACCGAGCTTCTGTTGGGTTTGAATCTAGGCTCTAAACAGCTTCAAGTTTCCAGCTGTGGTTGAGCTCCTTCTCCAGGTTTCTCATACAATGCTGCCCCCTAGTGCTGTGTAGAAACAGTGCAGGGTCAGAATAACACCCTGTCCAGAAAGTGAATGAATAAAGAAACTCATATGATACAAGCCTGGTCCGGTGATGTACAACACTGGTAAGTCTAGATTGTTTGTCTGTTTGTTTTGGTGGTGGGGACAAGGCAGGAGGATTGTAAGTTTGAGGCCAGCCTGAGCTCCATAGTAAGAACCGGTTTCAAAACTGTGACATAAATATGTGTTAAAATTCAAAACTCTTACACAAATAACACCAAAAAATAAAAAGCATGGGCCAATCTGAACATCTTCAAATTTTCAAAAATATGAGTAAAATACTTGTTACACTGATAATTATATTATTTTTGATATTTATATAATCTTAACAAGATAGCGTTTCTAAACCCATGATCACATTAAAATGAAAGACCAGAAGTCAGTTCTGAGTACTAGTGGTGGCTCACATCTAGCTACTGAGGAGGCTGAGATCTGACAATCAAGCTTCAAAACCAGCCTGAGCAGAAAACACTGTAAGACCCGTACCTCCAATTAACCAGCAAAAAACCTGGAAACAGAAGTGTGGCTCAAGAGGTAGAACACTAGCCTTGAATTGAAAAAAGCTGAGTGAGAGGCCTCAGGTCAAGTTCAGCAACAGCTCTCTCTCTCTCTCTCTCTCTCTCTCTCTCACACACACACAGAAATAGCCACAGCATTGATGGGAGATGAAGGTGCTCTTCTTGGGAGCGAGGCATAGTTGTGCTGCTTTTCTTCAATCCTCCAACTTCACAGTACATTGTGGGTTGTGTTATTGCATTTTCCTGAAGGCTCAGGGCTGGTAAGCTGGTTTTCAAGCTGTAATTGAAATCAGGTTCCTCTAGTCCCAGGTGGAAGATGTGTTTGGCACCCACAACAGCGTCCTCTCAATTGGCAATATCAGCAGGTGTTCCTTTGGCTATGTCCTGTGTTCTCTCTTAGGGCAATAAAAGGAAAACTGTCAAAGAAGAGAAACGCACTAACTTGTTATTGAAAACCCAAGAGGATGAGAATGACGGGCTGAGCATTACCAGGAAGCTGGGGTTGCTAAGACTGGGAAGGCCTCTGAGCACGTCCGTCATTTCAGAACTGCAACTAAATGGATTCTAAGATGGAGAACACTCTGAGTCATCAGCATAATAAACTGCAAAAGTGACTGCTGGGAGAATGTCAGAAACCACAGGGATCTAACGAGTCTGGTCCTTCAGAACTTTCCAAGCAGAGATGAGATGCCAGGGCTTTGACTTGTTGGAGGTGAAGCTGGGAAGGTGAGCCTGTGGATCTACTCTTGTTGAGAAAAGCAGTGTGAAAAACAGTGAGCGTGTCGACAGAGACAAGCGTGTGGGTAGAGCGAGGAAGGGGATGGCTTTGAGTTCTTGCCCTTCTTCAAGTCCGTTACATCAGCAAGCAAAACTCTCTTCTGGACCTAAGCTGTTTTGAACTAGGTATCTGAGCTGGGGGCTTGAAGAATGCTAAGAAGAAGCAGGTCCACAGAATGCTATACCTCTGATAGGCTTGAGGCTTGGGGTCACTAAAGAGGACATGACTCCTGTCCCCATCTGATGTGTTTTTCTCCCCTGTGGTGTGGCTGCCTCCCAGGAAGGAGACTTGTGCCCATTGTTGGCATGATTGGCATGATTCCTGACACAGCTTTGAGGAGCCCCAGAATTCATCTCAATGCAGGATGTGTGAAATGTATTGTGTTATTATTGATGCTTCTCTGTAACGAATGACTCCACAGATAGTCACTGTTACATTTGGGATGTGTCACTTTCCTTTTAATATGAATTTTCTATTTAATCTCATCAGTTGGATGGCTGAATAGAATGAAAGAGTTGACCCTCTCCTGAGTAAGTGTAAAATATGCACATATCCTATGTATATGGTGTGTGTGTGTGTGTGTGTGTGCTATAACAAATGGGCCTTTAAAAGTCTTACATGTGGGGCTGGGAAGGTGGCTCAGTGGTAGAGCGCTTGCCTTGCATACATGAGGCCCTGGGTTCAATTCCTCAGCACCACATAAGCAAAAAGAAAAAGCCGGAAGTGGAGCTGTGGCTCAAGTGGTAGAGCTTGAAGAGCTGAGGGACAGCGCCCAGGCCCAGAGTTCAGGCCCCATGATTGGATCCAGAAAAAAAAATAAGTCTTACATGTTTCAAATCTATCCTTCCATGCTCAGGACTAGAAACCCTTGAGGGCAACTTATGCTGTACATGACATAACTAATAACTGAGTTTTGGGCATGCCATTTGTATAAATGTTTACTGAGTAAATATGGAAAATCAGTTTAAATGATATTTAAGCTGTCAAAATTTTATCTAAGGAATCTCTGGTTAGTTGAATCAGAATCCCCAAATCCTAGTATCTCCTATTCTCTCTCTCTCTTTCCTCTCTCTCTCTCTCCTTCCTTTCCTCCCAGGTTGGCACTCTACCAGTTGAGCCACACCTTCACATCTGTCTTTTTGCTGTTTAATTGGAGATAAGAGTTCCTCAGATTTGTCTGCTTCAGCTGGCTTCAAACCATGACTCTCAAATCTCAGCCTCCTAAGTAGCTAGGATTACAGGTGTGAGTCCCCAGTGGCTCAGCTCAGTATTTCTTCTGGATAATTCAAGCTATTTCCCATTGGCAGAGGCCAGAGGCTCCTATATCCAACTTGCACCTCTATCACATTGAGTTGAACTGAACATTTCTTTGTAATAGTCCTCATAAGACATTGAATGTACACAAAGTAGACTTCAACTTCACAGCTGAGTACAACCGAACCCACATACTTTCTATAAATTTAATGCCTTCTCCATGAGTGTATATCATAATTTGAGATGTTTTGATTTGCCTTTTGAAAACCACTCAGTAGAAGGTGAAAAGAGATGCTTCAGCTGCAAGAATCTTTTGGAAGGGCTAATGATCCGTCAGAAGCTTCGCGATTACTTTAAGTTCATTTTTAATGGAATCCTTCCTTCACGTGTGTATTTATAGCTCCTATTCACTAAAGCTCATTCATCAAAACCCTTCCACGTGCAAATTACTGGCACACAGTCCTGGGATCTGCCAGGCTTTCAATTTATTCATAATAAAGAGAATATTGGATTGAAGTAAGCAATTTGTGTGTGTTCCTGTGTGCCTAGCATTTAAACAGGAAAATGTACAGTTCTTCCTTTTTTCTGGGCAAAGGACCTTGCTTGTTTGGCTGTGAATGTGAAAGACTTGCCTAAATCTGGCTCTATGCTTTACTAGGATGGCTGACATATTGAGAACCCTTGGGAAAGAAAGAGATGTTCCAGCACTAGGAGGGGCTCCAGTCCAGGCAGGCCTGTGAATTAGGGATATGGGGCGCAGATGTCTGTGTGGCAGGGAATGGGATTCTCAGGGGCTTTTTTGTTTTTTGTTTTGTTTTTTGTTTTTTTGTTGTTGTTGTGGGGCTTGAACTCCGAGCCTGGGCACTGTCCCTGGGCTCTTCAGCTCAAGGCAAGTGCTCTACCGCTGGAGCCACAGCACCACTTCCAGTTTTCTGGTGGTTTATTGGAGGTAAGAGTCTCATGGACTTTCCTGACAGGGTTGGCTTTGAACCTCGATCCTCAGATCTCAGCCTCCTGAGTAGTTAGTATTACAGGCATGAGCCACAGGTGCCTGGCTGGGAGTCTCAGTTCTGAGCCCAGGAAAATGATAGATGTCAGACTTGGAGAGGTGACGAGGAGTAGGACATTGAGATCTTGTGGATAAGGCCTCCAAACACCTCAAATGCTAAAGATAATTGCATTGATTATAGAACATCAGTGCCAATTTGTGTGCCCACTTGACTGGGCTATAGGCTGCCCAGTTTTGGCCTCACTTATTCTGGGTGTCTGTCTGGATGTTTTGGATGAGGCCAACATTTAAATTGGAAGAATGAATAGAGAAGACTTTTCTATTTAATGTGAGTGGATCTCATCTCATCAGTTGGATGGCTGAATAGAATGAAAGAGTTGACCCTCTCCTGAGTAAGATGGAAGTCCTCCTTCCTGCTGGCCTTCAAACTGGGACCTTAGAGTTTTCTTGCTTTTAGACACGAATAGAAACATTGCTCTTGTTGGGTCTTGAGCCTGCCTGACCTTAAGATTAGAATGAGAGCTTCTGTTGTCTTGGGTCTCCAGGTTAGCAGCAGATTTTGGGACTGGCTAGGCTCCATGATCCCATACCAACTCCTTAAAATACATCAATATGAATCTATCTCTCTCATTATATAATGTATTATATAATCTATCTATCTATCTATCTATCTATCTATCTATCTATCTATCTATCTATCTATCTATCTATCTATCTACCTACCTACCTACCTATATGTGTAGCTATACACCATATTTCCACTAGTAATAAACAGCATCTACAATGATTCTTTTATAAGATTATATCCACTAGCTGTCAATAATGTCATGGCTGCTTTAGTTTAAGGGCCCTCTGAGATATTCTTACAACCTTGAAGTATTTCTCAGAGCATATCCCACAGTCACAGGAGGCATCCATTCATTTTCCCTGGGACTTCTGATTAATATTTGGGCAGATACCTGATTCTCAGCACTTCCAGGCTACTATGTTTAGCTAGGAGGTTTCCAGGAGCCCAGGACTGAGAGCAGCAGGCGCTGTCCAGGTCCAGCACACCAGGAACAGGAGTGCAGGACAGAAGAGAGACATTGAGGCAATAGGTTTGGAGGCATATGAGTCTATGTATGACCTTTCACGATGCTTGGGACTTGGGTACTACTGTTTTCCCGATTTTCACAGGTAAGGAAACTGGGACTCAGAGAGAGTCAGTAACCAGTGGTACAAACTCAGACCTTGACCAGTGCATTGGAAGGAAGACATGAAATCTGTTCTGCTACAGGTAAGGGCAGTAATTGTCATGTGTATCTCACCATACTGAGCTCATTCGAGGGGGGGCGGAGATAACAGCAAATGAGGCAAGGAGGGGTTGCTGGCTGGGGGAGCAGTGGGGAAATGCTTGGAAATGAGAGGGGGTGCGTAGAGCCCTGGGTCCCACTCACTTGGCCATTCTCCCGTGTTCTCCAAAGCTGTATGGGCACCTGTGGCCACAAGAGGGCGCACCAGCCCTGGGAATCAGCCACCAGACAGCATAAGGTTCCAGAGATTGGGATGATTGACAGTCTCCAAGCCCTCTCCCAGGAAGGGTGCCAGCCCAACCTCATTTTAGAACCTCTTGTCTCCCAGGAAATGTACACACACACGCACACACACACGCACATACATGCACACACACCTCTAAAGGCTGGTTGCCTTTGCTGCTCATTTTCCCAATTGGTTTGGGAGTGGTAGACTTTGATCTTCTCGATTTAATTTATAGGATGTGCCCTTTCCTCCCTCATTCCTGGCTTCCTTATTCCAGCCCAAAATCCGACACAGGAATCTACCTTGTTATGGGTTGGAAAGCGCGCAAATCCAGACAAAATATCAAAATCGAAAGGCAGCTTCCTAAACTCACACCCCGTCTTGCTGTGGGTTCAGTGTGTTTGGTGTGGGGAGGGGAATCAAGCCATGAAAAGTAGGTGCGGGTGTAAAGGGGAGCTGTGTGACTCACCCTGTCCACATAACACCCAGGGACGGGGTCCCTCTGTGTGGGATACAACTTCCCTTCCTCCCCAACGCTCCATCATCATGTCCAGTCAGAGGGTTACCCCCGCAGGAAGGCCTCATGATCAGGAGGATCCTCCATGTCTGCGGAAAGTAGAATCTTACTGACCTGGCCACTGGGGCCTCCCTCACCCTGGAAATGTACCTGGCGGGGGCCACACGCCTGGAGCTGAGCAGTGAGTGTTGGCTCTTTCTCTGATTTGACAGTGGCTCCTGGTTGGAGTCTCCTGGAAGCTAAGAACCATTGATTGGAGTCCTAGGGACTTGGCCCTCTCCCATCCCCCACATGCAGGCCTGCAGGCTGCAGGGCAATGCAGTCACCAGGCTTAGGGTTCACAGGAGAGGGGAGAGGAGCTGGCTGAGGATGGTGATGTCTGAGTGATGCCGATTACATGCATTGTACCATAAACTGACATGTTGAATGAAAACCCCTTTGTACAACTAATTAAAGATACTAAAAATGGGAGCTGGGAAGGTGGCTCAGTGGTAGAGCGCTTGCCTTGCATGCATGAGGCCCTGGGTTCAATTCCTCAGCACCACATAAATAGAAAAAGCTGGAAGTGGCGCTGTGGCTCAAGTGGTAGAGTGCTAGCCTTGAGCTGAAGAGCTGAGGGACAGCGCCCAGCAGAGTTCAGGCCCCACGACTGGGCCTCTGTGTGTGTGTGTGTGTGTGTGTGTGTGTGTGTGTGTGTGTGTGTATGCACGTGTGTCCTGGGGCTTGAACTCAGAACCTGGACACTGTCCCTGAGCTTTTTATGGTGAAGGCTAGCATTCTATCACTTGAGCCAGAGCTCCACTTACAACTTTTTGGTGGTTAATTGGAGACTTTCTTGCCCAGGCTGGCTTTGAACTGTGATTTTCAGATCCCAGTCTCCTGAATAGATAGGATTCCAGCCTGTAAGACGCTTATCTCCAATTAACCACCACAAACTCCGGAATGGCCGGGCACTAGAATGGCTCATGCCTGAAATCCTAGCTATTCAGGAGGCTGAGGACTGGCTTTAGAAGCCAACCTGGTCAGGAAAGATTCTTATCTCCAGTTAATCACAAAAAAAGCTGGAAGTGGTGCTGTAGCTCAATGTAGTAGAGTGCTAGCCTTGAGCAAAAGCAACTTAGGGGTAGGACCCAGACCCAGAGTTTAAGGGCTGGGAGTGGCAAACAAGACAAAACAAAAACAACCTTCAGGAATGGTAAAGCACTAGCTTTGAGCACAAAAGCTTAGGCACAGTACCCAGGCCCTGAGTTCAAGCCCCAGGATTGGGCAAGCACACACACACACACACACACACACACACACACACACACACACACACACGATACTAAAAATACTTAGTAAAAGGTTCAAGGCTTAGCCATGTGGCCAATCACACACACACACACACACACACACACACACAAAGCCAAGGGAAGTGTAGATTGTGGAAACTTTTCTTTTTCCTTATGGTCATTTTCTTCCCAGTGAGAGAGAAAGGGGAGAGGCCTCTGGGCTTTTTGCTGATGGGGCTGGGATTGGTGTAATCTCTCTTAGTAAACAAATAGACACTGTGCAGCAATGCTCTGAACTATCAAACTCTTTTTTCCGGTGCTTTCCCTCCCGGAGATCCCTCCTAAAATCATGTACAGAATTTCTTCCATAAATATATCTATGATAAAGCTTTACCACAATGTTTTACCATAAGGAAAAATCAGAAAGTGATCATGTCCAGGGGGGAGATGATTAAATATGGATTTATCATAACCTTATTGGACACACATGCAATCGTCAGAAATGATTTTAAACAGAATTTAACAAGGATCCCAGGATCCCAGCGTTCTATCCTCACTCTTCCAGGACACCAGATTCTCTGCCTTTCTTTGCATTTATTTTCAGGCATTGGAGACTGTGCAGCCAGTGAGACCATGGTGCCTGGATAAAGAAGCAGGAGACAATGCTTGCTGTGCTGTGGCTCAGGCCTTCCCTGCCTTTTCCTGAGCAGCAAACGTCCAAATGTGATCAGGCTGGAAGGTCTTTAACACACAGCATTGGATGCACGCATTTGTCCCAAATCCTCATTCCTCATCTCTGTGTCAGGTGCGCGGTGAGATGCTCCCTTGGCCACTGGACTTCTTCCTCTGAGATTGTCTGGGCCCATTTTCTGCTACTAGAACTGAGAACAAGCTGGGTAATTAAAGAATAAGGGTATATGTAGTCCCTAAGTCTGAAGCCTGGAATGCCCAAGAGTACATTGGAGCACAGTTTGGCCTTGTTCTATTGTAATACGACAGGTGACAAGACAGGAAGCTAACTTGAGTATCTCCTCCTCCTCTTCCTCTTTCTTTGTTTCCCTACTTCCTCTTCTTCTTCCTCTTCTTTGTCCTCTTCCTCCTCCTACAGGCCCATCTCCAAATATCATTACCAGATGAAATTGGAGATTAAATTTCCAACCCATTAAACTTTGAGGGAGACATGTTCAAATGCATTCCCAGCCTCTCACGGGGGTGGGCCTACTGCCAGTCCTGGAGTTTCCCTCACTCTCTTCCTACTTAGCAGAGTCCTGTTCTTCTCATATATTTAACTTGAGTCTACACTTCACTAAAAAGACTCTGAGATGCATTTGTAATTGTGTGTGTGTGTGTGTGTGTATATATACTGGGGCTCAAACTCAGGGCCTGGGCACTGTCCCTGAGCTTTTTTGCTCAAAGCTAGTGCTCTGCCACTTGAGCCACACCTCTACTTCTTCTTTTTATGGTTAATAGAAGATAAGATTCTCACAGATTTTTTTTTTCCTGCCTGGGCTAGCTTCAAACTGTGCTCCTCAGATCTCAGCCTCCTGAGTAACTAGATTAAAGATGTGAGCCAGTGGCACTCAGCTTGCATTTATAATTTTAATTTTATTTGATCTCATCAGTTTCTGTAACGTCATAATGAATAAGCTTTCATAGGGGTCACAATGATCCTTTGATCACAGAGATGGAAGAGAGATAAAATTTATTTAATGGCCCTCAGCAGTATCTTATAGCTTCATCAGGGTTATGCTTTTCCTCAATGCAAAATGAATCCTCTTTGTTTCCTCTACTGTCTTGGATTCTGTGTCACTGAGATGAGTTTGGTTTACTGGCTCTTTTTGTATTTGCCTGCTTAAATCTCAACTTTTCCTTTTTTAAACATTTATTTAAACTTTCAATATCATTTTGTTTTAGGGCTGTCTTGAAAGCACCATATAATTAGAGTTTCTATTTTAACCTAATCATTTGAGAAGATTTCTTTAAAATCCTGCTTATTGTGGTTTTTTCCCCCCTTGTTGTGTGTGTATGTAAATTCTGTATTGAAAATACAGATAAGCAAAGAACACGAAAATTGCTTGGCTTTCACTCTTCAGAAGTGGCAAAAGTTTTCTGAACCTTTTTGCATCTTTCTTTTTTATTTGTTTTTTAACTCACTTGTGACGTTCCAATTTGTTTTCTTCTTGAATGATACAAGTTCTTGTGACTGGCCCTGATGGCTCCCCAAATTCATGGTCTCTAAATCCTCATAGCATGGCGTGCACGTTCCTTAGAAACATCCAAGCACATGTCTGAAACTCAAAAGTGGTGGCCAGAAGTGCTGGGAAAGCACTGGGAAAGCGACTCCGACCAGCTCTGCCCCAGGTCCAAAGAGGAACTGCTCTTCTCACTTCAGTACAATTTCCTGGACTCCTTCATCTTCTCTCTTATCGCAGAATTGGAAAGAGTATCAAGGCCAAGATCAGGATAAGAATCCATAGGTATAGATCAGGTAGATAGTGATGGAAATTCTAAAATGCGCTGTGTGTGTGTGTGTGTGTGTGTGTGTGTGTGTGTGTGTGTGTGTGTGTGTGTGTGTGTGTGTGTGTGTGTGTGTGTGTGTGTGTGCTGGTCTTAGGGTTTGAACTCAGGGCCTGGGTGCTGTTCCTGTGCTCAAGGCTAGCACTCTACACCTTGAACACAGCACTACTTCCAGCTTCTTGGATATAAGAGTCTCATGGACTTTTCTTCCTTGGATGGCTTCTCAAACTGAGATTCTCGGATCTCAGCCTTCTATGTAGCTAGGATTACAGGTGTAAGCCATTGGTGCTCAGTTGCTCACTGATTGACAATCTTTTCTCAGCATGGTGGAAACAAATTCTTTCTCCTCATCATCTTGGTCCACTTCTAGGGACTGAGGCCATGTGCAGCAAATCTCAGTGTGTGAGGAAGGCTGGTCTATTTCTAGTTTAAGATAACCATCAGGGGGTAGCCCTTTTAGTTAAAACTAAAAGTCGGGATTTCATTCACATTGGTATTAGATTTTGAGTCATACATTCTATTCATATGATTTTTCTGTCATATTTTCCAAAACTGGCACTGTTCTAGGTAGGGGGTGGACAAACCTCTCATTCAGGTTTTTTTTTCATTTCAGGGTATATGACTTTATAATAATTCTCCACTCATTTATTGGCTCACTGATGCCTTTCCTTGGCTGATTTTTGTCCGTTTTTTCTACTCATTCTCAGGGTGATGGTTTGTCCAATTTACTTGGCACACAGCTCAGATGATCACTTTCAACGTTCAGCAACTTCTTCTGGTGTGAGCTTCCATGTTTCTAGATAGTATGTGTCCACAGCTGGTAACATTTAAACCAATCACCTGCTATCTTTCTTTTGAAGCACCACTCCCCTTTCTATATTCAATCTTCTCAATTTAGTCAAACAAAAATGATTTAAGGAGAGCAGATTGTTTAACCCATCCCCTGTTTGTTCAAATAAGATAGTGTTTATTCCTATGAAATCTTAGCTTTTTAATAGGGATGGGGATGTAGCTCAGTGGTAGAGTGCTTGCCTAGAGTATGGTTCAAAGGAACTAGTGAAGTGGAGACTGGAAACAATTTTGTAAGCGAAATATTTAGTAAAAATAGCTTTGCAATTCTTCTAGTGAGGGTTCAACAGCCTTAGAGTTTAAGGATTAGAAATAAACTTTGATTCTGTCTTTTGTGGCCTTTGTCTCTGAGCTCTTGGCTCTTCCTTATGGAGCTGTCTCCTCCTCCTCCCCTTCCTCCTCCTCTTCCTCCTCCCCCTCCTCCTCCCACTCCTCCTCCTCTTCCTCCTCCTCCTCCTCCTCCTCCTCCTCCTTCTTCTTCTTCAAAATAAGCCATGTGTTTGAAGGTTAGTGGCTTTAACAGCCTGTTCCTATCAGTAGAATGTGGGGATTTGAAAGTTTCCTTTCCCTTATCTCTATTTCAATCCCAAATGTCCATGTTTCTGCTGATGAATTTCTCAAGAACTTTATGGTTCTCCTGTGGATAGCAAAAAAGTTTCATTATGACTGAGAACAATTCACAGGTATTTTAATGGTAATGTGGTCTCTACTCTTGGGTTCTACTGAGATGGATGAAACAGTGCTTCTGACTCTTCTAGAGTCCCTCCTGGTTGTAAAGGCCTATAAAGAATGCTTTCAGTCTCTTCCTAAAGATTTGTAAGTGGTGCCTTTTTCAGCTAATGAAGTTTAAGTGTGATCTGAGAGTTTAGCAAAGGGCTCTGCAGTTTTTTCTCTTCACACATTTTTCTCTTCTGTACACTTTCCATAGCCACTTTGGACTTTCAGGTTCTATAGTTTTTTTTTTCAGGTTCTATTGTGAGGAGCTGAGAAATGACCAGGTCATCCAGGCTCATGGGGTCTGAACTCTGGGCCTGGGCACTGTCCCTCAGCTCTTCAGCTCAAAGCTAGCGCTCTACCACTTGAGCCACAGCACTACTTTCTGACTTTTTCTTCTTATGTGGTGATAAAGAATTGAACCCAGGACCTCATGCATGCTAGGCAAGCACTCTACCACTGAATCACCTTCCCAGACCCTGGTTCATTTTTGTTAACTTGTTGTTCCCTTAGTTTCTCTTTCTTTTGCATTTTACTATAAAGTTTCATAAGAACATCAGGCAACACCTTCCACTTTTTCCCCAAATATTTCCTGAGCAAAAGTACTATTCTGTGGTAGCAAACTACTTACCAAAATTGAATTCTGTAGCCAGGCACTCACACCTGTAATCCTAGCTACTTAGACGCTGAGACTTGAGAATTATGGTTCAAAGCTATCCTGGGCAGGAAAGTCTGTGAGACTCTTATCTCCAATTAACCATCAGAAAGCCAGAAGTGGCACTGGCCTTGAGTGAAAAAGCTCAGGAACAATGCCCAAGCCTTGAGTTCAAGTCCCACGACTGACCAAAAAATAAATAAATAAATAAAATTGTATTCTGATGTTTTATGGAAAACATACCTTGTATAGTGACAAACCTAACATTCTCTCCAACAATCCAATGCCCTTTTATTTATCCTCTTTCAGGAAGGGTCTTGACAGAACCTTTTAAAACTCACATGTTGATCTGAAATAACAATTTGGAATGTGTTATGGTACATTACTTGCTACTTAGTTGGTTATACTTAATTTTTTTTTTTGGGTCCAGTTGTGGGGCCTGAACTCTGGGCCTGAACTCTCAGCTCTTCAGCTCAAGGCTAGCACTCTACCACTTAAGCCATAGCACCACTTCCGGCTTTTTTCTTTTTGCTTATGTGGTGCTGAGGAATCGAACCCAGGGCCTCAGGCATGCAAGGCAAGCGCTCTACCCCTGAGCCACCTTCCCAGCCTGGTTATACTTAATTTTATTAACATATCTCCTCCACTAGCCTAGAGTTTCATGAGTCAAGAGTTCCTCTTGCTCAAGCCTCTGACATCAGCACCAAGGACAGTGCCAGGTACATGTCAACATGCACAGATGCTTGTATAATGAATCTCTGTGACTGACTGTTACATCCTAGGTTATGAATATGAAAGTGTGAATTGCCTATATTTTTCTTTTATAGAGAATGGATGTGGTCATTTTCCAATATTTTAGCTCTTTTGTTGTTGTTGGTGGTGGTCGTGAGGCTTGAACTCTGGGCCAGGGTGCTGTCCCTCAGCTCTTCAGCTCAAGGCAAGCACTTTACCACTTGAGCCATAGCACCACCTATGGTTTTCTGGTGGTTTATTGGAGATAAGAGTCCCAGGTTTTCTGGTGGTATATTGGAGATAAGAGTCTCACGGACTTTCCTGCCCTGGCTGGCTTTGAACTGCGATTCTCAGTTCACAGCTTCCTAAGTAGCTAAGATTACAGGTGTGAGCCACAGGTGCCCAGCTATATTTTAACTCTTTTAAGAAGTCATACATTGCCAGGTGTCAGTGGCATCCTGACTAATCAGGAGGCTGATATCTGGGAATCATAGTTCCAAGCCAGCCTAGGCAAATACATCCACAAAACTCTTATCTGCAGATAAGCAGCAAAAGGCTGGAAATGGAGTCAACACTCAGGTGGTAGAGTGCCAGATGTGAGTAAAAAAGCCAAGTAAGTGTGAAGCCCTGAGTTCAAGCCTCAGTACAGGCAAAAGAAATCCTAGATGAAAGAGTTCTTGTCAGGAATATTAACATGTAATCCCTGTTGATTTGCACACCCACTGCCTTGTTGCTTTGAAGAGAACACAGTGAGGTAAGTTTCATATAAGAGAGAAATCTTTCCCAATAAGCTTTCTCCTGAACATCTTTTTCCAACTCAAAATCAAAAACCAACAAACAGAAAACCAAAACATGAATGTTGGGTCTTCCGACAATACTACCACATGTACTTTATTCTACCCACTTGTGGATATGAAATGTCCACTTTCTGACCACAACGTGCTTTGTAAGAGCATACAGAGGAGTAGCAATGAGTCTGTTTTTGTTCTAATTTTAAAGAAATCCAATTAAAATGTCTGACTCACTCTTGCTGTTCACAGGAAGCATTCATGCATTCATAAATTATGGAATGGGCTTTGAACACTCTCTGGCAGCTGTTTTAGGATCTTCCTAGATAAGAAATGGATCCAGATTCTCCATCTTTTCAATTATTACCACTACTCATTATTATTCAAATTACACAGCATGATTCATGTCTGGAGATCAAGACAGTGGAAGGATTTAAAGGGCAAACTATGAAAATAAGAGGGAAGAAAGGAGAGAAGGAAGGAAGGAAGGAAGGAAGGAAAGAAGAAAGAAAGGAAGGAAGGAAGGCATCAGAACTTGAGGAATAGGCATGCATTAGGAATAGAGTCCTACTAGGTCCTTTGTTGAGAGGTAGTACATGCCCCAAATTTATTAAGTAGAAACCTATCTTTGCATATCAAAGAAATCAAACAACCAAGTTGGAGGGATTTAGCTTGGACAGGGATGTACATGGACTTGGTCAAGGAGAAAGCATTGAATAAATGTTGCCCTGAATCTGAAAATCCTACCTCAGAAATATTTATGCAAGAGGGCCAAAGCATGTCTTCCATTTGCTGGAAGAACAGTGTAAGCCTCACAGCACTTTGGTAGAGTTTATGGGTAATTTCTACTATCACTGCCCAGCTGTAATTCCCAGAGGCGAAGTGCTAGCTTGTAACTGAGTAAAGCCATCCACATGTAGACAGAACTGAAAGAATCACAGATACAAGATGGCTGGAGCTTTGCATTTAACTAAGGGTAGAGGTAGATGAGATTCTTGAATCTGTCTGTCTGTCTGTCTTTCCTTCTCTCTTGCTTTCTCCCTTTCTCCCTTTCTCTCTTTCTATCTCTTTCTCTTTCTCTCTCCCTTCCTTCCTTCCTTCCTTCCTTTCTTTTGTTTTCTTTTTCTTTCCTTGCTCTATCTCCCTTTCTCTCCCTTTCTGTTCCTTTCTCTGCCTCCCTCCCTCACCTCACTCTTTTTTCTTTCTTTCTTTCTTTTCTCCCTCCCTCCCTCCTTCCCTCCCTCCCTCTCTCCCTCCCCCCTCCCTCCCTCCCTCCTTCCTTCCTTCCTTTCTTTTGTGTGGGTCCTGGTATTTGAACTCAGGGACTGAGTGCTGTCCCTAAGTTTGATAATTCTTTCTTTATGTGCTAAATTTCCATTCCATTGAAAATAAAGAAGCTATATAGGGCTGTATAGGTTCTGGTCCAGAATATGCGGTGTGTGTGTGTGTGTGTGTGTGTGTGTGTGTATGTGTGTGTGTGTGTGTGGTGTGAGCACGTGCATGCATGCATCATCAATTATGTTATATCTAACAACAAAGGGAAATCACTGGGTCATCAGGAGCTACTTAACCCAAAAAAAAAAAAGCTTAGAAATTTCTAGCTATAGAGGTAGCCTATTGCAGCCTGGCTGCAATGACCAAGAAAAAGAAGTAGGAATAGATTAAGGATCAAAAGAAAACTCACCTTAGATGCTTGGACAAAGAGCTACCTATGAAAGGAGACTCAGCCTGGAGTTTTAAAATCATTTGGTGCTATCAGAGGTTGTTGTGAAAACAACTTAGCAAGCAAAAAATTCCAAGTTTGGGACACAAATGGGAACAACAATAACAATACCAAAACCCAGGAGAGATTTTGAGGGTATTTTTCTGGTAAGGTAGCTGATATCTTGGCTGTTATCTGGAACCTTGATTGATCTATTCTTATTTCACCAGGAGTTTGTGACACAATTCTTATGAATTAACAGTTGATTCTCCCTGTGCTGCGCCCCCCCCTTAACTTTGCACCATGTAAACAATTATTCCAGGTTCATCCACCAAAATGTAAAAACTTGGGCCAGAGGATCCAAGAATATCTGAAACTTACCTATGAAATATAAGCTAAGACCATTTTCATTAGGCAACAGACAACACTGAGAAGATTTCTGCTTTACCAAGGAAGAAATGGAAATACAGGGTGGTGGAGTGACTGGCTTTAGGTCACAGAGCAATCAAGCATCAGGCTCTAGACTAGAACCCAAGTTTCCTGATTCCTTGTTACCATGGCATTCATGGGAATGCAAGCAACATGCTTCCCAGAAAAACCTGCCAGGAGCTTGTGCTTTTGCTGGGAGATACTGTGGCAATGTGAGGTGCATATCTGGTCCATAGACATGTATAGTTTTTGAAGAGTGCCAAGGATGGAGGGAATTGCACAGTATTCTGCATTCTGCTTAACTTCTTCATCAGTAACCTTGATGGACTTGCCAGTCCTTGCAAACATTGAGAAATGGCCTTGTCTTTGAATTTTTCATTGCATTACTATGCTCCCAATCAATATGTGGATCACTACAGTCCTCTTGCCCTTGGGAAAGGATGCACAACAGGACATTTGTATTGTAACACTGCTTGCATTTATTTGCTGGGAGAGAAATGGAGAGCTAGAGCTTGCTGGAAGACAGGAGACAATTCTGTTGCACTTACTATCCTACCTCTTAGTTTGGGCATCCATCCGTATCCCGGCACAACTCAACTTTCTGTTTAAACAATCAGCCAGAAATGCCCCCCATAGCCTGTATACAACCATGGATTGCCTTGGGTGCTCTTTTGTCTCCTATTTAGATATCCTATCACATTCCAGGGCTCTTACTCTCTTCCACCCTTTGCCTTTCTCTCAATCAATGGCTAGCTGACATTGGTGTAGGTGTTAATAATAGATTACAGCTCTCTGTATTGGATTTCATGGCATTGTTTACATGTTAATAAGAGGTTCCTGGAGAGTATCACTGGTGATGCTCTAATAGTGGGCTGTCAAGGCAAAGAGCTATTTCTTGGAATCAGGGTATCCCCTGAATAGCATCATGAAGATAGTTCTCTTTCCTTCTGTGTATAAGAAAGAACTTGCTTCTTGTAAGTTTTTGTAAGAGCTTATAAGAAATGTCAGCAAGGCAATAGATTTTCACAGCAATGAGAATCTGGATTCGACTATCTGACCTAGTGGGATTTAAAGGTCCTGCACACATTTTTAAAGTTGGATATTTAAATTTTCACTGTATGTTTACATAGGGTAAATGAGATTATAAGTATGTATTTTTCTCTTCCTTTTCCTTCCTTCTTTCTTTCCTTTCTTCCTTTTTTCCTTCTTCCTTTCCCCCTCTCTCCCTCCCTTTCTTCTTCTTCTCTCTCTCTCTCTCTTGTTCCTGTCCTGGGGTATAAATTTAAGGCCTAGGCTCTGTCCCTGAGCCTTTTTTCCCCCTCAAGACTAGCAATCTACCATGTAAGCTACAGTGCCACTTCTGGCTTTTTGGTGATTAATTGGAGATAAGAGTCTCATGGACTTTCCTGTGGGGTGGCTTTGAACCATGATTGTCAGATCTCAGCCTCCTGAGTAGTGAGGATTACAAGCATGAGCCACTGGTGTCCAGCAAAGGATGTGCTTTCTAGCATAGTAGCAATACTGAATTGAGATGTCAGCATATAAAATTTGCATCATTCTTTTAAGCATACCCAATAAAATCTAACCACCATGACACATATCCATCACTTCAGATTTTCCTTTTTCAGATTTTTCTTTTGCAGTGCTATAGATCACTGTCCCACTAAGCTCCCAACTCTGTTTTTAGATAGGACCTTCCATGTAGCTCAGGCAAGCTGTGGATTCACTACATAGTTTAGGCTGGCCTAGAACTAAGGATTCTCCCGCCTCAGCCTCTCTAATGCTGGGATTACAGGAATGTACCACATTGCCTGGTCATTACCTCATATACCATTTCTTTATGTTGGGAGCATCCACAATCTTCAACTAGCTACTTTGAACTATGCAATCAAATGATGTCGATCACAGTTATCTTACTGTTCCAGTGTCCACCAGAAGTTATTCCTCTTATCTGAATGCACCCCTGTATGAGATTGAGGATTTCATGCAGAGAAAGGTCTTATATTTGTGAGGTGTGTGTGTGTGTGTGTGTGTGTGTGTGTGTGTGTGTGTGTGCATGTTGTACCAGGTATTGAATGCAGAGCCTTGTGCATGATAGGCAAGCTCCAGGCCTTTTATTTTATTTTTTGACATAGGCACTCACTAACTTTACCTGGACTGACCTTGAACTAGTGCTCCTCCTACCTCTACCCATCAAGGAGCTGGAATTACAGGTATTCTCTATCATGCTTAGCTGTGTACTTTTAAACAGTATAAGTATAATATACCTTAAATGGGCAATTATTAAACACAAAACTGTTCATTATGCAGTCAGATTTTTTTTTTTGGTCCGGTTGTGGGGCCTGAACTCTGGGCCTGGGCGCTGTCTCTCAGCTCTTCAGCTCAAGGCTAGCGCTCTACCACTTGAGCTACAGCGCCACTTCCGGCTTTTTTCTTTTTGCTTATGTGGTGCTGAGGAATTGAACCCAGAGCCTCATGTATGCAAGGCAAGCACTCTACCACTAGCCATCTTCCCAGCCCACCAGTCAGATGTTATACAGCAGGGTTACAATTTCATGAGTACAATTCTTTTTGGAATATATATATACATACATACACACACATACATACACACACACACACACACACACACACACACATATAAAATCCACCCCTTCCTTTACTTTCTCTCCGTTTCTCCCTCCTGTCCCTGCCTACAAGTTTTGTAGTTCATTGAAGTATTTCTTTTAATGAGAAAGTTTTCCCAGTTAGATTGTGTCTACATGAATATTACTATCTCATTTACAAAAATGAGATAATTTCAACACAAATTCTGCTCCAGATTTTTATTTATATGTATATATATGACTCCTAAAAACCTGCTCACATAGCTAAGTAGTGGGATGGAAGGCATTTGTTATGGAATTATCATTAAATGTTTCCAGCTCCTTTTTTAAAATTTATTTTAATAATTCCCAGAAAATTGTAATGGTCTTCCTTCAAAACATTAAAATAAAAAGATGAAAAACATCCTGAATTGTAAAAGATAAATAGGAGCCAGGCACTGGTGGCTCAAGCCTATAATCCTAGCTGCTCAGGAGGCTCAGATCTGAGGATCGAGGTTCAAAGCCAACCCTGGGGAGGAAAGTCCATGAGACTCTTATCTCCAATAAACCACTACAAAACCGGAAGTGGTGCTGTGGCTCAATCGATAGAGCGCTCACCTTGAGCTGAAGAATGCAGGGACAGCGCCCAGGTCCAGAGTTCAAACCCCACGACTGACAAACAAACATAAAAAGGAACAACTATTGTTACTTAGTCATTACTGGGCAATGTACCAAAAAGGTGTTTGTTTTTTTTTTTATCATGATTTAGAAATAACTATTAATAACATCTATTCCTCTTTTACTTAAAGAAACGTGTATAACTTTGTGATTCAGAAAGGTTTGATAGAATTTAAAATATTCTAACTTTTAACACATTTTTACCAGTACTTTTATGATGGTAAAATAATTTAATTTAAATATTTTCTTATCCAAATCCTCAAGGTTCAGATTAAGCTCATTCAGATTATGGAAAATGCTTGTTACCTATTCAAATTGGCAAAGCTAGTTTTCATGGTCCAATTAATGCAACAACTCAGATTTAACTTTCTGTGAGAAATACTCTGATCTCCTTTTTTTTCAATTCAGAAAAGTGTTTTATTATGCATTTGTATGAGAGCCATTTAACTTCTGAATTCAGATAAAAGGAACTGCTGGATATGTGCTCACACCCGTCACCTTAGCTACTCCAGAGGCTAAGAGCTGAGAATACTGAAGCCAGCCTGGGCATAAAGTCTGTGAGACTCAGTCACCAAAATAAGCAGCAAAAGGCAGGACTGGAGGCATGATTCAAGGGGTAGAGCACCAGTTGTGGTGTGAACAAGCAATCTAAATGAGCAAGAGTTCAAACCCTAATGCTACCACCACTGCCACAACAAAGAAAGATAAAAGGAAAAATAGCATGAAGCATACATCCTAGCTGGAAGCTTGTTGCTTTGTGATGTAGCAGGCTTCTGCTGGTGTCAGCTCATACTTATGAGCTTTTTGTTTAGTTTTGCTGGCAATTGCCATAAGGATTGATGCATCTTTTACCAGAACCAGGGACTATAAGGGGTGAGGTCATGATCACACATCCTTCACCATAATATATGAAGACAACTCAACAGAAGCCACCTGTTCGAATGCCAGGGAATTTCTTAATGGATGTACGTGGGAGATAGGAAATCTCAGTCATGAGAGACCTGCATTGGCCAACCTTCTGGGGTTGAATATTTAGAATTCTGATTTTCGATTGATATCCTGGAAATTTCTAGATCCTAGGTCAATGCACATCATACATGGATGAGATATTATGATTTTCTTTGCAAAAGTAATTAACAGTCAGTTTTAAATGAGAAGGTGGGAATGGAGAAGTAGTACGACATCTCAACTCCAGGTTGATCTATTTTATAAAAATATGTGTAAAACTGAGAAGCTAGCAACTGATTCCCTTAAAGTATATTGCTCACTTAAAAATATTGTCTTCAATGTATTGTATTCAAAATACTGACAAATATTGTATTCAATGATACTGGAAATATTTGTTTTTAATACAGTAATAATAAAAGATAAACCTTCACAGCTGGCCAAACCAAAGTGATAGACGTACACCCAGGGTTTTGAAAATACTGAGGTAGAAGGGGTTCTTTTGTCTGCAGGTGGAATCCGGCCAGTGAGGGCATTTGCAGAACTTTATCAGGCATATTACAGATGCTTTGGGACATTATCAGAGGACATGTTGAAGGGTCTGGATATGAGCAAGATAAGAAAGACTATTTGATGGTTTTCTCCTATCTTCTCACCTGGACATTTGCACAGTAGCAGTTCCCTCATAGTGCCGTTGTCTCCTTCTCAGTCGTGATGATAAGGCTAATGGTCTTATGAACAACTGACTGTTGTCGCTAGGGTAATCTAATATTCCTTTTTATCTGAACCTCATTATATACCTCCCCTCCCCCCCAGAGAAAAAGGGTGCTGAGAAATGATGCTGAAAAATGCTTGTTGGGCTGGGCAGGTGGCCTAGTGGTAGAGCATTTGCCTAGCATGCATGAAGCCCTGGGTTCCATTCCTCAGTACCACATAAATGGAAAAGGCAAGGAGTGGCACTGTGGTTCAAGTGGTAGAGAGCTAGCCTTGAGCAAAAGAAGCCTAGGGACAGTGCCCAGGCCTTGAGTTCAAGCCCCATGACTGGCAACAACAACAGCAACAACAATGCTGATATTTGCTAACTGCTGAAGGCACTACTATAAATGTCGGATTATTGCTCACGAGGGTCACAGGATGTGGTGAGTCACTGGAGTGTCCTTACCACGCCACCCCAAATGCATTAGCTAAGATACTGCAGGAATGTAGGTTAGTGATGGCAGCTATGGGGACTGGGGAGAAAGCTGGCCTCTTTTTGTAAGGGGGTAATTGTCCCCTTATTTATAAGGCTTGTAAGGCTGAGTGTTCTATTTGGAAACTGAGATTGCTTAACTATTTCTTTTTTGTCTGTATTTTTTATTGTAAAAATGCAGTTACAGTTACATGAGTAAGGTAATGAATACATTTCCTATTTAACATTGTTACCTCCTCCTTTGTTTTTCCCCTACCATCCCTTCTCACCCCACCTCACCAACTCCCCCCCACCCCAAGTTGTAAAGTTCATTTTCAACACAGTGTCTTGTACATCTCATTGTTACAATGGGTCAACCTGTATCCTTATTTCAGCATTTTGTTATTTCCTTTTCCCTCCCCAAATTAGAAAAAATGTATATACAAGATGCAGGACACCTATTTCTATGCTGTCAATATAGGAGTTGGATAAAATTGTTGTTTTATAAGGATTGTAGATAGGATTACAGCTCCCTTCGAGGCAGTAAAAGCTTATTAAAAAAAAAGAATCTGAAGGCTGTTTAGGTACTAATTGTGCTTGGTTTATTTTAAATGAATCATTTTGATCCAGCTTATATTTTTCCATCTGCTGATAGCTCCACACAGTTAAAATGAAGAACAGTTCATCTTGCCAGACTACACTATTAGCCATCTAGCACTGAATGGGTTTTAATCCAGCACAAGAAATTAATTGTCACAGGCTAGTAATTACCAAACAGGATGGGATTTCATAAAAATTAGTTTGGATGGAATCATGACTCCATCCAATTTTAAAATTCTTTTTGGCCTTCGCCTCTGATTTACGAGCCAACTGTAAATGGCTGTGCCAGCCCTTGTCCAAGTATAATCTCACCCTCCATTTAGTAATTAATAGAGGCCACTGCAATTCAGGTCTGGTGAGACTTCTTTGTCATTAATTGCTTCCAGAGATTGAAACTGAGACTCTTGTTTGGAAACCTTGAAGCTGATCTAGCAACCTTAACTGTCTGATTACTGTTTGAGAAGCTTCAGTTCCTTTGAGCCTGACAAATACAATGCATATATCAAGAGTGACAAGGATGCTATGATCAGCAAGGTGGCCCAAATGAGCAAGAGATTCAGAAAGCTAGATTTCTGCATGCACTTATATGTATTTTATTGTTTGATCAAGTTGTTTCCTTCCCTTTCTGATGAGGCAAACTCTAACAGTGGGATCAATTATTAGTGATAATACTTTTTAAAAAGCTTCTAAAAAACTTCTCTATTCAAAACTTCTTTGAAGAGGAAATAAGAATGGCCAATAAACATATGAAGAAATGCTCAACCTCTCTAGCCATAAAAGAAATGCAAATCAAAACAACATTGAGATTCCACCTCACCCCAGTTAGAATGGCTATCATCAAGAAATCTAATAACAACAGATGCTGGAGGGGATGTGGCCAGAAGGGAACCTTACTGCATTGTTGGTGGGAGTGTAAACTTGTCCAACCACTTTGGAAAGCAGTATGGAGATTCCTCAAAAGACTCCACATAGCACTCCCCAATGACCCAGCAATCCCACTTTTGGGCATTTACCCAAATGATCACAAACAAGACCATACTAAATCTACCAGCACAACTATGTTTATTGCAGCATTATTTACCATAGCTAAGATATGGGACCAACCCAGATACCCCTCAGTAGATGAATAGATAAAGAAAATGTGATATATATATATATATATGAATTCTATGCCTCCATCAGAAAGAATGACATCACCCCATTTGTTAGGAAATGGAAAGACTTGGAAAAAAATATATTAAGTGAAGTAAGCCAAACCCAAAGAAATATAGGTCCTATGATTTCCCTTAGTTGCAATAACTAGTATATGTCTGGGACAAGCAGAAAAGGTCAAAAGCTATGTACATATGACCAAATAAGAGGATGTTAAGTGAAATGAAGATAGGGACACAAGTGGTTTTTTCTTTCTTGCTATTGTTCCTAACATATTTTTAATGTACCATGTGATTTTTTTTTGTTTCTTTGTATGTTCCTCCCCAATGGCATAATCCCTGTTTTCACTGTATTTGATATCGGTGCCCTGCATCTTGTATATGCATTTCTCTGATTTGGGGAGGGAAAGAGAAAAAGCAAAATGCTTAAATAGGGATACAGGTAGACCCATTGTAACAATGAGATGTACAAGACACTGTGTTGAAAAATGAACTTTACAAAATAGGTGGGGAATGGGGGGGAGGGAGGGGGGGAGTATAGTTGTGGAGGTGGGAGGGAAGGGATGGTAGGGGAAAAACAAAGGAGGAGGTAACAATGCTTAATAAGAAATGTACTCATTACCTTGCTCATGTAACTGTAACCCCTCTGTACAGTATTTCTACAATAAAAAAGTACTTAAAAAGCCCACAAAACAAACAAAAATCTTCTCTACTCAGGAGGCAGTGATTAGGAGGATAGCAGTTTGAGGATAGCTTGGGCAAAGAAGTTTGTGAGATATATCTCAATCAGTAAGCTCCATGTGCTGGCTCACATCTGCAATCTCAGTCACACAAAAGGCATAAATAAATGGGTATTGGTCCTAAGCTGGTCTCTGGCAAAAACATGAGACCTCATAAAGAAAATAATTGTAACCAAAAAAGTCTGAAGATATGGCTCAAGTAGCTAAGCACCTGGCTCGAAAGCATGAAGTCTTGCATTTAAAACCCTATTACTGCCATAAATCCCTTCTACTATCCAAATGATTCATTGAATTATTTTTCATGAATATATATTGCTACATGCATGTCTCATTTGGTAGGTCTGAGGTAGGGATCTAGAATCTGAATTTTCATTAGGTCCTTGGGTGATTCTATGATGCCATCATAGGGCTACATTTTGGAGAGTGTCTCAGACATTGATAGCTTAATTGATAGCCTTTTGTGTCTATGAAGAGTCAGGTCAGGTGGTTGTATCTGCTGCCTCTCCCAAACAGAACCACAAGAAATCTCACATTCACTGGCACCCAGTAGATGAGACTCATTATTCCTCATCTGGTTACAGTTTAAACTCTACCAGAGGGAATCCAAGGACACAGTCACTGATTCCATAAAAAAGTTGAGGATGTATTAGTACATAGGCAGTGGTTGATTCATTGGAAAGGGTAATAAAATTAATAAGCCATTAGCAAGAATAAACAAGAAACAAAAGAGTTGGTGCAGCTAGGTGCTGGCGGCTCATGCCTGTAATCCAAGCTACTCAGGAAGCCAAGATCTGAGGATTACAGTTTTCAGTCAGCAGAGGCAGGAAAGTCTGTGAGACTCTTAATTCCAGCCAACCACCAAAAAGCTGGAAGTGAAGCTGTGGCTCAAGTGGCAGAATACTATACTAGCCTTGTGCCAAAGAACTCAGGGACAGCAGCTAGGCCTTGAGTTCAAGCCCCAGGACTGGCTTATGTTCGTAAGATAGTTACAATATTTTAAAAACAGACCATAGCTGGGCGCCGGTGGCTCCTGCCTGTAATCCTAGCTACTCAGGAGGCTGAGATCTGAGGATCAAGATTCAAAGCCAGCCTGGGCTTTGCTATGGGAATGGGAAGTGAACATCCGTGGGACTCTTATCTCCAATTAACCACCAGAAAACTAGAAGTGGCACTGTGGCTCAAATGGTAGAGTGCTTGAGCAGAAAAGCTGAGGGACAGGGCCCAGGCCCAGAGTTCAAGCTCCACGATGGACAAAAAATAAAATAAAACAAAATGGGGCTGGGAAGGTGGCTCAGTGGTAGAGTGCTTGCCTAGCATGCATGAGGCCCTAGGTTTGATTCCTCAGCACCACCTAAGCAGAAAAAGCTGGAAGTGGTGCTCTGGCTCAAGCAGTAGAGCGCTAGCCTTGAGCTGAAGAGCTCAGGGACAATGCCCAGGCCCAAAGTTCAGGCCCCATGACCGGCAAAAAAAAAAAAAGTATATTCATAGAATAAAATATGGCAATACAAAGAAGAAATGAAATACTGATCTACACAACTCTGTAAACATTGTAAGGGAAGGAAGCTGGGCCCAAAAGACCAGCCCTTGTAGTGTTTTAGTTTAGTGATGCTAACTTCCCTTGTCTTGACCTCAAAGGATCACTATAATCTGAACAAATCTATGCAAAGTCCCCAGTAGGATGCTGGCACAGGACAGCTGTGAATGATGGCAATGATATTGTTATATCTTTCTCTAACACAACACTAGTTATGGCAGATGCCTAGAAAACACATCTTGACAGCTTGATTTTCAGCTCCAAGGAATTCCACGCTTGGCTACAATTCTGGGACAGGTTGGAACCAAAACTGTGAGCCTAGCCACTGTTAGTGGGGCAGAGACACGCTTCAAATTGCCTGTGCCAAGCCCCCTGCTTTAGCTCTGATGAAATGCCCCACATCTTCCCCCACACAGAGTGCCAACTACCACCACCCCGAGTTACAGAAACACTGAGCAATGAAATCTGGTCTTCGGGAAAATTTGGCTTTTGAGGTTATTTCTCCCCCTGACATTTTTCATTGTATGGAACCTTCCTTTTCACCCACAGTTAAATAGGACAATTTTATGGAGCAATTGGCCTGTGGAAGACCTCACAGAGAAAGTTTGTGAGTGAAGGCAGGAGAGTCCTGCTTGCCAGGGTAACTTAATCTCTGAAAGACAATAGCCTTCATTTTGCTTTTCTCAGGGTCTGATTGGAGGAGAAACTTTAATGAGCTTTCTGTGCTAGCACGCGCCTCTTGGCACATTAACTATTTATGTAAACAAGAACATGGTACGCAGGGACAGTGTAGGCATGTATAAAGTTAGGTTTTTCAATCAACAAAGACCCAGGTTACTTAACCATGGTTATTCTTCAATTGGAAAGAGGAACATAGTTAAAGGGTCTCATTTAAAAAAAAAAAAAAAAGAGTCCTCTCTCCCAAAGTGAAACTGCAGAATGAGGTTGTTGGAAGAGAGCCAGGGCTCTGGGTTTGAGAATGCTGCCTCACTGAGCAATCTTGGCCAAGTATCTTCATGCTTGCTCTTTAATCCTTATTAAGAATTTCAGCTTTGTTAATGCTCAGACTTTTTTTTGTTCTAATTTTTATGTTTTTCAACTATGACTCAGAAACTTGTAATAATAACCTCTTGGAAAAGTAGACCATACTTGTGAAAGTGTGTCCATATTCTGTGTGTGTGTGTGTGTGTGTGTGTATGCACTTGTGTGCAGATGCACACTGCTACTTGGGGCTTGAATTTAGGGCCTTAAGCTCTTACTTGGCTTTATCATTCTCACAGCTGGAGCTCTACCACTTGAACCATGCCTGCAGTTCTGGCTTTTTGCTGATTAATTGGCAGTAAGAGTTTTTCAGATCCTCAGGTTTCAGCTTCCTGAGGAACTAGGATTGTAGGCACCACAGGTGCCCAGCTAGGTATTCATCTTCTTTGTTTCATTTACAGCTCAAATGTATGATGTCATCAGGGTTTGGATATTTTATCATGACAAGAAAGAATTGAGGAACTTGTCCAGTCACAACAAGTACATGGCAGAACAGCACCCAGATACGAGAAGTACTGTACTATATATACATACTACATTTCTTCTTCTTCTTCTTCTTCTTCTTCTCCTCCTCCTCCTCCTCCTCCTCCTCCTCCTTCTCTCATGGGGCTTGAACTCAGGGTCTGGGCACTGTCCCTGAACTTTTTCACCTAAGGCAAGCTCTCTACCACTTTGAGCCACTGTGCCATTTCCATTTTATTGGTGGTTAATTGGTAATAAGAGTCTCATGGGAAGCAGTATTGTAGCTCAAGTGGTAGAGCACTTGCCTTGAGCTGAAGAGTTGAGGGACAGTGCTCAGGCCCAGAGTTCAAGCACCAGGACCGACAAAAAAACAAAAACCAAAAACAAAGAGTCTCATGGAATTTTCTGCCTGGGCTGGCTTTGAACTGCAATCCTCAAATCTCAGCCACCTGAATAGCTAGGATTACAGGTGTGATCCATTGGCGTCCAGCACATACTACATTTTCTGTATCCATTCATCTGTGACAGGCACTCGGGCTGATTCTGTAATTTGGCTATTGTAAATATTGCTGCTACTAAAATGGGTGCGTATCCCTGTTGCATGATTTCATTTTGCTTGGATAAATACCTAGGAGTGGTTTAGCTGGACCACAAGTTGTTTTGTTTTGTTGAGATGGAGTGAAATTATGTAGCTCAGGCTGGTCTTGAAAGCTCCATCTTCCTGCCTCAACCTTTCAAGTGTTAGAATTGTAGGCACATGACACCAGGCTTGGTTTGGTAGATCTTTCTAGTTTTTAGAGGAACATCTTTACTGTTTTCTAAAATGATTGTTCTAACATACATTCCTCCTGACAGAGTTTAAGGGTTCCTTTTGCTCCACATGCTTGTCAGCACTTAAGGGTTTTTTTTTTGTTCGTTTGTTCATTTGTTTGTACTAGTCCTGGGGCTTGAACTTGGGGCCTGGGTGCTGTCCTTGAGTCTCTTTGTGCTCAAGAGTAACACTCTATCACTTGAGCCACAGTGCCACTTTCGATTTTTGAGTGGTTAATTGGAGATAAGAGTCTCGTGGATACTTTTCTGACTTCAAACCACCATCCTCAGATCTCAGCCTCCTGAGTACAAACTCTTGAGCTGGTGTCTTTGCTCACTGACTGACACTTTACTACCTGAGCCACACCTCTGACCCCTAAAATGTCATTCCTTTGAATTCTTCATCCAGTCCTTCATTCATATTGATATTTGGGACTGTTATTAGAAAGTTATCAACTTTTGGAGGTGTCCTGATGCCTTGTGTTGTCATAGTTTCCGTGGTTCCATTTTGAGATTTGTACATCTATTGGGATGGATATCTCCTTTGTTGTTGGCACTAATAGAAATGGGATTGTTTTCTTATTTTTTTCAGATGGTTCGTTATTTGATGTGTGTTAATATCACTGGTGTGTGATGATTTTATATTCTGCAACGTTACTGAAGTTTACCAATTTTACCAACTTTTGAAAATGAAATCTTTAGCATTTCCTACATATATGATCATGTTCATTTGTCAGCACAAATGATCCTTCTCTTCCAATTTAAATACATCTTATTTCTCTTTCTTAACTAGCTGTGGCTAAGCCTTTCAGTATTATCTCAAATAAAAGTAATGTGAGTGGACAACTTTACCTTTTCCTGAGCTTGGAGGAAAAGCTTTAAGATTTTTACATTTGGATATGATTTCGGCTGTGGTTTGTCATGAATGGTTTATGTTATGTTATGAATTACATTCCTTCTAATCCTAGTTACTGAGCAGTTTTATCATCAAAGTGAACTGAATTTTATCAGAATTGTTTTATATCTATTGAAATGATTATGTGATTTTTGTCTTCCTTTCTGTTAGTGTGGTACACCATACTTATTAGCATATATTGAAGTATCCTTGCAACCCAGGGATAAATCCCACTCAATCATTATGTATGTACCATTTGTTTCTATTTATTAATCTATTTATTGTATTTTAGCATCTTTGTTTGCCAGGGATATTGACCTACAGCCTTATTTTCTTGTCGTGCTTTTGTCTAGCTTTGTTGTCAGAATTAATTCTGGTCTCATAAAATGAATTCATGTGTTCCTTCCTCATCTTCAATATTTTCAGTTTAAAAGAGGTTAGCATAGGGCTGGGAAGGTGGCTCAGTGGTAGAGCGCTTGCCTTGCATGCTTGAGGCCCTGGGTTCGATTCCACAGCACCACATAAGCAAAAAAGAAAAAAGCCGGAAGTGGCACTGTGACTCAAGTGGTAGAGCGCTAGCCTTGAACTGAAGAGCTGAGGGACAGCACCCAGGCCCAGAGTTCAGGCCCCACGACCGAACCCCCCCAAAAATAAAATAAAATAAAAAAGAGGTTAGCATTAATTCTGTAAATATTTAGTAGAATTTGCCAGTGAGATAATGGATTCTCAGGTCTTTGTTTTTGGGGAGGATTTTCAGTTTCTGACTCAGTATCTCTTACTTACAATCTGTTAAATTTTTTTTTTATTTCTCTGTGTTTCAGTTGTGGTAGGTCACAGGTTTCTAGGAATTTCCTTATTTCTTTTATTTTATCCTCTTTGTTGGCATATAAGTTTTCTTTGTGGTATCATGATATTTTATATTTCTGTGATATCAGCTATAAAATCTATGCTTGCATTTCTGACTTTAAGTCCTTTTTTCTTGATTTATCTTGCTGAAAGTATGTCAATTCTTTGTTTATTTTTCAAACTTTCTAGTTCTGTTTCATTGGTCTTTTGTTTCTTAAATTTAATCCTAATATTATCTTTAAGTAGTTGTACAAAGGCGTTTCAATGCAATAAATTAGTACAGAATATCTTTGATTCCAGTGATCTTTCCTATTGTTGTTCTCCTGTATATAATTTAGCTTTTGGTAATTAGTCAGGATTTCCTAAAAGAGGATTAAGTAGTCTATTAATAGAGATCATTCTGTTTATTCCTTTCCCATATGCATCTTGTTTATTTCTTCTTGCTTAGACAGTCTGCCAGAGGCTTTCATTAGAAGGGTGAAATGGGGGGGCTGTTTTGCTCTTGCTCTTTCTTCATGATGTCACTCCTTTGCTCCTGAGAGTCTTCTGCCCCAGGATCCCTGGTTTTGCACATTGAGAGTAGCTGCTTCCTCTCAAATGGAGCTTTTGTAGCCATGCAATTTTCCATACTGCACCTTAAATCCGTTAGCTTTTCCTTCTTCTTTCCCTGCTCTCCTCGTCCTCCTCTTTTTCTTCTTCTGGTATGTGGTCTCCCTCTGCAGCCCAGGATGGACTCAAACTCATGATCCTTCTACCTGAGCTGACAAGGTTCATTCACTTTAATCCTCTCAGCAGTTCCTCATCAGCAAATGTAGATCTGAGCATTCTATAGAAAGTGACTAAATTCCTAGAACTGAGGGAACTGAGGCCTTTGCTGGTCCTTCACACTTCCTCACATGGTTACAAGAAAGCCCTGTAGCATCTCCCACTTTCTTCACTTATTTTCTCTGACCCCATGTTTCATGATTAGCCTATGAGCTACCTGCCACTTACAGACAGAGTAAGTCTTCATGGACTCATGTTCTCTGGCTTTGTGGGGCCTACTTCCAGTGGATGCCCTATTTTCTGTGCCTCAAGGCCCTGCCCACCTCAACTATAACCAAAGCTGATTGGACCCTGAGAAAAGATGAGTGTCCCCTCCTACTTGGCAGTGCAGACTTGAGCCCCCCAGGGGGCACTGTTGGCCCCAATTGTGGGATCTTAAGTGGCACCAAGTCCTTATGCAATTTTGCAGACATTCTAGTGCCAAGTGGGGACTTGAGTGCCAACATACAGACATTCTGGAGTCACCCAGCTTGTGTTTTCTACATCGTGTTGGCATTCCTTCCTTAAATAAAATATAGTAAAAGAAAATGTGTGCTATTATAAAACACAAACCACATAAGAAATGTCAAAACTGAAGGATTATTTCTTCATGGCTCTTCCCAAACTAGTGCATCTAATCCTCCTGAGTGAGATGAGGGGAATTTATTGCTATCACTCGAAGAAAGACAAGGATTTTGCGCACCAGGGAAACGCGAGTTCTCAGAGGCTCTGCCTTAATTGGGTCCTGAATGAAGCTCCAGCAGTATTGTTGCCCTTCTGGTTAGTCAGGTGCACTTCAGTTTGTTCCCCATTTATAAAGCAGAGACAACTGGAACCTTATTCTGCAGAATGGCTTTTAGGATTGTTGACCTCCATGTTTGGCACAAAGTAACCTTCAGAGATGGGAGTGGATCTAGACATGAAAAGATGGTTCTGAGCTTCAGTGAGTACAATGGTAACCCCCTGACTCTCTAAATATAAAGAAAACAAGTCTCCACTAGAGGCCTTCACAGACATCCTAAGATCCTATAACCCTCTGAGCTTTGCAAGGGGCCAGGGAAGTTGATAAGACTCCTTGTTTAGACAAAGAGCTGCTTCCATCTGTACCTGTGGTTGCTCTCCTTCTTTCACCTCTCCTGCTTGGGCTTCTGTTTCAAGAGAATCAAAATTCAATTATAATGCAATTTTAAACTTTAGCTAGGGCCTGCGGGTTCCATATACAGGCTGTTTTCTCCTCTGATCAGGAGCACACGGCTAACCTAATCTTATGCCCCTAGATGTCAAGAAGGCTGAGGTTTAGGGGAGAGGCTCCCCCATGGTATGGGTAACATTCCTCCTTTTCTAGTATTCACTATCCCTGCCTTGGTCTGAACTCCAAACCCCTCATCTGAAGCGTCAAGCAGGCTTGAAAATAAACATTTCCTGTTCTTTTGGACAGGAAAGCATTACATCTTCATTTTCATGGACTCGGTTGAAATTCCTAATACATTCTAGTTAGCAGTGACTATCACCATAGATATTTTTATGTCATATGCAGCAATAGACTGCTTATATTCATCATGACTTCAAAATTATAGTCATTAGCTGGGTGCCTGAGGCTCACGCCTGTATTCTTAGCAACTCAAGAGACTGAGATCTGAGGATCATGGTTCAATGTCAGCCAGGGCAGGAAAGTCCATGAGCCTCTGTATCACCAATAAACTACCAAAAACAAAACAAAACCCAGAAGTAGAGCTGTATCTCAAGTGGTAGAGTACTAGATTTGAGGAAAAGAAGTTCAGGTATAGTACCCACGCAGGCCTTAAGTTCAATCCCCAGGGCCCACACACATGAAAAAAAATGCATAGTCATTATTACACCCATAATCAGGTCCTGTATTTAATACACAATCCCTCAGAACATGGCTCATAGACTATGTCTGTGATCTATGGTTGCTTATCTTTAAATTAATACAGATTCATGGCCAGGTAAGTACAGGTATTGAGACTATTCAGAAACTTTTAAAATGATGTCACAGAACAATGTTAACATGTTTTGAATCAAATCATAAAAAATGAGGTCTGTGTTCCATATTACTTTTTACTTCATGTAAAATCTGTCAATCCATGAGGTGTCAGAAGAGTAAATTGGACCTTCTCCTTTGAAAAGTATTCATTTTAATAGGGTTAGAAGAAAGCAAACATTAAAAAAATTGATAACTGCATCTTGACATAATTGACTTCCTTTGTATTCCTATAAGCTTTTATGCAAGTGTGATTCAGAAACAGAATCAGCTTTACCAGGCTGTCAAAAGAATCCATGCATGCAAAAGGTTGACATTAGCTCTAGCAGTTTCTCTGGGCTACCTGCATATTGGAATCACTGCTTGATTCCAGGATCCCATTCTCAGAGACATCGGCTTAATACTTGTCAGAATCAAGATTTTTTTCCTTTTCCTTTCTTAAAATCTACCTCCCCCTCCCCCCTGCAAAAGCATTGTTTGGTACACTTTTCTATGGGTCTTCATTAATACATCCAACCATGTTTTCACCTCCAGAGTTGTAATACAGAACAGTCCCTTAACCTATAACACTTCCTCCTGCTGGCCTTTTCTGGTCAAACTTCCTTTATAAACTACCTTCATCTTCAAGTTACAGATCCTTCCCTTATTTGTGTCGAGTCTAACTGATGAGCCAGCGAATAGATTCTTCTCTTCCTCTTTGTTACTGAGAGTCTTGTAACTAGTTTTTCCATTTTGTTTTATTTCTAGACTTTCCATCTCTGTGGAAAGTTCATATCTGATCTTGCATGTTATCCAACTTTTCCATTAGAGGCTTTAATGTATTACACATTATTATTGTAGATTCTCTCTCTGATAGTTTTGATATGCGTTGTCCTGCCTAACCGTGGTTATGTTGATTGTTTTGTTTCTTGGCAGGGTATTTCTTCTTCTTGCCTTCTGTATACTTCATAATTTTTGTGGTTATTGTTAAAAATACCCCAATTTGCAAGGCAATATTGCCCGAAGCAAGAAGTTCTAAACCTGAATAAAGCAAAACCAAGAAAGGTTGGTTATCTGGGCAGGGGCTCTGGTATGCCAAATAGACTTCATTCTACATCTCCCAGCTCCTCTCAGTCTGGGGACATGACTAGGCAGCCTTCTCCCCGATCTCCAAGTTATGCCAAGGTGTCAGTTTGTCTAGGGCCTCCCTGTCATCTGCCTTGATGTCTTGATTTGGAGTTTAGTTATATTTCTTTCCTAAATCTGCACCAAGGGTCTTCTGTCTCCTTGAACTTGTTGCTACAATGTCCTTTCTTGCCATTTCCAACGTTCAGAATATCCTCCTCTAGAATCTTACTTAGCTGAATCCTAGTCATCTTTCAAAGTTCATCCTCCTTTGTCACCATCATCATAATATTCATTACCATTACTCTAACATTTGTTACTTCTTACTGTCAGACACTGAACCTAATTATTTTATTTAACCTCTTTCCTTTTTGGAAAAGTTAAAGAGCTTGACAGCTATAAGCTCAAGCTTCATCAAAGGACTTGGATTAGCTGGGTGCCAGTGGCTCATGCCTGTAGTCCCATCTACTCAGGAAGCTGAGATCTGAGGATCACAGTTTAAAGCAATCCTAAAGAGGAAAGTCTGTGAGACTCCTATCTCAACTAACCACCCAACAGCTGGAAGTGGAGCTATGGCTTAGGTGGTAGAGCACTTGAAAACAAAGCTCAGGGACAGCACCTAGGCCTGAGTTCAAGGACTTCCGTCCCCATAGGGACTTGGACCAAATCTTGATCCAATATTTATTATCTATGAGAGAAGCTATGTAGTCTGTCTGAGCTTCAATTGCTTTATCTATAAAGATGATATATATTCACAATACAATAGTTATACTCTATCAATATCTGTAAACTGAATACCAATTGCTAGCATTGCTTATGAGGAAGGCTTTTTGTTTTGTCTTGAAATGTTGATGATTGATAATAAGAAAACTTATTAGAAGAGGACTATAAAGTCAATAAAGAATTTTATAGTCTCTGGACACGGGTAGATATCATTAAACATTTCCACTTTCTTGAAGCGTAGCCCAAGCATTACTCATCTTGACCTTGGTGAGGTGGTTGTTGGCTTGCATTTAGACTACAAGGAGTAGGAGAAAAACCAAGAGAGGACAAAGGAAGAAAGAGAAGAAAAGAGAAGAAAGGCACCAAAAGAGGAAGAGGGCATCTTTAAGATGGCTGTACTAGTTAGAAAAGTATTGTTTCATGCAAAACTCACTGAGAACAAATAGGAAACAAGTGATAAAAATGGAGTATTTAGAAGTGAAGATCAGGTGATATTCTTGTGCCAGTTGCCTTCTTAAATATTGCTTGGAGCTGCAGGGCTAGGAGTACAGAGAACAGACTTTTAGGAGGCTTTTAAGAGTAGTCAGAAGAAAGCAGGAGGCTATAAAGGAAAGTTACATTCGTATGATTCAGACGTTGGAGAGTCACATATTTCTAACCCAAGGAGTGCCTATATTTGCCTTATCCATATTGAATGTTTTTGGTGTGCCATCTCATTCTGTTATCATTTCCACTGTCTAGAGATTGCCAGAAAATGAGATTTCAGGGTCTGAGTTACATTTTCTCATTCTTCTTCTGGGTCAATGTGTTCTGCACTCTCTCTCTCTCTCTCTCTCTCTCTCTCTCTCTCTCACACACACACACACACACACACACATATACACCTTTTACCAGGTCTCATCAATCTCTTGATCCATACCATACTCCATCTGTAATTGAGTTATGAGTCCTCACAAATTAAGAAAAGCTGATTAAATACATGCTATCTGCCTACTGCCATGGTAAGAAAGGAGACAAGTTTTATGAATGGAGCTATTTCTCTTAGCTAGACATTAGCGATTCAATAGAAATAGTTACCAGATGAGTCACCTTTGATTCATCTTCCATGAATGGAAAATTCAGCTGTGCAATGAAGTTCCTAGCCTTTGTTCCTAAGTCTGGAACATGTCTCAAATGATAGGTTATTGCCTAGGAAATAGAGCTCATAATAGTTGGGTTCTTGAATAATAGAAATACTTCAAAAGATGAGATTCTACTAATAAATGTGTGTTCTTACTCTCAGGAACAAAGTCAGTTGCATTAAAAACTCAATAATTATTTGTTGAGGGAACTGATTTATGAAGGAATAGGCTTCTCACCAGAGAAGGAGAGAAACACTAAGGATCACTGAATTTTTTGGGATAATGGACGGTGTTGGCTTGTGGCAATATTAACTAAGAACTAGCTTTGAAGACTGGTATTGAAATAGGGAGTTCGAGTCTGGCCAACACCATCTTGGCCACATGGGGGATGGTAGAGTCGGCCATCTTGTCTCCATGGTGGGAGAAGGTGAAGCCCCCAACTCCCAGGTAATGGATTTGCCTGAATCCCTAGAGGCAGGGGCGGGCACTTGGCTGATAGGTCACTAAGCCATCAGTCCAGTGCCTGGACTGCCCCTTGCCCTGACTGTATGTAGGCCTGGACCAGCTCAGGCACCATTATGCCATACTATGTGTCTCCATGTTCCTGTCATGTCTCCTGGCTCCTGGCTCCTCTCCTGTCATCATAGCATCCCAAATCAGCTCTCCATTGGAGCGGAATTGGTTTGTTAGTATTGTTTTTGTTCCTTTCCTCTCTGGCTTTCATGGCTCAGTTTCAGTGTCAAGTGTATTTGTGGGCTGCTGGTCTTTGAGGCCAGGAGTCTACCATGAAGTCATTGGCCTTTTAATAACAACTCCAAGATTCAACCTCTCAAAATGTGGCTTCTCTGTTTTCTCACCTTACAACAGTATGGGTTAGTGGAGATAATCAGCTTGGTTTTAAGCAGTTCAAGTACAGATCTGAGGGTATGTGGGACATCCTTGCATGCTTGGATCTGTGTTGTGGAGGACATATGAAAATGAAAAAATCCTGCTTATGCGAAGGAACTTTGCCAGGATTAATTTTCCTTCCTTCCCTTCTACTTATTCAATCTTCTTTCTTTCTAACGGTTCTACTTTTTCTTTTGCAAACATTTCAGTGTGGTATGTCATTTGTAGAGCTTTCTACTAGGCACTGAATATACATGAAAGCAAGCAGGCTCAGTTCAATCACTTGACAAAGCTTTACTGAGCTCCTGTTGTAAGCCTGGCATGGACCCATAGACCATGTATCAGACAAAAATCTTTTCTCAGAAAGAATTTACATTTATAAGATATAAGCTCATGGGCTGGGAAGGTGGCTCAGTGGTAGAATGCTTGCCTTGCATGTATGAGGCCCTGGGTTCAATTCCTCAGTACCACATAAGCAGAAAAAGCCGGAAGTGGCGCTGTGGCTCAAGTGGTAGAGCATTAGCCTTGAGCTGAAGAGCTGAGGGACAGCGCCCAGGACCAGAGTTCAGGCCCCACGACTGAAAAAAAAAAAAAAAGATATGAGCTCATAAAACCATTGAATAACTATTCAAGACCAGAGATCATTCTTTGCCCTAGTATCGGGTATTTCAACATTGAATATGTGATTTATTAAAACTAAGACAAAGATTTCCTCTTCCTCAGGATCTATTTGAGTCCGTCAATTCCAGTTCTTGTGATATTTGAAAGCACCCATCTTAGACCATACAGACACAGTTAAATACAGCATAGGAGTTTATTGTCGGGGTGGGTGGGGGGACTGACAAGGCCACCTCCCCCACGGGAGAAGGAGAAATGGTGCCTGTCCTTGTTCAGGGGTATCTTTAGGTAGGCAGGGAAGAATTTAGGTCTGGGCAGAGGGAACCAATCCTGGAGAAACTGGCAGGAGCCCAGGGGAGAGTTCTTTTTTCTTTGTGAGTAGAATTCAGATCTGGGTGGAGGGCATTCCACTGATATAACTGGCAGGGCTAGAGATACATGCCAGGCAGGGTCTAGGATGGAGGCTGTCATGCCCCAAATAGAAGAGGGCATACTAACAATATTGAACATTTTAAGAATATATATATATATATATATGTATACATGCATATACATATATCTATATATTTTTAAGTACCCAACCTATAGTGTAGAATATGCACTAAACCCCATGAGGTTTCTACAGGACTAAACACCAAGAGGAGACTGAGGGCATGAAAGAGTCTCCTTATAATAAAAATGCTAACGGTGACTGAAGTCCATTACTTTAATTGCCATGTTTTTGTGAAGCTGAGTAATAGATGATCTTATTCAATGCATCAAGCACTGCTTCACAAATCCAAGAGAACAAACATTTTAAAACAATGAAATTAATTCAGTTGTTCTGTTTTCAATACAAATTCTGAATGCCATAATTTTGCAAGCATTTAAAAATCTTAAAAGGAAATACAAATTAAAATATACAGTGCATATCCAACAGAATATAGATTAACTAAATTGAGAAGTCTGACAATATCAAAGGCTGGCAAAGAGGAAGGTTAGTTGGAATTGTTACGTGTTTCATGGAGAATAAAAAGTGGTACAAATTACTTCAAAATTTGTAATATAGCATATCATATGGTCAAATATAATTACCTTATGATTCTTGGCTATATGGTCCACGAAAATGAATGCCTAGTCTCACCAAAAGGTATTGACAAAAATGTCTATCATAGCACTGCATGTAGTTCTCAAACTGGAAACAACTGAATGGGATCAATATTAAAAAAACAAAATGGGATATATTCAAGCTACTACATAGTACTTGGGAATAAAAATAACACTAGTGGTCTGTACAATGCTATAAAGGAACAAATGCCTAGCAAAAGAATTCATGCACGTACACAATACACTCATTTATACACATACACACACACCTACAAATTTTTTCTTCATGGAGTAGAGTTGTAGCTCAGTTGTAGCTCAGTGATAGAGTGCTTGCTTAGAAGAGCCATTTAAAAAATTCTTATTTAGAACATATGCTCATATTGCCATGTATGAAATTGAAAACCAGGTGAATTGATGATGTTAGAAGTTAGAATAGAGCCGGGTGCCAGTGGCTCATGCCTGTAATACTAGCTACTCAGGAGGCTAAGATCTGAGTATCGAAGTTCAAAGCCAGCCCGGGCAGGAAAGTCCGTGAGAGTCTTATCTCCAATAAACCACTAGAAAACAGGAAGTAGTGCTATGGCTCAAGCAATAGAGAGCTTGCTTTGAGCTGAAGAGCTCAGGGACAGCGCCCAAGCCCAGAGTTCAAGCCCTGTGACCAACCAAAAAAAAGAAAAAAAAAGAAGTTAGAATAGTGGTTTTCATTGCAGGATATTGGCTGGAAGTATTTGGGGCTGCTACAAATGATCTACAAATTCACTGAGTTGTCTGCTTATAGTTTGTGATTTTACAGTGTGTAAATCATTCATTGTTTAATTTTTTCATAAATGAGTTGTTTAGCCTAGTGAGTCCTGGGCTGTACACAGGTACAGGAGATGCTTGACAGCGATCCATTTGAGGGAGGTGCTGACGATCCCCTCACCGTGCCACAGCCCTGAGCACTCACCCATCAGTTCACCAAGCACCAGTGAGCACTTACATTGGTCAAGGGCTACAGTGGGCACTGCATAGCTAGACCCTTCACCTAATTCATTCTTTGCTGTTTGAATAAAATGCAAATTAATACCACAAATCTCACCTCACACTGACTACAATGCCAAAAATTAAGGCCTACCAATGCCACATGCTGGTGAGAAGGTAGAGCAATGAGAACCCTTATAAATTATTGGTGAGAATTTTAGATGCCACAGACATTTTGGGAATACTGAGGATAGTTCTTAAAAAAAATTTCAACATACATTTATGATTCAGCATTCAACTCCAGGATATATATTTTTTTTTCAAGAGAAATAAAGGCAGATGCCCACAAAAATACTTGGACACAATGTTTATAGACTTACATTAAAAACACCCCAGGTGGGTGCCATGGTTCACACCTGCAATCCTAGCTCCTCAGAAGACTGACATCTGAGGATTGTGGTTTGAAGCCAGGCCAGGGGCAGGAAAGTTCATGAGACTCTTATCTTCTATTAAGCACCAATAAAAAAAAAAAAAAACCCATGGGCTGGGAAGGTGGCTCAGTGGTAGAGCGCTTGCCTTGCATGCATGAGGCCCTGGGTTCGATTCCTCAGCACCACATAAGCAAAAAGAAAAAAAAGCCGGAAGTGGCGCTGTGGCTCAAGTGGTAGAGTGCTTTCCTTGAGCTGAAGAGCTGAGGGACAGTGCCGAGGCCCAGAGTTCAGGCCCCACAACCGGACCCAAAAAAAAAAAAGCCAGAAGTGGAGATGTGGCTGGGGTAGTAGACTACTAGCCTTGAGCACAAAAGCTTAGACAGTGCCCAGGCCTTGAGTTCAAGCCCCTGAACCAGCACACACACACACACACACAATCCCAACATCCATCACAAAGTAGAGTACAATGCAGCAATAAAAAGCATCCACCTCTGGCACCACATACATGTATCTCAGCACAACATGATGAGAGAAAGAAGATGAGGAAATGATGCATCCTTGGAGTACATACACTGTTGTTTCACTTACATGAAGTTCAAGAATAGACCAAACTAATTTATCACATTTAAAATTAGAGTAAAGCTGGCCCTGAAGTGGGATGGGCTGGTCTAGAACAATACAGAAAGAACTTTGAGGGTAATGGAAGTGTCCTACATCTCTATTTAGATACTTATTACACAGGTATATTCACTTGTCATAACACCTCCAACTTAAGATTTAAAATTCTATGCATTTAAAATATACACATCATGTGCTTTTAATTTTCAACATTGAAGTCTTATATTGTAGACTCAAAAGACATTTTAAATATTTAAAAATTATAGAAAATATGAATCCAGGTATGGTTGCATATAGCTGTAATCTAGCACTCAAAAGGCAGAGGCAGGAGAATCTGAGTTTGAGCTTAGCCTGAGCTACCTAGTGAGTTCTAGTACAGCCTGGGCTAGGTGGCAGACCCTACCTTAAAAAAAAAAGAAGCATAAAAGTGGGCATATTATAGACATTATAAAGAATTTTAAAAAATCCTTCAATGACAATCACTATTACTTATATTGATTTATGTGCTTCTGGTATTTTTCTGCATGTACATTCTTTTCTTTGATGAATTGGACTTCTAAAGCTTATGTTTTATTTACAGAGGAAGAGGGGACCAAAATCCACATGAACAACAACAACAACAAAAATCACGGTAAACCTTATCCAAGGCAGATGGGACCCCAGCCTTGTGGTAAAAAAAGAGTATATCTACTTTACGATGTTATAATATTGGTTCATCTTCATTCACGTGCAATGAAAAATACATACCTGGTTTCAGGCATAGGGCTTTAAAAACTCGTGGATTTTAGGTGGTACCTAAATCGTATGAGAATAGGAGCTATTCACCAAAACCACCCAATGTGTGCCTAGAGACCTGGGACTTGGTCAACAGACTTCTCAGGGAGGAGAAGAGATTAGCCAATCATTTGCATATTTTGTCTTTGTAACGAAGCCCCTGGTGAAAACTATAGGCCCTGGTACTGAGCAGAGCTCCTCCCTAGTTGGGAAACAGACTGGATACAAAGAGAGTGATGCATCCCAGCTCCAGAGAAAAAGGGTGTGGAAGCTGTCAGCCCGTGGCCCTGGCAACTCTTGCCTATGTACATTCTTCAAAATAGAAGTGCTACAGCAAGAATAGAACATTTGATGAGATCTGCAGGTCATTCTGATAAACTATAGAACCTTGAGGGACCTGGGAGCCCCCAGTTAATAGCCTTTTGTTCAGAAGGGCACATATCCTGTGGGTTCTGTGCTGACTCTAGATATTTAATGGCTGGATTGAATTGTAAAATAACCAGTTGGTACCAAAGCCGCAGTTGGGGTAGAACCAAGCACAAATCCTTTTCCTTTTCTGTTTCTGGATAACCAGGTGACTCCCCTCCCGCCCCCCCCCTTCAATGCTTTCTTTCTTCCTCTCCCTGTGAGACTTCAGTCTTTAGTTCTGTTAAGATCCACAACCAACCATTTACTAGGCTTTCACTCTCTCCCTCTTTCCCTCTCCCTCCTTCTCTTCTCATCCCACTTTCCATCTCTCCCTTCTCTCTCCTTCCCTCCCTCCCTCTCTTTCCTTTTCCCTTTCTCCTTCCCTCTCTCCTTTTCTCTCCCTCTCCCTCTCCTCTCTCTCTCTCTCTCATATGTAGAAGCCAAGACAACATCCCTTCTGCGCAGTCCAGGATGCTGTGGCTTGGGCAGGAAAAGCCATAAGGTCACAGCCTTAGCAAGTGACAAGTCCTGAGGCTCCATCCCTCTGTCCTTCCCCAGCACATCCCCTCCCAACCCAGATCCTCTCCCTCCCAAATCCTCATCCCTATAAATGAGTGTGATGGAGAATGTGGCCTGTCCCTCTGCACCATACAGCACAGGAAACAAGCTCATCTTGCCACATCCCACCACCATTTCAATATTTATAACTTTTTGTTTGATTACACATGCACGTATCCAAGAACTAGAATCCCCAAGGAGCAGAAGCAGAGCAGAGACCAATAAGAGACAAGCGTTGCTTTCCTGGTTGGATCCTGAAGCATTGTTGTTTTTCCTGTCCGAACATGTAAACTAAGGCCAAGTCTTGTGAGCTAGTGAAAATTTCACGCTTGCCTCCAAGGTCCAAGGAGATGACCTCAGCTGCCTGAGGTCACAGCCCAAATTCCAAGAGAGGAAAAACATCTCCTCCTTGCAGTTTGCTAAGAGTTTGCTCTCAACAATTGTTATTTCAATCCATTTCCTTGTGGTCACAATTCAAGACAGCAGCCTTGTAAGTATCAGGGGGAAAATAAACACATAAATCATTTAATTGTCCTCCCCTCTACCCCTTCAAAACATACATGGCCCTCTGGAGAATTGTATCCATAATTAGTACAAGGAAGAAGAGCTGGTCCTCCCTCCATCTGATTGATTTAAGGCAAATTTTCTACAACTTCCCTCAAATTTTCTACTTCAATTATCAGCTTCTCAGAGCACATGACTAAGCTCAGTAGATTTCCTATTAAAAAGATTTAAATAGCACACTCTTCAATGAACTTAATTACATTATCCCCTCTTCTAACACTAGTCTCTGTCATTTTTGAATAGTCTACTGCAAAAGTAGACAGCAAAAGTAGACAGCTAAATGTTGGAGATCATGTCTTGGAGCAGAAGAGAAATAAAATCTTGTATTTAGAGGTGCTCTTACCTTAAAACACTTACTCCTCTCTCTTAACACAAGAAGAATGTATTTGGTTTTTTGTGAAGGCAAGTTTAGGATATATTACATTATTATTTTTCTTCTTTAAGGTTCTATTGTAGACCCAAATTTTATTTCCAAAAATGTTCAACCCAGCCATAACTCTATACCTTATTAAACAATTCCTTATATCAGCCCTCAATTCCTACTCACTTCTAATTTGTGTGTGTGTGTGTGTGTGAGAGAGAGAGAGAGAGAGAGAGAGAGCAAGATTATGCTTCTTCTAGACATCTCCCATAAATGGGAACACACAATATTTCCTCTGGCATGAGGTTTTATTCCCTTGAGCATATCTTCAAGGGTCATCTATTAAGCAGTATCAGAATATCATTTATTTTTATGGCTAATCCCTATTACTTCTTTTGTTCATTCATTGAAGTAATATTTATTAGCATTTCCTAGCTTGTAGGTACTAGGTAACAGTGAACACCACAAAATTTCCATTTCCACTATGGACTATAGAATCATACATCTGCACGGAGTAGGAGTACCACTCACCTGAATTCCATACCAATAGCACCTTCTGAGGCTAGGCCGCCCGATAACTCTGGACTTTCTGCAAATATCAGATAATAAACAGGTAAGCAAATAGGTGCCCAACCGGTGCTCTCTCAGTGTCATGAAAACAAGATAAAGCAAGACAAGGGGCTGTAGATGGTGGTTCTTCTTATGTATTGAGAGTATGAAACCCAGTAAAGGGTGAAAATGTGAAGAACTACTGAGAGTTGGGAATGGTGACATTTCCTGAGAATGTCTTCCTTACACTGTCTGCTAGATACAGACCTCTCTGAGCTCCTACAGCCATAGGTGGTTAACCAGAGAAGCGGTTCTTACACTTGACTATAACTAACATCGCCTTGGGAATTTTACAAATGGGAATCTCTAGGGGTTCTGGTGGAATCAAGCTGCAGTGCTACTCAGGCACCAGGAATTTTTGAACCCTTCCTCTCCCATCTTCTGCAAGCTCTTGGGATGCGAGATGAGGAGCTGGATTCGGGCTCCTCTTTGATGTGGGGGAATTCTCTTGGGCTCCCCGTTTTCACTTCCACAGCTGCAGAAGCACTGGAGGGTTTGTGGACAGGTTCCTGTGGTGAGCTCAACACATGCTTTTGTGGTAACCAACGGTTTCTAGGTCACTAATCACTTGACAAGCCACTAGATTGGAGCAGAATTCTGCAGGAGTTCTGTTTGCAGGTGACAAACTCCTTTCTCTCTGTCATTAACTTGCACCCTGCCATCTGTTTCTATGCAAGATTGACATTAAAAATTTTTTTTTCTACACTGTGTTGGGGCAGTGGCTTTTTTCCCAAATCAGAAAGTATTAGAATTTATCTTGGTGACATCATTGTGTGATCATACCGTAGCTCAGCTAATTATTAGATGTGGGGTCTTGAGGAGTTTCCTGAACCTCTCTGTTTCTTACTCTTTTAAAGAAGAATGAGAACACTAATGTCTGTCTGGAATCCTATTTTCTGGAAGGGATGAGAAAAGGGCTAAAAGTAAAACATGCAGCATCTCAGGCTTCACAGGTAGCAATCTTCCTTCTCTACACTAACCCTAAAGCAATGGTTGAGAACAGTTCATAGCGTTCTCCAAAAATCCCCAGTGAGCAAGGCCTATGATTTTCTAGTGTTCCCTGATGCCTAGCCCCAATTCAAGCGCCGCCCCCCCACAGACCATAGCCAGGATTTTATTTGCCTCTAACTTTACCCAAATGTAGCTTAGTCCAGCTACTTATGATCATTAGGGTCCCACAGTGTGAACATGATTATTCCCATAGCAAATAGCAAGGGAATTTTTCTAAAAGTATCTGTAACAGGAGTTGAAAGATGGACTATAATTAATTTATCATACAACTATGTGTTTATCCATTGATCTCAGAGGAAAAATAATGCCTTCTTTCATCAGATGGCTCATGTTGCTATTCATGGCTGTGACAGATAATATTTCCCCCAATGTCCATCATTGTATAGCTTATCTCACCTGTTCATATAATGTGGCATGAACTGTCCTCTCATTATGAGGTGGGTGTCCACATTTCACCTTGAACCTGCTTGACTTTTGTGACTGCCCAACAAGACAGTACAGTAGAAGTAAAGCCCTATGACTTCTGAAGGTAAGTAAGAGAAATCCTATGTATTTCTGACTTGTTCTCTTTGAAAACTCACACTTGAAACCCAGTTACAAAGCTGTGAGGAAGACGAAGAAGTTCTGTGGAGAAGGTACATATTATGACAGACAGGAGAGGTCTCAGCCAATAGCCAGTGTCAACTGTCAGACATGCGAGTGGCAGAAGTGTCTTCAGATAGTCCTTGTCCTCTGCCGTGGGTGACCTCAGGCCTTAAGCCTCTCCAATTGATGCCTCCTAGGGCAGAGAAAAGCTATCCCCACAGAGCCCTGTGCAAATACAGATTCCTATTGTTGTTTCTTTTTGAGCTGGGAGTAGGCGCATCATTCAGTTTGTCATTCTGACCCTTGGTCATCTTATAACCAAGCTTCACTGTGGCTGGTTGAACAAGGCTCTGTTTAAAAAAGCAGAGGCCTCTTTGGAGAAATATTGACACATAATCAAAGCTCTTCTTATAAGAAAAGCAAGTACGCAAGTCTAGAATGGGCTTTTTCAGTTTCTGAGTTCTGACTCAAAAAGTCATTAATTTTTTCCTTGCATTTTAAGAAAATCCTGGGTAGTGTGTACAGTTATAATTCAGAGTACTCAGAGCAATAAAATTCCAGTTGATCCTAGGAGGTGAATGAACACAAGAGTAACTCAGTTGTTTTTTGTTTTTTAAAAAAGCAGAGACCTCATTTCTTGGGTACAATTGTGTCTCAGGAAAGAGATGGAAAGTTAGAGTCAGAGCATTAGGAGGGAATGTTAAGTAAATATTTATTCATTTCCCCAATGTAAATGTAAGGTACATCTCTGCCCCTCTCTGGCCAGGGCCAATTGAGTGTGGGTCAATGAGACACAATGGGATTGAGGGTGTGCTGTTGTCAGTTTTAAGCAAAATAGACCTTTCCCTTGGTCTTCTTGAGCCCTGGGCTTCCACCATGAGAACATGGCCCAGTAGTCATTGTTCCTTCAGCCTTCATCCCAGAATAGAGACACTTTATAGACTCCGATCACCTCTGAAGTCTGCAAGTATCTAGGTTCAGTCAAGTTCAGGCAACCCACAGCCAAACGACAGCCAACTCTCCTCACACCTATGTTTTTTGCTGGGGTTGTTTGTGCAGTAGCAGGTGACGAATACAAGAGGTGGATCTATCTCATAAAGCATATCATGTGTAGGAGTTCATGTCTAATAACCCAAAGGAATGAGTCTTAGTTTTGCTATTGGCCTGCTGTGAGGCTTTGAGAAATTGACTTAACATCTCTGATTCAAAGTTCTTTTCTTAGAAGAGGGATAATCAGAGTCCTAAATCACAAGATGTGGTGAGGATTGAAACTGTGTCTACAAGTTAAGTACCCAGTACAAGGGAGGCAAGGAGGAAATACCTGTTTTATTCTTCTTTCTTACTTTCATTCCCTTTGAGAATTTGACAAGTTTAAGGTTTTTTGTGTTTTGTTTTTTTTTAAAGTGGTGGTGGTGTTTAAACTCAGGACCAAATGATTGCTAAACAGGCAATTTACCATTTGAACTATGCTTTCAGTCCTGAAATTCTGGCAGGTTTAAAGCCTAAGGGAGAGAGATTTCTAGGAGAAGAAGTTCAAGTGCAACATCCACCAAATGTATGACAGAATTCAAGAATTCCCCATTAAATTAGCTCTAGTGGAATCCCAGCTGTCTTATTTTAATCTGTGAGCATTTTCTTTCATTCCCTTAGGGTTTAGTTTTTTTTCTCTTTCATGTTTCCAGTTATCTGAGCCTTGCTGAAAGGAAGGAGAGAGTGTTCCCAAGTGGGCCAGGGTGTGACAGTAGAGTGTCCTGGTCCTGGGGGCTGTGGACTGATGGCAGAGATCCTTGAAGAGGAAACTGAAATTCAATTTTCCCATCAGAAATTCCCCTCACATGATACCCCCCTCCCCTCTCTCTCTCTCTCTCTCACACACACACACACACACACACACACAATTATGTGAATATGTATATCAGTCAGAACCTGACCAGGGAAGCAGAATCACTGTGAATATTTCAAAAGAACAGATTTCTATTGACATTAAACATATGCAACTATGAAAGAGTCTTGGGAACCAGAGGGCTAGGAAAAATCTGAAGAAATCTTTCACGAGCTTTGGAAACACTGGCATGGGAGGACAGGCTGCTGGGGGGAGAGACAGATGTTGGGGGACTGCTTGGGACACCAGCTGGTGGTGTAAGGGGGAGGGGAAGTCAGTGGAAGGTGTGGCTTCTCATTGCTACCATTTTGTAAGACTGCAGCCCAGCAGGAGAAGAAGGTAAGGTCAGCAAGGCCAGAGTGGAGAGGTAGAGTAGAGCATCAGGACATGGAGAACTTTCTATCATTTGTTGGTCTTTGTCATTACACCTGACCATGTGCCATCTTTGTCACGGTCACATGATATCAGCTGACCTGGAGGCTGAAATCAACTACATGGACCATACATCAAAGAATGAATCAGAGTTGTATAATAGTGTCCCAATTCAAAAGGACAAAAAACCCCAAAACCCTGAACTCAAGGCTCAGGTAAACTTCCCTAGTTGACCACACTCTGTGACTATTGTCAACCACAAATGTTGGAAAAAGTCAGGCATCCTGACTACACAGAAAGAGGACCAGGGAGGCGCCATGTTTGCTACTGACTCCTCTTGGCTGACTTTTCACCTGTTTTCTTTTGTAATAAACCCTAATAGTGCATTTAATAGCTTTCAATGAGTTCTATGAGACCTTCCAGTAAATTATTGAAATTGACAGTCATTTTGAGAATCACTCAAACATAACAGTTGCTGTCAGAAGTAGGAATAGCACTGGGAGAATGTTCCCCTAACACTGTAGTTGGCTGAGCTCTGGCAGTGAAAGAAGGTAGGAATCCAGCACATTTTCTCTTTCCCCAAGTGGAAAATCAATGTTGTCAACTCCTGACTGACTTGGAAGGAAAACTTAATCATATACTGAAGTCAGGGAGTTTAAAATAAAATAACTGGTCTGTTGAAAGAAGAAGCAAAACTGATTAAGGATGTTTGTGACTGGGTTGAGACTGACAGGATGTGGCTTTGGGTACTACTTGGGGCCATGTTGAAATGAATGGTTTTGTGTGTGTGTGTGTGTGTGTGTGTGTGTGTGTGTGTGTGTTAAGTGACTAAAAATCCAAAAGATTCTTTCCTCACTTGTGTCTCCCTCATTTACTGTCCCAACTGCTTCCACCAGAAGTTTTAGGCTCTGCCTTACCCTTCAACCACCAGCATCATCCAAACACATCCTCCAACAGAACACTGCTTAGATGCCTTTGGATGACACTTTGGAGCATAAGGGACTTATCTGAGACTTCTTGTTTTTTTTGCCATGAGTCAACTTTATTCCCCCAAGATCCTGGTCCATGTGTCCTTTCTTATTGACAATTAATAAGAATGATCTCCCATCCAATAGGGTCTTCTCATGAAGGGTCCTGGCCCTAGTGGATACAAAAATTCTGGAACCCTAGAATTTGCCTCAGGCTGTGGCTGAGTTTTTCCCACAATTCCACTGTTTTGATACTTAATCAAAAGCATGCTATGCACATTTGCACAAGAATCATCTTGAAGCCAGAGGGCAGCGGGTGGAAGGGTGTCACTTCTCATGGAGTAGAAAGTCATGGGAGAGAACAGCTTTCCTGACCCATCCTGTTTGGGTTCTGGAAGACCTTGCCTACTTTCTCTAACTGTGACTTGCTCATCATTTCTCTCTTTTCCCTCTGCTGGCAGTGAGGCTAACACATTCTGAATGCCTCCTTCCTCTTTTCTCGGAAAGCCTGATCCTTTTCTTTTTCCTTCCTCCCTCCCTCCCTCCCTCCCTCCCTCCCTCCCTC
>NW_012267229.1:9807236-9834811 GCF_000151885.1 Dipodomys ordii
TTTCTTTCTTTCTTTCTTTCTTTCTTTCTTTCTTTCTTTCTTTCTTTCTTTCTTTCTTTCTTTCTTTCTGTCCACAAAGGGCTCATTCCAGTGAAGGTAGACTCTAAAAAGTCTAGCAATCTGTCTTTTCAGCTTCTCTTTCCCCTCTGTACCAGGGGTCCAACTACCTTGACCTTCTTGTACCCACATGCTAGGGCCCCAATTTTCCCATGCTAAGGTTTGTCCTCTCAGGCTGGCTGCCTCCAAAGTGACAACTATTCCCTCAACCCCGCATTCCTGAGTCTCTGCCATTGAGGATGGAACATAGCCAAACATTCAAAGCAGCTTAAGTTGATATAAGAAACACTGGTGACTCCAATGGAACAAAAAAAATCTGAAGAGGAAGCCCAACTCTACATCCTCCTGGTCCAACAGAGTAGTGACTAGCTACTGAAACAAGAAGGTTGTGTCTGGCCAGCACCATCTTGGCCTAGGGTCTGCCATCTTGTCTTCATGGTTGGGGAAGGTGAAGCCCCTGCCCCCAGGTGTTGGGCACACCTGAATCCCTGGAGGCAGGGGTGGGCACTTGGCCAACAGGTCACTAAACCTGTTAGTCCAGTGCCTGGGACTGGGAGTTTCCTGCGACCCTGCCCTCAGACCTGACCCTATTTAGGCCCAGACTATCTCAGGTGCCATTATGCCATGCTACATTGTCTCCATGTTCCTGTCCTGTCTCTTATGTCCCAATTCAGCTCTCCACTGGAACTGAATTGGTTTGTTGGTATTGTTTTTGTTCTTTCTTTCCTCTCTGCCTTCGTGGCTCAGTTTCCTAACAATGTTAAGTGTATTTGCAGACTGCTGGTTTTTGAGACAGGAATCCACCATGCAGTCACCGCCCTTTTAATAAAAACTCCAAGCTTCATATTCGACCTCTCAAAATGTGGCTTCTCCATTTTCTTACCTTACAACACTACATGTAACTATTCAAACCTACATTAGTTGAAATCGTCACAAAGTTAACAATTTGTATTTTTGGTTCCACCAGCTACTTTCAAATATTCAACAACCATGATTAGCCAGGCGCTGCCATCTTGGTCAATTCAGGTATTGGACTTCTGTCACACAAGTTCTTGGGCAGGCCTTCTCTATAATATGTCTTTCTTGGTGTGCCTGGACACCTAGATTCCAGTTCTAAATGTTCTTGGGGGACTCAGACTCCCTTTAGTGACTAATGCTGTCCCTGTAGTTTTTGTCTCTTTTTGTTTTATGGCAATGAGTCTTGTTTGTACCTGTATATCTGAAGTCATAATACTCAACAGAGAATTTTATTTTAACCTGATACAATGAAAATGAGCACTATTTTTGTTGTGAGCACAGCACATGCTGTCAATTTAAATGAAAATATACAGGAATGTCAATCTTATTCAAGGAGCAGGCTTAATTTCCTATGTAGTCAATTACCACATGAATAGGGAGGAGACTTAGAAGATCCACTTTCTAGTGCCAAACCAGTTTATTAGGTAGGGCCTTGTACATGCCTTTATGCCTCAGAGAAGTCCTGAGAGGAACAATTGTGGGTGTTAACAGCCAGCTGTCATGATTGCAAGCCTTCCCCAGTGATTACTCGAGTCAGGCTCTCTCATCTCCACTTCCGCAGCCTGCTCTTCTTTATAGGCCATCCATACAATGTGGTGACATTTTTATTTTGCTGCCCAGCGCTTCCCAGATTGTCTCATTCTTGGGTTTCCTCCCCTGGGGGTATGTGTGGTGATGTTTCATTGCTTCTGCAGCTGGAGCAGAAAGCTTGATGGCACTCTCCTGTACCCTTTATTACCAGTGATGGTTGCATTATTGCTTTGCACTTCCTTTCTGGCTTCTGCCCTTTGCAGTATTACTAGTATCTCTTGGAGATGCACCAAAATAGTCATAAAAATTTCCCAACAGGCTGGCAAAAAAAAAAGAAGAAACAAAACAACTGCTTCCTGAAGGCAAGCAAGGTCTTCCACTCTGCTTTCATTCACTCCCAGTGCGCTCAGCTACCGCCATGCCACCTGTGGCCTGGCGCTGTGAGGATCTGCTGTCCTAACTGGCAGAGAAAAAGAAGTCATTGCTTCCTAGAAATGATTGGCTGGATTCTCAGACTTCCCATGCTGCCCTTGGAATGACAAAGGATGCCACAGAGTCCAGTAAGTGCTTCAACCCAGAGACAGCTAGAAGGACACAAGTAGCCAAGGGCCCAGAGCCAGAGAATAGTCTTATCTGGGCACTGCCTATCTGCAGTACATAACCCATGAGATGCCTTGACCTTGCACAGCCTCAGGGCTCCATCAACCTGCTGGGATTGTGTCCCTGAAATAATATAGACAGCAATCACATTTTCCAGACAGTAGCTGTTCTGTATGTGCTGGCAAAGCATGCTTGCTTCCCTTTTGGTTCTTGGAAGGATCAGAATCCCAGAAACTCCCACAGGTGGCAAAATGTTTCTTCTAAATGAACTCACCTTGGTTAAATCTAGCTTTATCTTCTTAATGGCCTTATAGATAGGATCACTCAAGAAGACATACATTGCCCTTCTAGTTGTGGAGTGAAAACTCTTATAAATGTGTATGTATTGGAGGGGGGGCCAGGTATGCTCCAAATCAGCAAGGTATAAAAATGGGGGAATGTTATTCTTGTCATAATATGATTCCTTGATGGTCCTGACTCTTCATCTCCCTATAGCTGCCTTATTGACACTAACTTTTCAGTTTCTCTCATTGAACAGGCAGAGTCTAGTTCCCTGCTATTTGGATCTGGGCTCAACCATGTGATCTGCTTAGACCACAGGAATGTTACAGCAATGACACTGTGACAGTTCCAAGCCTAGATCTCAAGAAACGCCACACAGAGCTGATCTCATGGCCCAAATGGTCCCAGCCAAGGCCAGCATTTACCAGCTGACAGCTGCCCTGGCTCACAAGAGAGCCCTGCCAAGATCAGCAGAGCTGCCCGGCTGACCCCAGCTGATCCCAGAAGCATGAGCAATAAAGCTTAGCATGGAATGCCAAGGAAGTTTTTTGGCTATTTGTTATACAGAATTAATGTGGCAATAGGTATGTGACACCCCCTTGTAGAATGAAAGATGACCCCTTTGTAGGATGGCAAATAAACTGAGATGATGTCTCAGAGGGAAAGGAAGATTTTGGTAGCTTTTCTATAAAAAGGTATGGACTTTATAGTCCACAAGATTTTTTTGTTGTTTTGTTTTCCATTTTCTGGAATTTATTTTAATAAATATTATTTTATATGATCAGATGCACATAGGCATTAAGCCTTTGTATTCTTCCTCTAAGAGTATCCTTCTTTGGTCTCACTGTATGTGAATGCCTGTATAATTTATCATATTTTGGTACATTTTAGAGCTAGCTTCCACATATGAGAGAAAACATGTGCTGTTTGTCTCTCTGAGCTTGGCTTACCTCACTTAATATGATTTGTTCCAAATCCATCCATTTCCCTATAAATGATGTAATATTCTTTCTAATGGTTGTGTAAAATTCCATTGTGTATGGGTACCATATTTTTTGGATCCACTCATCTATTGTGTAGGGCATATGGCTGTTTCTATAACTAGACTACTATAAATAGTGCAGCAATGACCACGGTTGTGCAAGTGTCTTTATGGTATCCTGTCTAGTGAAGTTCTGGATTATGACTGCAAGTTTTAAATGTTCATAGATGAGACCATTGACATAGTGTTAGGCCTAATCTTGTCTCAGCTCCAGAGTTGGTCAAGCTTCTTTTCCCAGCAGTGTTTAAGGAGCCCTATCTATAGCATTAGCTCTCCGATTCAGAAGGTTAGTGTCAAGGATCTTTTGTAGGGTCTGTCTCTGACTTCATTCTCCTCCTGCTCTACATCTGAACCCAGCTTTGATCTCAGGTTCAGGCAGCTGTTGGTTGCCAGAGCCTTTCTGCCAAGTCTGATTTCTGAAATGGAAATATTACTTACCACCAATTGCCAAAGCTACACACTTGGAGTATCAGAAGGAAGAGCAAAATCAAACTGAAAAACAAACAAAAGCAATCAAATGGATTTACTGGTCATGGTATCAGTGTTACTGAGCCAGGCCTGTTTGGCTCCCTGCTCAGTATGCCAATCAATGAAATGATTTGCATGTTGTGCAGAAATGTTTTGCAGAAGAGAGGATTCATTCACAAGGTGCCAAGCATGTGGAGATGTAAAAATATGTCTCAAATGTGCTTCCCAGAAGACAGGGTTTGAGAATATTTATGGGATAAGGAAGCTGGGTGATGTATGGCATGAAGGAAACACTGAAGTCAGTGAAGTGACCAGTGGTCTGTGTACAAATAATCAATCTTCATCCCTCCTCACAGGACTCTTGGTTGGAAAGTGATGGCTTTAACAGAGATCTGAGGGTGGGTAGAGTTTTCAGGGCCTTGATGCCCAGCAGTCACCCTCAGACACTTACATGGGCCAAAGTGAAAAGTTCATGATTTCAATGAAAGCAGCCTTTGAGCTCCTGAAAAGTAATCTAGGCAATGGCGATCATCATGACATACATGTCAAAGGTGTTATGTGGAAGAGAAGGGGACTGATAATATATTGCTTAGCTATGCAACAAGTAATATATTGCTCAACCAATTTTAGAAGTCAGTGACTTCTAAGATTAATTTTTTGTTTTGTTTTGTTTTTCTGTTGGTTGTGGGGTTTGAACTCCGGGCCTGGGTGCTGTCCCTGAGCTCTTCAGCTCAAGGTGAATGCCTGCCACTTGAGCTACTTCTGGTTTTCTGGTGGTTAATTGGAGATAAGAGTCTACAGACTTTCCTGCCCAGGCTAGGTTTGAACTGCAATCAGGTCTCAAGCCTCCTGAGTAACTAGGATTGATTACAGACATGAGCCACTAGTGCCCAGATAAGATTAGTTATTTTAAAAGTCAACTAAACCAGGTGCCAGCGGCTTACACTTGTAATTCTAGCTACTCAGGAAGTTGAGATCTGAGAATCATGGTTTGAAGCCAGCCCAAGCAGCAAAGTCCATAGACTCTTTTTTTTTTTTTTTTTTGGTCGGTCATGGTGCCTGAACTCTGGGACTGGGCACTGTCCCTCAGCTCTTCAGCTCAAGGCTAGCGCTCTACCACTTGAGCCACAGCACCACTTCTGGCCTTTTCTGCTTATATGGTGCTGAGGAATTGAACCCAGGATCTCATGCATGCAAAGCAAGCACTCTACTACTGAGCCAACTTACCTGCTAGTTTGTGAGACTTTTTTTTTTTTTGGCCAGTCCTGGGTCTTGAACTCAAGGCCTGGGCGCTGTCCCTGAGCTTCTTTTGCTCAAGGCTAACACTCTACCACTTGAGCCACAGAGCCACTTCTAGCTTTTCTGTATTTTTGGTACTTAGGAATCAAACCCAAGGCTTCATGTATACTAGGCAAGCACTCTACCACTAAGCACATTCCCCATAAGACTCTTATCTCCAATAAACTACTCAGAAAAAGCCAGAAGTAGCTCTGTGGCTTAAGTGATAGAGTGTTAGCCTTGAGCAAAAAAGCTTAAGGACAGCTCCCAGACCCAGAGTTTAATCCTTATTACGGCCACACACACTAAAGAAAGAAGGAAAGAACAAAAGGAAGAAAAAGAGAGAGAAAAAGAGAGAAAAAGAGATGGGATGGAAGGAGGAAGGAAGGAAAGAAGAAAAGAAGAAGGAAGTGAGAAAGGAAAGCTGGAGGGAGAATCTATATTAGGAGTCTTGATTCCTCCTCAGGACATGAACTACATTATCCTGCCCAGGACAATGTGGTACAGAACATTTGGTCAACATTTTCAGATTTTCTAAGTATGAAGAATCAATACCTGCCTTTGCTTTGATTCTTTGGAGTTAGGGAATGGTAGTAGCTTCCAAACTAATAGGTAATAAGTGAACATAAATTCATTGTATGGGGGCAGTATATATTTGTAATCAAACATACTTGTATATTTGATACCCCAAATACATTATTTTATTATTATTTGTGCCAATCCTGGGGCTTGAACTCAGGGACTGGGTACTGTCTCTGAGCTTCTTTGCTCAAGGCTAGAGCTCTACCACTTGAGCCATAGCTCCACTTCTGGCTTTTTTTTTTTTTGATAGTTTATTGAAGATAAGAGCCTCACAGATTTCCCTTCCTGGGCTGGCTTCAAATTTTGATCTACAGATCTCATTATTTTATTGACTTATTTAAAAAATAAAAACAAGCATTTCTACATTAAAGGTATTATTCACATGTGCAATGAAATTATGTTTACTGGAAACTGGATGGAACTGGAGAGTATCACGTTAAGTGCAATGAGCCAGTCCCACAAACAAGTATGGAATGTTTCCCTCATTTGTTGAAGCAAGGGGTAGGGGGGAGGCATGGCAAGAAAGTCAGAAAGTGAGAAGAAACTACTAAAGAAGTAGAAGGGGAAAAGAAAAAAAGAGGGGCATAACAACAGAGTAGAGCCTAGTGCTAATGGCTTATCCCTGTAATCCTAACTACTCAGGAAGCTGAGATCTGAGGATTGTGGTTAGAAGTCAGCACAGACAGACAAATTAGAGTCTCTTATCTTCAAATAACCAGGTTAAGAACTCCCCACCAAATTGGAATATCTTGTTGAGGCTCAATTGGTAGGACACCAACCTTGAGTGAAAAACCAGAGCTAGAGCAAGGAGACATTGAATTCAGGCCCCAGTTCTGACCCCTCCCCCCCATATACACACACAAGCACTAGATGGGGAGAATATGATCAAAGTACATTCTATATAAATGTCATAATGAAACCCTTGGCTTTGTAAAATCAACAGATATGGTGGGGCAAAGGGTGAACAAATACAGCAGTGGTACTCACCAGATTCTATGTTGAAAATGAACTATATAACTTGTGGGTAGGGAAAAACAGAGAGAGAGCAAGAGAAGAGATGACATTGTCTGAAGAGAAATGTATTCTTTATCTGTCTATGTAACTATAACCCCTCTTTATACCATCTTTACCATAAAAACAATAGCAACACAAAAAAGTAGATCCAAAAACATTTCAACATCAACAATAAAAGAAACATTTAATAAACCCATAATAATTGCACATATTTGTTATATGTACAGTATGATATTTCAATACATTTATGTTATCTGTTCTGAGAAAGTCAGCACAGTAAATGTTCATGTCTCCTTATAATCACTTCGTATTTGCTTTCTAGCTCATCCTTGTTAGTTATAGAACATACTGTAGGTTACTGGGAACTCTAGTCATCCCATGTTTTGGGGAATGCCTGAATATAGGTCCAGATAACTGTGTTTTTTACTTTCTTGTCTAGTTAACTTTTGTTGTTGTTTTGGGGTTTTGTTTTGTTCTGTTTAGTTGAGACAGCCTTGCTATGTAGCTCAGGCTAGCCTGGTACTCTGAATTCCAGAATCTCAGCCTCTCGAGTGTTGGGATTATAGGTGTATACTGCCATGCCAGGTTAACTATGTTTTCTTCTACACATCATTCCTCCTACTCTTCCCAATCTCTGGAATTCTGTATAGACTAGGTACCGTTTGCTGCCTTTCTCTTTCTGGGCAGACCATTACCACTGCCATCTCTTGGTACCCCACTTGGTTCAGTGACCACTGTTCTCCCTTAAGGAAAGCTTGTACCATTGAGAAGCTTTAGGAAGTGCCCTAGTTTGATAGAACCCCAGTTATTGCAGAGGAGGAGATAGTATTCTTAGTTATACAGGGAAGAAGTCTTCACCTCTTGACAGAGGAATGGGGTTGGGAGAATGCAGCTACTCTTGCTAACTCTTTGGTTAGAACTATAAGACAGGAGTGGGTATCACTCATTAAGAGGCACTTGCTTTTCCCAGCCGGTGGACTGCAGCTTCACTGCAAGTGAATCTTGGATTCAGCTCTAGAGTTCCTCAGGGAGCATGGGCAGGTAATGAAATATGCAGACTGATCATCCAATCACCTTTCACCAGTCTGCCAGAGCTGAGTGGGATGGAGGAGGCTGGGTACATAAGGTACATTATGCTGAGCATCAGCTGTCACGTATTCCTCTGAGCCTGCCAGATGAGAGCAAGTAACAATTTCATAATTTTGAACAAATTACAGAGAGGGACAGCTTGTGAAAACTGGTGTGGAATTTGGGGATATTGGAACCTTTATTGTTCTCAGTTATAAACTGCTGTCTTAAATTAATGCCCAAGGAGCTGGTGCCAAGACAAGGTCTTGCCAAATGTACTTTAATGAATGAGAAATAAGCATTTGTGATGGTAATTCATGGTTGTATTCAATTATGTCCTGAGTGATTTAAAGAGAGATTTCATTGAAACTGTTAGGTTTTAAAAAAGAGGTTGCCGAATAAGAACCACACCATGCACATGGTATTCAGGTAAGGGGTAGGTTTATTCATTGTTCTGGCTGGCACCAGGCCATGTTGGCCCTCCAGGAGACTGGGAAAGGCCTGGGAAAGACCTGGGAAAGAGACCTTGGAAAGAGAGCTGGGAAAGAGAGAGAGAGCTGGGAAAGAGAAGAGAGAGCTGGGAGAGAACTGGGAAAGAGCTGGGAAAGAAAGCTGGGAAAGAGAGAGAGCTGGGAGAGAGAACTGGGGAAGAGAGCATCTGGGCCTGGGCTAGGCCTTATCTAGGGTATGGGCAGAGAAAGGTGTGGCCACATCAAATTCAGATGTGACCTCAGGGGATGCAGATGTGACCTCTTCCAGGTGTGCCAGTTGCCTAGGTAACGCAGGTACTGGGTGGAGACTTTGCTGCAAGGAGGGTGGAGTCTGCTCGCCATCCAGGAGCAGACCTTACAGTAACATTATTTTTCTGATTATTAAACACATATAAAAATATTAAGAAATAATAACTAGTCACAATTTTATCTCTCAGAATTAGCTACTATTAATATCATAGTATAATATAGATTTTACAATCTTGTTCTATTCACTTAATGATAGATTTAAACATGGACCTCTGTCATTGCATTCTGTGCACATTATTTTGTTGTGTGAGTTTGCCATTATTTATTCATGTTATCCTTTATCACTAGAACTTGTTTTTTATTTTTGATATAATAAATAATATTATGACAAACATCCTTTCAGATAAACTTTTCTGAATGTTCTGAATACTTTCATGTTATAGATTCCATATCAAAGGGCTATTAGGGAACCATAGATATAGCTGTAGACATGTAGACATTTTTTAACTCTTACTATTTACTTCTAAGATGCTTCCATTACAGAGATTTCAACCAATTTACTCCCTTCACAGTGACAGAGGACTTGCTCCCTCATCTCTCCATCACTACAAAGTTCTACATTCTTATAGTCTTAATGGAATAAAATGGTATTGTTTCGCTGCAAGTTGTTTAGAATAATTGTGGGATAGAGACAATGACATATTTGGCCTTTATCCTGGTTCCTCACTCCAGAGCTTCATAAAACTAAAGAATTTCCTGGCTGAGTGGGGGTATCATTGTGATGGTGTGGCTTCTGGTGAGTCAGACAGTAGTGTCAAGATGAAAACTTGTCAAAAGAAAATAAGAAAGGAAAAGGAGAGAAAGAGGGAGGAAAAGGAGGGGGAGTGCCTGAGATGAAGAGACCAAAAGAGAAAAAGAGAGGAGAGGAAAGGAGGGGAGGAGTGGGAGGAAAAGAGAAGGAAGGGGAAGGGAAGGGAGGGGAGGGGAGGGGAGGGGAGGAAGAGAAGAAATTCTGGGCCAGCCAGACTTCTGGAAAAGGGAAGGAGGTCGAAGTTGAATTCAATGATACAGCTAATTACTTAATCAGTCATGCCTACATAATTAAACCCTAGTAAAAACTCTAGACATTGAAGCTCAGTGGAGCTTGGTACACACCCATGTACCAAGACAATGCCAGAGCACAAGAGGGGAAATTCTGCATTCCTTCCTAACTTTGCTCTGTGTGTCTTCTCAATTGTCTATTCTTGTAAGTCATCTTTCAAAATAAAACTATAGTCATGGTGATTTCCTAGTTCTATGAGTTATTCTAGTGAAATGATTGATCCTGAAGGGAATGTGGGATCTCCCAACTTCGTCATCAAACTGAAATACAAGCTGGAAGCCCCTGAAGTATAGCTGGCAACCAAGTAAGGGAAGTTTGGGGGAGTACTAAGCCTTAAACTTGTGTTGTCTGACATCATTTCCAAATGGTTATCATTAGAATTTGATTGCAAGATACACAGTTGTGGGTAAAATAGAATAATGGTTTTTGATACACTTTTTTTCCCAGTAGATCACACAGTATCTTAATGGTAACCCTTGAATCTGACCCAGTGATCACAGACATTTCTAATGAAAACCTTGTAAGGAACGACACTAGATCATGTAGATGTAGCAGGCATATAACCCCATTGGGAAGGTTAGGCATAGCAATGAATATTCTAAAAGAGCCCAGAAATTGAGAATTGGGAGTGATGAAATGTTAGTCATCTGCTCCCTTTACATCTGCCTTTTATCAACCTAATATTAAAATAACAGTATGCATTTACAGAATTTCAAACAAATAAATAGGCCATCAGAGTACAATGGTTCCTATCTTGATCTTCCGCAGTTCACATGAGCCACAGCAGTGAGACTGGGTGACTCACTCACGGTGGGTGCTCTGGTCTCACCTGAGTATTCCTTGGAAACGTAGGATTTTAGGTCTAGCCCCAAACCTGCTGAGCCAGAACCTGCTCTTCCATCCAGTCCTCAGATGATTCTTGGGCACAACAAGCTTTAAAAAGTGCTGAACTAGAAAACACAAACCAGAAGAAAAGACAGAATATGAAGCATCAAAAGATCCTGCCAGCTATACTGAGAAAAAAAAAAAAAGCAATAAAAGGTTGTGTGTGTTAGCCAGGCACTGGTGGCTCACGCCCGTAATCCCAGCTACTCAGGAGACCGAGATCTGAGGATCACAATTCAGAACTAGTCCAGAAAGGAAAGTCCATGAGACTCTTATCTCCAATTAATCACAGAAAAAGCCAGATATGGTGCTGTAGCTCAGAGCTAGCTTTGAGCAAAAAGAGCTTAGGGACAGAGCCCAGGACCAAAGTTCAAAGCCCAAGACTGACCAAAAAAAAAAAAAAGGTGTGTGTGTGTGTGTGTGTGTGTGTGTGTGTGTGTGTGTGTGTATGTTCCTCAGCACTTTAGCCAAAAAGATCATTCCCTCCCCCCAGGGATAATTATACATAGAATCTATTTATTTTAACTAAAATGGAAAAGACCAGAAATCTTTAAGAGCCATTATCATCACTCTGGTAGGTAAATTGGAATGAGCTAACAGTCTTCCCATTCACATGTTGGGAGCAGGCTCAATGGTTCCAAGATGGCTGGTTTCCTTTGTCAAATCTCAAGGCCAGGGAGATGTGTGCTGTTAAAAATGACACAATGGCATACATGAAAATGGAATTAGGAACCTTTAGGAGATAATTGGAAATCAAATAAACAGTGGTGAGGGGACGTGGAGAATGGGGGAAGGGGTGACACTGATAGAGATGCATTGTACACGTAAATAAATTAAATTGAAACCTCTTCGTGCAACTAATTGAAGATAATAAAAAATAAATTGACAAAAAAAGTTTTAAGGGGCTGGGAAGGTGGCTCAGTGGTAGAGTGCTTGACTTGCATGCATGAGGCCCTGGATTCAATTCCTCAGCACCAATAAGCAGAAAAAGTGGAAGTGGCACTACGGCTCAAGTGGTAGAGCGCTAGCCTTGAACTGAAGAGCTGAGGGACAGCACCCAGGCCTAGAGTTCAGGTCCCATGATTGACCAAAAAAAAAAAAGAAAAAGTTAGAAAAAAATAGCACAATGCATATGATATAGTCTGAGGTGTAGTGAGAGACTAGGGGGGGAGGCGGGGGGCAGAAATGAGACAGAGCTCCTGACCAGGTCAGAAAAACTGAGGGGAATCCTGCAACAGGAAGGGCTTAGGAATGACTGTAATGATAATTCTGGAAACTTCTGTTGTCCCTCTGCCCAGTTAGGTTTAAATTTTGGTGATTCATAAACACATCTCTTAGCGATAATTTTGTTGGTCAAGAAGTTGTCTTTTTTTTTTTAGAATGGAAATAGCTTTATTGGTTTTCTTCTGATTATGGAAGTAATACTTACTGCAAAAATTCAGAGTGGGAAAAAGCAAAATAGAAAACGAGAAAACACTTCAAATCTTTCATGTATTGTTATTACACATGTGTGTCTACATATGTGATCAACATACATATATCCCCTCACCTTCATATACCTTTTACAGAACATGAAATAGTTCATGCAGTGTCATACTTTGTTCTCCTAAAACTCAAGGGGGTAGGAAGTTGAGAGGAGAAAATGGAATAACCACTATTAGTCTTTAAAAATATTTAAAACATTTTTCATAAAATTCTTGATGCTGAAACATCAATATTATCTCCATAAAATGCACCTGAAGTATGGAAAATCTATACAGCTATAAAAAAAAACCTTGCAAGTCAATTTACTCTCATTTAGGATTTAAAAGCATCTTATTTTCCTTTCACACTTCATTGAGGCATATTTAACAACAACTAAAGAGAACGTATTTCCCACATACTATATGGTGTTTTGATATGTGTATACGCTGTGAGATGATTACCACAAACTAGCTAATTAACCTATCCATCATTTAATAATTACCTCTGTGTGAGTGTGTTTGTGGTGGGAATATTTAAGATACATTCTCTGAACACGTTTCAAGTGTGTAATAAGATACTGCTCACCATACTGCACAGCACATCTCCAGAACATATTCATCCTATGTGGAACATTTTGATCAGTCTTTGTCCATTTCTCCTTCTGCCAGCATCTCGCTATCATCACTCAGCCCTGATCCCTGCTTATATGAGATTTTAGATTTTACATGGGAGATTCTACATTTGTTTTTTTTTTTTTTCTGTGTAGCTTAAATTTAGTAAGCAAACTGTCATGGTGTTGACAATGGTAGGATTTTCTTCTTTTCTTATTGCTGAATAATATTTCCATGAGTACACATCAAAGATAGATACATATATGGCTCATTTCTGTATCCATCAGTACATCAATGACCTCAGCTACCTGTGAATAGAGGCGCCATGAATACGGGAGGGCACTATCTCAAGACCCCAACTTCTGCTTTTTCTGGATTTGTATCTAGAAATCAGATGGCTCAACACATAGGAGCTACATGTTTTTAAATTTGGGGGGCAATTGCCATATTGTTTTCCAGTATGACTAAGAATTTACATTTTCATCAACAGCGTGCAAGCATTCTCTTTCTTCAAGTCTAGTCATTCTCACAGAAGTGAGGCTTTGCATTTCCCCGACGACTTATAATACTGAGCATATTTATATATACATACCGGTTGCTACCTGTATGTCTTTTTCTTTTGTAAGAAATGTCTATTAAAGTCCTTTTTCCATTTTAAAATCAATACACACATGGGGATACATATTGGTATTATGTTGAATGAGTTTTTGGTATCTTTTGGTTAATGCCTGTTGGATATCTAGTTTGCAAATAGTTTCTCCCATTCCATGAGACCCCTTTCATTTTATTTATTGTTCCCTTAGGGGTGCAGAACTTTTGTTGTCTGTTCTTCTAAGATCATATCCAAAAATATTACTAAGAATTCCTCATTTGGTTGTAAGAATTTTATATAAGCCTTGCATTTTTCTTTAAGACACTTCAAGTTAACTTGTGAGTGGGATAAGATAAAGATCCTATTTTATTTTATTTTACACATAGATATAGGGTTATCCTAACAAAATTTATTAAACAAACTGTGCTTCGAATGAGTTGGGAATTCAGTATGGGTTTAATTCTGGTGTCTCAATGCAATCTTATTGCTCAGTTGTATTTTTTGTTGTTGTTTTTATGCCAGTGCCAAGCTGTTTTGTCTGATATAGCTTTATAATAGAATTAAAATCAGTAAATGTGATTCTTTTTGCTCTGCTTTTCTTTCTCAAAATTGTCTTGGCTTTTTGACATCTTCTATGGTGCCTTATGAATTACAGAATATTTCCCTCTACTTTGGCAAAATATGCAGTAGAGACGATAAGGGCAAGAAACAAGTGGAAAGCTTCAGTCGGATGCCACTGGGCAGGATGTACACTCTAGAGTGACAAGTGAACCCCTTCAGGGGGCCCCTGGGACAGGGTAGCCTCTGGGCACAACGGATGCCTTGCCCCACAGTTTAAAACTCAGTCATTGACAGAAGTTGAACTTGAACAAACACTTGCTTCAGGTCTCCATGGCCTTGTTTCTGACCCTGCCTGCTGTGAGCTTTGCCTGCATTCTGTTCCCTTGGCATGAGAGCGCTGGCTCTCATGGTCAGGTGTTATTTGGCTTGGAGAACTTTCAGACAGAACATTCAAACAGCCTCTCATTCCTCCACAGCTCCAGCATTTCAAGCTACATCTCTCTGTCAAGGATGTGGAACTTCCAATCCCTTCCGTTTCCTTCTTTCTTTCCTTCCTTTCTTCCTTCCATCTTTCCTCCTTTCCTTCCTTCTTTTCTTTTTTCCAAGCAACACATCTGCATTGCCTTAAAAAAGGTAGCAATTTGGGGCTGGGAAGGTGGCTCAGTGGTAGAGCGCTTGCCTTGCATGCCTGAGGCCCTGGGTTCGATTCCTCAGCACCACATAAGAAAAAAGCTGGAAGTGGCGCTGTGGCTCAAGTTGATAGAGCACTAGCCTTGAGCTGAAGAGCTGAGGGACAGCGCCAAGGCCCAGAGTTCAGGCCCCACGACCAACAACAACAACAAAAAAGAAAGGTAGCAATTTCAGGGCTTGAGAGGAAAGCAAAGGTTGTTTTCATTACACCCAGAGAAACAGAAAAGGACAGGGCAAAAGTCCTAATAGGAATGCCATAAACAAGAAGAGGGACATGAAGGTGGCCTTTGTGTTCTTCAGAGCAGAAAATCCAAGGTAAGGGGCTAGAATCAAATGCTACCTCTAGATTTCATTTTCTCTGTGCTATGAGAACAAGGTTTTGAGTACCTTTTAGGAAAAAAGTAATTTTAATAGAGTTCTTGGTGACATTCCCAGATTGTGTTTTAAAAGAAACAAAGGACATTAACCCAAGGGCACCATTCCCTCTCTTCTCTCTCCCCAACTCTCCTGTTCTCTCTTCTTCCTTTCTTTCCCTTCTTCTTCTCCCTCACTGTCAGCTGATTTAACTAACACAGACACACTGGTTACCAGTTTCCTCAGGGCCAGACTGAGAACTTGGCTCTCATCTGCATTTTCTAAGGTAAAGGATGAGCAAATTAAACATCAAGCCGAAGCATTGGGAAGTGGTGGCCATTTCACAGATCTCATTGAAATGGGGAAAACCATAAGCACCATGCAGGGATAAGACAACAACTGAGCTCTGAGTAGTAGTTATAAATTTATAGGTATTGTGAGCTAGACTGATATGGACTCCAAACAGGCAGTCAATTTGGTTGTCCCAAGAACCCCTTGTGCAAGTGAATTTTGCCTCAAAGGGACTGTCTGGTGGCTTCTACAGATAGTAAATAAACACAAATATGCACTCACTTAAAAATAAGATCCACATGCAGGTGGCTCACCCCTGTAATCCTAGCTACACAAGAGGCTAAGATCTGAAGATTATGGTCTGGAGTCTGTGAGACTCATTGCCAATTAACTACCAAAATCCAAAGTGGAACTGTAGCTCAAGTGGTAGAGCACTAGCTTTGAGCACAAAAGTTCAGGAACATCACCTAGGCCCTGGGTTCAAGTATTGGGACTGGTGTAAGCACACACACACACACACACACACACAAATTGCTATAATTTAGAAAACAAACCTTCTGAGACAGGACTAAAGGAGGCCTGGATTCAGATTTGGGGTGATAGTGGTGGAATTCTTTCTAAGAAAATGCAATTTAAGCAGGAACTAAAACAGAGTAGAAATCCACATGGGGAAGATCAGAGGGAATGGTGTTTCAGGCAGAAGGAAGGGCAGGGATGGAAACTAGGATAAGAGGTCTGTGCTTATCCTAAGCAAGAAAGAGATGTGAGGAAATATGAAAGATATGAAGAAAAGGAGAGGGAGAGTAGAAGAGACAAGGTAGGGGGAGTGAAAATGAGAAAACTATGTGGAGAGAAGAAGGCGATAGGAAAGAAAAGGCTTTGGGAAGTGTGATGTGTTTGAAATCGCCCCAGGCTTGCATGGTATGGAAGAAGGCTGGGTGGAAGTTTTAGGTTGAGACATTTGCTTTCTGCAAGGACAACCTGTGAAGCACAATCATGTCTTGGGGGATGGGAGGGCTTGAGGCTAGGATTCTGGGTAAAGAACATTATGGGAGCCTTGCTGGTCTTCTCAGCTAGAAATCATGGTATTTCTCACAAGGAGCAATAGGGGTTCTACTCCAGGCACTTCAAAGCTAGGAAGGTAAGAGAAGTCCTCTGCTCTGCCAAACTGGGAACTCATGACACAACCAAATGCCTACAGCATGCACAACTCCCAGGTCCCTCCAGGACCTGATTTGGCAGACTGAACAAAAGCCTGCTGTTTTCAAGTCTATGCTTAGAGACTAGTGTATTGCCATTGGCATAAGGTGTATCATCTCTAAATATTTCATCTTTTAAGAATTATGAAGCAGAGACTCCACTAAGAGCTGTTATGAACTAGGCACCAGTGGCTCATGCCTGTAATCTTAGCCATGTGGGAGGCTGAGATTAGAAGATTACAGTTTGAGGCCAGCTAGGACAGAACAATTTTTTTTTGTTTTTTGGTTTTATTTTGGGTCCGGTCGTGGGGCCTGAACTCTGGGCCTGGGCGCTGTCCCTCAGCTCTTCAGCTCAAGGCTAGCGCTCTACCACTTGAGCCACAACACCACTTCCGGCTTTTTTCTTTTTGCTTATGTGGTGCTGAGGAATCGAACCCAGGGCCTCATGCGTGCAATGCAAGTGCTCTACCACTGAGCCACCTTCCCAGTCCCAGAACAATTTTTTTTTCCTTTGGGTCCAGTCGTGGGGCCTGAACTCTTGGCCTGGGCGCTGTCCCTTAGCTCTTCAGCTCAAGGCTAGCGCTCTACCACTTGAGCCACAGCGCCACTTCCGGCTTTTTTCTTTTTGCTTATGTAGTGCTGAGGAATCGAACCCAGGGCCTCATGCATGCAAGGCAAGTGCTCTGCCACTGAGCCATCTTCCCAGCCCCCCCCCCCAGAACAATTTTTTAAGACTCCTTCTTTACCCATAGCTTGGCACAGTGATAGATGTGTGTCATCCCAAAGTATGTGAAAAGCTGAGAGTGGGAAGATAATGGTTCAAGGACAGCTGGAGCAGAAAAATGTATGAGATGCCATCTTCCCTTGATGAAGGAAGCTGGACATTGTGGAACGTGTCTGTCATCCTCACAATGACAGGAAGCCCATCTGGCATATGTAAGTAGGAGTGAGACCATATTTCAAAAAACAATCACAAAAAACCAGAGTTGGAGGCCTAGATCAAGTGGTAGAGCTGCAAGCACAAGGCCCTCTGTTCAAACCGCAGTACTAACAACAGCAACAACAAACACCCACCATGCTCTTAAGAAAAGTTATCTAAAACTTGAAAATAAGGCAAAAGGAATGGCCGGCCTTTCAATGTTACAATGGAGCATCACTTCTCAGGCTCTGTCATGGCTTCTTCAGGGAGATACACCTTTACTGGACTTATTACTTCTGATAGAATATGACCTAGACTTAATGCAAAACACACACAGCCTCTAGCCAAATATGGCTTATAGCAAGTCACGTGTCTGTCTCTTACACGCCTCCATCTAAACACTTCATTGCCACTTAGCATCATTAGCCTAGTGAATCTGACCTTCCTCCCTTCCACCCTTCCTCCTCCCTTTTTTAAAAATAGACCCTAATTCTAAACAAGGGCATCCTGTCAACTTCAGTTATTGTTTAGACAAGTTTCTTAGCGAAAATAATTTGTTTCTTGTCCAGAGATAATTATGGGAATAAAATCAGCTCCCTAAAAGATACATTATTTATTTGTATCTCTTCTAAGGCAGCTGCAGGGATACCAGGACTGGGGAAATATCTTTTTTCACATGCAAAAGGAAACTTGGGAAAGCTCTGGGAATACATCTCACCATCGTCACAGTTCTTCTTCAAGTTAGATGAATCCTAGATTGTACATCTGAAAGCAACCATTGAGGGAAGACAAGAATGTCAGAGAGCAATAATTTCCCCAGGCACAAAAACAGGAGTCAGGGGTGAAATTTGATTTGCATCAGCTCGACTCCCACCACATTTATTGATTTAGAGAAGGAATTTGTGCAAATCGGCCACTGGTTTGTGTGTGTTTGTGTGGGAGGTGAGGAGAAGTGGGGGTTCCAAAAGCAACTTGTGTCTTGGATCTTGATTCAGGAATTCTGGTAGCAGATCAATGCAGTGAATACTGTCTAAATTCCAGCCAGGCTGGAATTTACCATCATTGTCATGGTTGAGTACTTGACAGGACCATTACCTGAACTCAGAGAATCTTATGGTCTAAAATACCAATGTAGCTGGTTAAAAATGGCAGTTTTCATACAAAGCTATTCAAATGAATATGGTGTTGCCCAAATTCCAGCTATGGCTATAACCTCACTGGAACATAGTTTCTTTACTGATAAATTGGAAATAAAAATACTACTGTAGATGGATGTGTGTGCCCCTTCAGCATTTATACACTAAAAATGAATTGTCAATATAATAGCATCAGGAGGCAGAGCTTTAGTAGAAGATTGTTTCATGAGTGTAAAGCCCTTGTACCTAGGATTGGAGCCTTAAAAGAGACCCTGGAGAGCCCCCTCACCCCTTTACCCATGTGAGGACAGAGAAAAAGGTGCTTTCTATGGACTTCACCAGACACTGCATCAGCCAACACCATGACCTTGGACTTTGAGGTACAGAATTTCATAGAACTTCGTGTGTGCTCCCCTTCCTTGAGAATGAGACTTCTCAGGTTCCTGTCAGATTTTCAAAGAGGGCCATACTGCTAGATGTAAAGAACACTGGATGGAGGCAGAAGATAGACATAAACAAGTCAGACTTCAATGGATCACTATTTGTCCCCACTTAAAAACAGACCCTCCTGCTGCTTCTACACTATTCCCTCTGAAGACCAGATCCTGTTTTCTAAGTAGCTACCCGTTTCTCTTCACCTTCCTCCCTCCAGTCTCAAAAGTTCCCATGGTTCATCAGTTTGGTCCAAGTACAAAGCTACTTTCAAAGAGCCCAAATTAACCTTTTCTATTTCTTCTGCTGAATTCCATCTTTACATCACTTCAACCATTTGCTCTGTCAATAAAATCCTGACATTTTTGTGTTATCCTGGAACTCAGTAGAAACCAAGCATGGCTCATTTCTACACCCCTGGCAAAGATAACTCAGTAACATTTTCATAAATGTCAACCTTCCCATCACCATTAGTAACCAACATTAGTATTTTATAACTGTAATAGCTTGTTTGTTAAAGGCACTGTTTTGCTTCTGTTCATTTCCAAGCATGTTGGAAATCTCAGCTTTGCCATACTGCTAGAGGCAGGAGAGGTACCCTCCCCCACATTTTCAGAAATGAGACTGCAGAACAGAGCCTAAAGGGTTAAGTGACTGGCATTCAGTCCCGAGTAGGTAAGAGGCATGGCCAAGAATAGATCAGAGGTGTAAATTTCCATTCCTGTTTCCTGCCACACTATACCTGTATGTACATTTTTTTGGACAAGAAGTCAGATTGTATTTAAAAGTACTCCAAGGCCCTTAACTAGCATCTTGTTTTAATTACACCTCCTACAAACTGAATGTATTATGTTGCCACAAGGATATCTGACCACTTAAGTTGCTCTGCAAGAAAGCTCTGGAATTGGGCAGTTAATAAGATTAGTTAAAGATAAATCAGGCATAACCACATGTGACTTTTTAAAGTAATTCTATTCTATTAGGCAGACAGAGCTAGTTTTTTTTTTTTAGCATTGTAGTTGCTAATCTATTCTCAATATTCTTTTCTATTTTTCCTCTCCGCTCCCTTCCCTTTCCTTCCCTTTTTTTCCTTTTTTTTCTCCCTCTGTATCTCTGACTAGAATTATACTTGTAATTACAACGAACATATCTTTTTGTTGTTGTTGTTGTTGGTGGTGGTGGTCATAGGACTTGAACTCTGGGTCTGGACACTGTCCCTAAGCTCTTCAGCTCAAGGCAAGTGCTCTAACACTTGAGCCACAGTGCCACTCGAAGATTTTTTCTGGTGGTTACTTGGAGATAAGAGTCTCACAGACTTTCCTGTCCAGGCTGGCTTTGAACCTCGATCTTCAGATCTCAGCCTCCCGAGTAGCTAAGATTATAGGCATGAGCTACTGGTGCCTGGCTACAACAAACATATCTTTGTGCCATGGCTAGATGCCCACTTAGTCAATCTGAGAAAGCCTACCTTCTCAACCAGGTGCCCAGGAGAAGAATCTCCACATTACATCCACAGGAGGAGTGGAATTTAATATCAGGTATGGCAATTAGTGATTGGTAGATTGCTCATTGGTCTCAGCACAGCCAGGTGGCTACAAAACCAGGATTTCTGAACTGAACAATATCCCCTCCAGGCTCCACAGATTTGCTGAAACACATTTGTTTGTCCTGATCAAGCAGAATGTAAGGAACAACTTGTGTGACATTGTCACATACTCTGGATCTGGCCAAACACAACTTTTAATTGGCACATTCTTTACCTCCATTCCCCAACATTGTTTGCAAAGTTTAGTGGAGCTAAACAAATCATAAAAATTATTGTTTGAGCCAGGCGCTGGTGGCTCACACCAGTAATCCTATCTGCTCAGGAGGCTGAGATCTGAGGATTGTGGTTCAAAGCTAGCCCAGGCAGGAAAGTTCATGAGACTCTTTTTTTGGGGGAGGTTTTAGGGGGGTTCTGGTCATGGGCCTGAACTCTGGGCCTGGGCACTGTCCCTCAGCTCTTCACTTCAAGGCTAGCGCTCTACCACTTGAGCCACAGCACCACTTCCGGCTTTTTTTTCTGCTTATGTGGTGCTGAGGAATCGAACCCAGGGCCTCATGCATGCAAGGCAAGCGCTCTACCACTGAGCCACCTTCCCAGCCCTCATGAGACTCTTATCTCTGATAAACTACTCCTTCCCCTCCAAAAAAAAAGTTGGAAATGGAGCTGTGGCTCAAGTGGTAGAACACTAGCCTTGAGTGAAAAGAGTTTGGGGACAATGCTCAGGGCTTGAGTTCAAGCCCCAGCACTGGCACGCGCGCGCACACAAGCGCGCGCGCGCACACACACACACACACACACACACACACATTTTTGGTTTTATCTATGCACCTGAAGGGACTATTTTGAAAACATACATCTATATATTGAAAATCTAAAGTAATAGGTATATTTTTTATGACCTACTAAAACTGAACAAAGAGGATATAAACAATTTAAGCATTAGTATAATGAGTACTCAGATTAAAGCACTAATGAAAAGTCTCCCTGGAAAAAGTGCAGGACAGATGGGTTCACTGTTGTATTCTTCCATATCTTTAAAAAGGAACTAACACTAATGTTTTTCAAGCTGTTCCACAGAATAAGAAAGGAAAGAATATTATCAATCTGATCTCATGAGACCAGTATTACCCTGGTACTAAAACTAGATAAGAATACAAACAAAGAGAAAACTAGAGGAAAATTTCCTTGATAAACATAGATGCAAAAATCTTTACTAAATTATTTGCAGACAGAATTTAACAACACATAAAAAGATGATAAACCGTGATCAAGATGGCTTCATTCCAGGGATATAAAAATAGTACAACATATGCAAGTCAATAAATACAATGAACACATAAATAGAATCAAGGACAAAAATCACATGATCAAGAGATACCAGAAAAGTCTTTGACAAATTCAACATCCTTTCGTGATAAAAGCCCTGAAGAAACTAGGAATGAGAGGATCATACCTCAACACAAAAAGACTATATACAACAAACCTATTGCTAGCATTATACTAAATGGGGGAAATAGTGAAAGATTCTTCTCTATAATCAAGAGCAAAACAGGGTGTTCACTCTCTCTATCCTTATCAATATAGTGCTTGTATTCTATTCTTAGCCTGAGAAATAAGACATGATAACGAAACAAAAGGGACACAATTAGAAAAGGAAGAACTCAAGCTATCACTATTTGTAGATGATATAATCCTACATTTAAAAGATCCTAAAGCCTCCACCAACAAACTCTTAGATCTAATAAATATTTCCAGAAAAGTAGCAGGATACAAAACTACAGGATACAAAAGCAGTAGCTTTTCTATATACCAATAATGAATATACTGAGAATAAATTTAAAAACAAAACCGATAACATTCATAATAGCTTAAAATTTAAAAAAATCCAACCCTAGGAATAAACCTAATCAAGACAATGAAAATCTTCTACACTGAAAACTATAAAACATTCAAGAATGAAATTGAACAGGACATTAGAGAAGGAAATGCCTCCTGTGTTCTTGTTCAAAATTAGTATTGGGAAAATGGCCATATTACCAAAAGCAATCTACACATCCAAAGCAATTCCCATCAAAATTTCAATGACATTTTCAATAAAAACAGAAATTATAAGATTCAGATGGGAGCATGAATGACCCCCAAATACTTAAATCAATCCTGAGTGAAAAAAGAGCAATGCTGGAAATGTATTTGATTTTAGATTATACTAAGAAAAGTAATAAAAACTAACAAAAAACCCCAAAAAGTCAGCCAGGCACTGGTGGCTCACACCAGTAATTCTAATTACTCAGGAGGCTGAAATCTGAGGATCCCAGTTCAAAGACAGCCGAGGCAGGAAAGTCCATGAGACTCTTCTCTCCAATTAGCTACCAGAACAACCAGAAGTGGCGCTGTGGTTCAAAGTGTTAAAGCACTAACCTTGAGCAAAGAGAGTGCAGGGACATCACCTGGACCCTGGGTTCAAGCCCCATGATTGACCAAAAAAAGAGCACAGAATTGGTACAAAATAAGACATGTAGAGCAATAGACTATAACAGAAGACTCAGAAATAAATTTATATTTCGACAAATGATTTCAACAAATGGTGTTGAAAAAACTGAATATCCACATGTAGAAGACTGAAATTAGATCCCTCTACAAAATTGAGTTGAAAATGGATCAAAGACATTACTTAAGACCAGAAACTTCAGAATCACTTGTGGAAAATTTAGAAGAAACACATCAAGGTACAGGCATAGACAAAGACTTAGGGCTCCAATAACTCCAGATATAAGAGCTAGAATTAACAAATAGGTTTGCACAAAATTAAAGTTTTGGCACAGCAAAGGAAACAATTATCTGAGACAGCCTCTAGAATAGGAAGAATATTTTAGCCTATACACACATAGAAAGATAGCTAAGTCAACTTTATTTGTTACATTAAACTACACAACAGCAATTTTGATGATGTCCTCTCTGCCTCTGTTTCCCACCCTTCATTTCTTTTTAATTATTATTTTTTTATTGTGAGAATACCTTACAGAGGAGTTACAATTACATGGGCAAGATAACAAGTACATTTCTTATCAAGCATTGTTGCCTCCTCTTTGTTTCCCCTTCCCCCACCTTCATTTTTAATGTTATTATTTTCATATCAAATATGATTTTTTTCTTCATGTCATTATTTTTTGACAAATATTATTCACAGCTGAGAATATTCAAGCAATTCAAACATACTACAATGATATTTCTCTTCTGGTTTTCCAAAAGTTAATAATCACCTTGCTTTTGATTTGCTTAGACTTCTTTTTGTTGTTAACTCTCCTCATACCTTCCAACAGCTTCTCAGGGTGTTTTCCACAAAGCCAATAACACCAAGTAAATCAATCATTCCTACTTTTTTCTTTAGCGACATGCTGCTGAAGCAGCTTCCCCCTTCCAACTGCCCCCCCCCCCATTCTCCTTTTCTCTGAATTGCTGGCACACAAGGTCAGATTCTCCTGGCCTTTCTCCTGAGGTAGATTGTATATTACTAGGATCTCACTTCTTCATCTTTCTTGGTTTATACTTTTGGTCTTCTGGAACAAAGAGAAGCAGTGTGATGAGAGAACAAGTATAGAATCAGTCTTCTAGTACTTATGAACTTGGCCTGGGGATTCCAAACAAATAAAGCAACATCACTGTTAGGAAAATAGAGGAGAAAGGAAGGAAACAGGTTGAACTCCCATTGTCCACAGGCTAGGACTGCTTATTGAGGAACAATAAGGGGCACAGACTTCCTTTAGGTTTGGAAGCTGTGCCAGGGAGTGGGGTTAGAACCGAGGATTTTATGGGGTCTGAGCAAGGAGACAGAGCTTACTTGCATTTAGTATGGGGCGGGGGGGAGGGCGGTGACTGTAGGTGCAGCCAGAGACTAGGGTAAGTATAGCAATAATTGACTCCCTGGCCTAAGATTTCAAGCTTTTTAATTTCAAACACCTCTACATCTGTCTTGTCCAGATGGTTTTGAAGTGGGGAGATCGGTCTGGCCAGTGCCATCTTGGCCCATGCCATGGTAGATGGCAGGGTCTGGCATCCTGTCTTCATGGTGGGGGAAGGTGAAGCCGTGCCTTCCAGGTGATGGGCATACACAAATCCCTGGAGGCAGGGTGGGGACTTGGATGAAAGGTTACTAAACCTGTTAGTCCAGTGCCTGGGACTGGAAGTTTCTTGTGACCCTGCCCCCTGACCTGACCCTATTTAGGCCCAGACCAGCTCAGGAGCAATTATGCCGTGTCATGTGTTTCATGTTCCTGTCCTGTCTCCTGGCTCCTAGCTCTTCTCTCGTCACCAGTATCCCACTAAAGCTCTCCATTGGAGCTGAATTGGTTTGTTGGTATTGTTTTTGTTCTTTTTTTCCTCTCTGGCCTTCATGCTTCAGTTTCCTAACAGTGTTGTGTATTTGCTGGCTGCTAGTCTTTGAGACAGAAGTCTACCATGCAGTCGCTGGCCTTTTAATAAAGATTCCTGATTCAAATTCTTCAAAATGTGGCTTCTCTGTTTTCTCTCTGTACAACAGTTTGGACTTCACAAGGTCCAGTGCTCAGTCTGCCAACCTCTTAGCCCTTCCCTAGCCTCATAGCTTGGCCTCAGTGCTAGGCCCACATTGGAATGTTTATAGGCAGGCTCAGGTCTGATTGCCTAGCCTGAGTCAGGCAACCTGTGCAAATCTTTGGTGGCTTACCTGATGTCTGTATATATCCAGGAAAACAGGGTGGGGTCAGTCCTTCAATCACTCTACCACAGTAGTACATATCATACCCATAAGAGGAACACAAGGTGGTATGAGTACAATATTTGGAACAGGTTATGCAGAAAGGCAAAAACAATTAGGACAATATGTTGTCCTCAGAGAGTGCTGTCATCTAGGACTTTGTCACCTCTACCTGTCACCTTCTAGTGTGTTCAGTCCAGACTTGAGACATCTGGCAGTCACAGTTGGACTGCTGAGCTGTGTGCTGGCCCGTCAGAGCCCTAGGCTGCAGTAGCTCTTGCAGGAAGCAGTGACTATATAATTAGGGTGATTCCTGAGCAGCTACAGCCTCATTCTCCTGTCTAATCCCTTGATTGCCTTTGGAGTGCATCTACAGGCAAGTATATAGGTTTGTTGTCTTTAATAACTGCCAAAAGGCAAACAGGTTTTCCTCCACTGACACTGAAATTCCACACTCCTTCCCAAGTAAAATGTTGCTGGGCAATTGTTTAAGCATTTTGTTTGAGCTTCCAACATTGTCCCCAAATCTAAAGAAGTTGAATCATCATTCTGAGAAAGTTGATTAAATCTTTGAATCCATCTTGAAAAAAAAAAAAACCATCAAGACCCCAGGGAGGAAGTGTCAATATGCATTGAAGTAAGGAGGCCAGGTCTGGCTGGCACCATATTGGCCACATGGTGGATTATAGGTCTGGCAATCTCCCCCCCACACACACACACACATCACCTGTCTCCAGGTAATGGGTGTGTCTGGACCCTTGGAATCAGGGGCAGCCACTTGGTTGATAGGTTACTGAATCTGTCAGTCCAGTGCCTGGGACTGGGAATTTCCTGAGGATCTGCCCCCTGTGCTGACCTTTTTAGGCCCGGACCAGCTTAGCCGCTGGACTCCATGCCACATGTGTCTCTGTGATTGTTTCCTGTGTCCTGTCTCTTGGCTCGTCTCCAGTCATCATAGAGGCCCAATTCAGCTCTCCATTGGAGTTGAACTGGCTTGTTGGTATGGTTTTTATTTCTTTCCTCTTTAGATGTTTCCTGGTTGTGTTAGGTGCATTTGTGTGCTGCAGGCCAACTGGCAGCCTGAAGTCTGTTAACTATATAATAAAGACTCCAATATTCTATATTTTAAAATACAGAATTCTGGGATGATTTACCTTACAACTGCATGAAGTGAAGTACATGTTGGGCCGGGACAAGTACTCTACCAGTGAGAAATGAAGACTAAAGATGGAGAGTGAGTATGGAAATTCCGTGAACTCTCATGGAGTTGCTCAACAGGCCAAGGTTAGAGACTGGTGTTGAAATAAAGGATGGGCTGGGCCTGCATTCTCAAATGCCCATGGAATGTGGGGTGGGTCCACCCTAATAGCAAGCATTTAAATGCAACCCATGGCATTTGTTCTCCACATGTGGCGGGTTCTGAGAAAGAGTCCATCAATGTGGGCTTAGAGCTTAAAGAAGTTTATCAAAGTGTTGCAGAGGCTGACTAGCCAGGGGCACATTGTAGACTCAGGAGCTAACATTGTGACTCCAAGCAGGAACATAGGCTAGGTTTATGAAGGCAAACACTGCAAGCAGGTGCAAGCTGCAAAGTTCTAGTAATATGATGACATGAACTTTGTTTTGAAACAGGGGACTTTTACAATGTATTGCATTCCTCAGTTCCCAGTGAGGGGTTAAATTCCTGACTCAGTTTCCTTGCTTGGTCTAGGGGCTTTTTTAATCCTAAGAGACCTTTTTCACACATACTCATTGATAGACCAGGGGACTAAAGGGCATAGCTTCTTCTTTCAAGGAATCTACAATTTTGAAAGGAAAAAATACACAAGTTAATAACATGAAATTGAATGAAATCAAGGCTCTGGGAGAACAAGGAGGAAGTCCTTTTGAGGGGGAGGGTGGGAAGGCTTCCCTGCAGAGGTGGCATTGGCTATTGAATGCATCTTAAATGTCCGTAGAAGGTTCTAGCTTTTTGCCTGTGACTGGCCTCAGACTGTGATCTTCCTACCTACATCTCCTGTGAAAGCAGATTGTCGACTTGAATTTAAAGCATCTTGCCTCAACTGGTGTTTCTTTACCAATAATATGCTTTAATCCTCCCACCTGTTAGATACAAATTCCTAAAATAGGCTAGGTGCTGGCAGCTTGCACCTATAATCCTAGCTATTAGGAGGCTGAGATCTGAGGATAACAGTTCAAAGACAGCCTAGGCAGGAAAGTCTGTAAGACTCTTATCTCTAATAAGTCTTATCATAAAAAAAAAGAAGTGGAGCTGTGGCTCAAGTGGTAGAGTGCTAGCCTTGAAAAGAAGAAGAAGAAGAAGAAGAAGAAGAAGAAGAAGAAGAAGAAGAAGAAGAAGAAGAAGAAGAAGAAGAAGAAGAA
>NW_012267229.1:9835271-9916816 GCF_000151885.1 Dipodomys ordii
GAAGAAGAAGAAGAAGAAGAAGAAGAAGAAGAAGAAGAAGAAGAAGAAGAAGAAGAAGAAGAAGAAGAAGAAGAAGAAGAAGAAGAAGAAGAATCCTCAGCAACAGTGCCCAGGCTCTGGTTTCAAGCCCCAGGACCATTACACACACACACACACACACACACACACACAAACTGTAAGATACCCAATTATTAAATTGTCTGCACTTTCTGACAGAACTGGCACTTTCTGACAGAACTGGCCCCAGCGTTGGTTTCCACTTTCTGACATATCTAATCGAAATCTAACTCAAAAAAATCCCTTCAGCAATCTCCCAAATCACCCAGCACCAGCCCTACATTTATAAAAAGTCTTCCCAATGAGCTGTCTCAATAACCTTTTGTGTATGTACTCCTTGTCCTTATTTAGCAACAAGCCAAATAACCACAACTGCGCTCCTGGAGGTCTTTCTCTGCAGAGCTGCAGTAATAATGGGAGACAGGCCGCTTTTTCAGTGACGATAAGCAACTCCTATACTTTTCCAAACCGCTTGCTGTATAAAAGTTAACTACTGCCCGGTACTGGTGGCTCAAACCTATGATCCTAGTTACTTAGGTGGCTGAGATCTGAGAATCTCAAGTCAAAGCCAGCCTGGGTAGAAAAGTCTGTGAGATGCTTATCTCCAATTATAACTGCCAAAAAAAAAAAGCCAAAGTGGAGATGTAGCTTGTGTGGTAGAGTACTAGCCTGAACCAAAAAGCTCAGGGACATCATCCAGGCCCTGAGTTCAAGCCCCAGGACTGGCACCCCCCCAAAAAAAGTTAAATACTATTAGCTGACTTAGTATGCTTTGTATACAAAGGATTTGAACTTGGTACTACTGTGAAATAATGCTTGAATATTGCTAATGGCAAGGAGGAAGAATGGAGATCTCCTCCCCCACCCCCTCTACATGCCTCACAGGTCTTTATTGCCCATTGCATATCAACAGTATTGGGAATAACTAAGAAAAAGATGTCTCTGTTTCAGAGCTGGCCTGACTGTCTCTAGGCTGGGCACCTTAGCTTTCCTCCTCCTCTGTCTTTCATCAGGATAGCTCAGGCTAATTTCCTTTACTGTGTTCTACTGGTCAGAATGGGAGAGAATTTGAGTTGATTGTAAGCTCAAGTCACGGCATTTCTTGCATAGCTTTTTAAAAATTACCTCTCTTCGTTTAATTATCTGTCTCTATCTTTGTGAGTTGCTTCCTTAGCCATATAGTGGATAGACATGCATATTCTCATCAATAATTTTAGTCTATTATTTTCATCTATCAAAACTTGCGATGCACATATATTTTTTTATTGCTAAAGCAGAGGTCTATGTGATTTCCCCCCCCCCCTGAATTTTTTTGCTCAGCTTTTCTTTAATAGTTATGTTTTCTCAGAATTTACATTTTTTTGGAATAATTTGCAACAAAAATCACATGACATGCTGCAAAAAAAAATTCTGGGTGATTTTTAAGTGCCTAAAGACTCATTAGTGTTATTGCAATATCTGAGTTGCCCTGCAGACTTAGGCAAACTTACAGGAAAAACCCTGCCTTTTGCCCACCAAAATGTAAACCCTGCATTTTGCCTGCTCAATTTGTGCGCCAATTCAAACCAAAATGATAGGTTAGTTTAAACAGCTACTATAAGGCAGACTATAACTCCATTGGCTGCCTGCATGCGGCCTGACAAGACTATGCAATCTTTTGTGTGTGGAGCAAACCCAATGGTCACCTGCATGTGGCCATGCTTGACTGCATGGATTTTGCCTTTAAAAACCCTAACTTGTGAACCATTCAGAGTCGCAGTTTTGGATCCAGAGTCTGTGCTGTGTCCCTGGCCAGTCAGCTATCCACTTCCCAGATAAATTCATCATTTTACATGAGGCGGTTTCTGAGTAGTGGACTCTTTTCTCCGTAACAATATAAATTCTTGATTAAACTCCATTTAAACTTCATTTTCTCTCCTCCCTGATTCTCAGTTTGGTCTCTTCTCCCAGCAAGTGGGACCAGGAGGAGAAAACTGACCAAAGGGTCCATGAAAAGTGTTCCCTTGGTATCATACAGTGCACACAAGAATACCCTGTGTCTGTGCACAACAGCTCTGGGACTGTCACCCATCAAAGTGAACCTTGTTGATCATTTGGTATAAAACACCTCAGGATTTTGAATGCCTATGTGTATTTAATTTTTTTTAAATCAAAAGTGAAGTTGTTCTCTACCTATTACTTGTAACCACCTAGATTCATAATATGGGGTGTTTGTTGTTGTTGTTGTTGTTGTATGTGTGTGTGCCATTAAATAATGGTCCCATTTGAAAAATAGAAGAGCACCTTCTAGTGTAATAGCCACTGTACTACATTGCTGAGGTGTTCCTCTTACCTCTTTGTCTGTGTTGTTTTTCATAGTATGGAGCCATTGCTGTGTGGGTAGGTTTCTCAAGGCATGGCATCCATCATGCTGGTGCTGACAAACCTGTCAGGTGATTTGCTTCACAGAGCTGAGCCACCTCCAGGGAGTTCTCTTCCACTCAGCTCCCAGATGCTGTCCCCACTGGGAGGATTGGTGCCATTCTCCTACAGAGCACATGGCCCAGCCTTTGAGTGGGTTGTACAGGTCAGGTATTCAGTACACCAACACTCTAGCTCAGACCCAGCTTCTATTACTGCCCACCATTTCACAATCTTATTCTTATAAAACCTGCAAAAAAAAAAAGAAAGAAAAGAAAAGTAAAAGAAGGATCAAGTAAAAAAAAAAGTGGAGCATTGAGATCAACAACAGGCAATTTCTCAAGATAAAAATGCTGTTTAGAGCAGTGGTAGGATGTAGCTATTCAATCTAGCACCAAGCCACTTAGAGGTACTGTTTGGTAAGAAGAAAAGCAACTGAAATTGGTTTTTGAATAGGGAGTGTTTTTCTTGATCCTTAATAACTACAAAAATGACTGAATACTTTGGGCAATACATTTTCCCCCCTCTTTCCCAAATGTAATCACCTTTGGTGAAGGACCAAGCCTGGAAAATTTCAGCCCAAAAGAATGACTCTGTAAAACCTTGAGGCAAGTAATGCTGGTTGGTCTGAAATTACTGGGAAATAAATTAACTTGAATAAATAAACTTTTGGACCCTCAAAACATAATATATCATTGTTTTGTAGGGAAACTCATTGACATTTTTCTTCATCATTATTCACAATAATGCAATGCAAGTAGTTTTTAAAAATATAACTTTATTGTACAGAGGGGTTACCATTTCATGATTCAGGTAATGCATACATTTCTATTTTGGACAACATCACCCCTTCCTTCACTTTCCCACAGTTTCCCCCTCCCATCCCTGCCCACAAGTTACATAGTTCATTTTCCACACAGTATATAGTGAATGCTATGATTACATTTGTTTACCCTCCCTCTCTCCCTTTCTATATCCTCCCTTCCCCCAGAAGCAGAAAAAGAAAAAGAATCACACACACACACACACACACACACACAGAGCAACATATATAACCTATGTTTATGTTTCCTGGAATTTGTTTTGATAAATAGTATTTTACGTGTTCAAGAAACGCAAGTGCAGGTGGTAAAATTCTAGAAATTTGGAATGTTTTTATTAAGTCTATTAATATATATGTCTGCTTCCTGAAATAACCAATATTTCCAAAATCAATTTTCTTCTCAAAAAATAGAAAAGGGAAGAAAATAAAGATCATCTTCTTCTGTTAGTTGTTTTTATTTCTTAGACTTGTTGTGTATGTACAAAATTAACTTTAGCTATTAGCTAAATGTGTGTGCATAATTTACTATAGGCATTTTTATAAAAATGGTGCTATGCTCTACTAATTATTTTGTAACTTTCTTTTTGCTTAATAATATATTGCATTAGGTAAAACTTTGTTTAATATTTTTTCAAATAAACCTAGGTCCTTAGATGATGTATTTTCCCATACAACTGTATATACTCAAACTATGCTTCCAGTCCATCTCTTTTTTTTAAAGTTCTTTTTCATATATAGGTTATTTTCATCTCTTGTTTTTGCCTAGGGCCAACCTTGGACCATAATCTTCCTACTGAGATCTTTCTACCTATGCTTCCCTTATAGCTGGGATAATAGACATGCACCACTATGCCCTGGCTTGTTGACATAGAGATATGCATGGACTTCAGTTCACATGTAGATTAAACTCTGCTTAGAATTGATCTGGTGTGTGGTGGGAGTAGAAATCCTCTTATACATTTTCCACATGAAAAAGCAATGGAGTATCAGTTGATCAAACTCCCCCTCTACTTTGTAGTGATCACTTTATTTTTTTTTCTTGAGTTACATGATTGGCTAAGTCTTTGAGAATAATAATGAATAGAAAGGGAGAGATATGACATCCTTGCTTTTCCATTTTATAGAATTTCTTTCTTTATTCTCTGTCTCTGTCTCTGTTTCTCTGTCTCTTCTCTGTCTCCTCTCCTCCCCCCACCCCTCTCTCTCTGTAGTGCTTGGGCTTGAAAGTGCATTCCACTTGAGCCACAACTGGAGAATCCTTCTTACCCTTTGTTGTTGTTGTTGTTTTATTTTCAGATAGAGTCTCACTTTTCCCTGGGCCCATCAATCTTCCTACCTCCACCTCCTGTGTAGCTGATATTTCAGTTGTGGACCACTACATCTGATTTGTTTGTTTGTTTGCTTGCTTTGTTTTTGTAGGTCCTGGAGCTTGAATTCTGGGCTTGGATGCTATCCCTCAGCTCTTCAGCTCAAGGTGAGCACTCTACTGCTTGAGCCACAGCGCCACTTCGGTTTTCTGGTGGTTTATTGGAGATAAGAGTCTCACAGACTTTCCTGCCTGGGCTGGCTTTGAACCGAGATCCTCAGCTCTCAGCCTCCTGAGTAGCTAGGATTACAGGTGTGAGCCACCAGCGCCCGGCTCTGACTTGTTTTTTGACAGCAAGTCATGATAACTTTTTTCCCATGCTGGCTTGGAACCACTACCTGCTCATCTCTGTCTTTTGCAAAGCTGAGGGCTATAAGCATAAACCACCATACCAGCTCAGTATTTTCTTTATCTGTCCTTGCCTGGTTTGTTTTGAAGTTATACTAACACCATAAAATTGTCTAGAAAGTGTTCATTATTTTTCTATTGTCGGAAGATTTTGCATGTAATTGAAATTATCTGTTACTTGAATGCTTGGTAGACCTGGGCATTAAAATCATCAGCCTGTAATCTTAAAGGCAATTTTCAAACTCCTTCAATTTCTTCAAGGGTTAGTTACAGAATTCTTATGCTATCTGTCACCTCTGAAGTTCATTTTACTAGTGGTATTTTAAAGGGAATTTATTTCATGTCTGCTTTCTAGTTTATTTTTGAAATTATTCCTAATTATTCCATCTTCTTCTTCTTTTTGGGGGGGAGGGTCTGGTTGTGGGGCCTGGACTCTGGGCCTGGGCACTGTTCCTCAGCTCTTCAGCTCAAGGCTAGCGCTCTACCACTTGAGCCACAGCGCCACTTCCGGCTTTTTTCTTTTTCCATCTTCTTCTTAATATTTTCTATGTCTATGGTTTGCCCCATGTTTCTTTCTCATATTATTTATATTTTTTACTTTTTGGGTTTTTCTTGCTAATATTTCCAGAGATTTGACTACTGGTAATATTTTCGAGGAACTACATTCTCATTTTGTCCATTCTCTACTTTTATTCTATTTTATTTCTTCTACTCTTTTGTATTTTTTTATAGTTTCTGACATTGCATGCTTCTTAACTTTGAACCTTTCCCCTTTTCTAACATAAGCATTTGAACTTAGTAACTTTTTGTCTAGTGTACTTCTTTGGCTGAGTGTACAAGCACTGACAAAATTTGATTTTTTTATTATAGTTTAATTTTAAGAAACTATTTAATTCTCAGCCTGATTTCTTTCTTTCTTTCTTGTTTTATTCTCTGTAAATTGTTCAGATAATTCATTTACAGGAGTGTATTGAATTATAAAAACACAGGCAACTGAAAAGGGAATGCCTACTACTTAATTCAAAACAGTGAATCCTACTAGAATAACAGACATAGCAAGATGATGCCAGAAAGTTCTTAAACTGGGGATGGGAAGTTGGCTCAGTGGTAGAGCGCTTGCCTTGCATGCCTGAGGCCCTGGGTTCCATTCCTCAGCACCACATAAGCAAAAAGAAAAAAGCCGGATGTGGTGCTGTGGCTCAAGTGGTAGAGTGCTAGCCTTGAGCTGAAGAGCTGAGGGACAGTGCCCAGGCCCAGAGTTCAGGCCCCACGACTGGACCCCCCCCCCAAAATAAAAAGAAAGTTCTTAAACCGAAGGACATGATTACACCAAGAAGGAGGAGAATTGGGGTTTAAAGCCTGGTGCAACTGGCCCACACCTGTAATCCTAGCTGCACAAGATGCTGAGATCAGTTCAATACCAGCCCCGGCAGATAAATCCAAGCGACTCTTACCTCCAATTAGCCCCCCAAAAACCAGAAATGGAGCTGTGACTGAAGTTGTACAGCACCAGCCTTGAGCAAAAAAATCTAAGGGACAGTGCCCAGGCCCTGAGTTCAAGCCCCAGTATAGGTACACACAGAAAAAAAAAAGATGCTTAAATTTGATGTCACTACTGTCTTGTTTGTAAAGGGAGGTAACAGTAATAGATGACAAATCCTTCAGCTACCTTGACGTCCAAACAGTAATCATTTCTATTTTCTTTCTACAGGTGAGGGCAACTTAGGGCTTTAAGACTTCAAGTGAGTATTACTATGTAATAAAATGTTAATGTGGCCCAAACATCACTCAAGGCTGAAATATCACCTATAGGGAATAATACAAGCATCAAATGAGGTTATATATGGAAGATGCCTGGCCCAGGGCTGGTATTAACAAGCCACCTGACAAGTATCCATTTTCTAATCCCTTAGGAATTTCCACAAGGAGGACAGTGCCATCCATTCATGATTTTGTTCTTCTCTCTCACACACATACTTCCAGAGCATCATGTCCTGTGTCCTGTGGTCTACTGCACCGCTTAGAACTTAAAACTATGTCTGCTATTTTCCTGCCTTGGATTCTTTGATACATTGTGTACATTTATGAAATTGATCACAATGAAATCCCCTTGTACTATTGATGGATGCTAATGAAAAAATAATTGAATGTCAGTGCTTGTGGCTTATCCTTATAATCCTGGCTACTCAGGAGGCTGAGATCTGAGGATCATCCTTTAAAAAACAAAGGAGAAATGGAAGATCCTGACTAGCAAGGATTACAGCTTAAAAAAAGTCAGAGTACCTCTGGCTGGTTTCTTCCATACAATAGCATCAAAATTTCTTTTTGTCTTTACTTTGATGTCCTAAAAGCCTTTCAAGAAAACACTCCCAATGCCCTGAACATCTACGGGAAGCAAAGTCTCCTAAGGAACATTATCTGAATCACCTCCTCCTTTGTAAATGAGCTTTGGGAAACCTCTCCTGAGAGAAGGAAATAGGATGGAAAGGGAAAGTGATCACCCAAGTGGGAAACTTCAGACTCTTCTCACTAAACCTGTAACCAAGGCTGGTCAAGTCTCAGCTCACCGCTGGGCTTCACTTGGGAAGCACCTTTCCAGATCTCAAATCTACATGTTCCATGTTCTTACAGAGAAATTGCAAGAAGCATGCCAGACAGAGCAGGGCTAAAATAGGGGAGTGCACAGCCTTTTTAAAGTTTAAAGCCATACCTTATACAGGCTACTCACTTCACTACTGCATATAGCTTGTTCCAAACCTGAGTCCTACCCATCCATGGGGACAGGGGTTGCCATTGGCAATGAGAGAGGTGGGAAAGGTTATGGGAGTCAAGGAAGGACAAGAAAGGCCAGAGCTGGGGAGAAACAAAAAAGACAAATTAAGAATGGGAATAGGTCTTTCCCGCTGTAATTACCACTGGAAGAAAGAACACAACAACTGAATGCAGAACCCCAGGGCATTTCACCTGCCCTATGGTGGGACCTTTGGCCTCCTTTAACCTTCATTACATGATGTCCTTGTAGACTTATTTGTTCTGGATTAGAACCTCGGTGCCATTTTGTTAGCTGCCCCCAAGTCTGAACTTGCACTATAGAGCTTGAGCAAGAATTCTATCTTTGGAAGGTCTTGTTCTCTCAGCACTAAATATATCCTATCTCAGCTGTCCGATGTAATTTGTGATAGACCCTCACCGTGACCCCACTCCTACAACCAAGGAAAATAGAAATGATCTATTGAGTGTGACATGCCTCTCCCAGCTACTGCCTCAGTCCCTCCTCATAGCCCTATTTCTCCCTGTCCAAGACTTCTTGGAAACACTAGTTTTAGTAAAAGAAAAAAAAATCATTAGGTTACTAAGTCACAGGCAGTAGATCACTCCATGCTGCTTGTAACAGAATCCCCAACACTGAACAAAATGTATGTGAATAATGAATAAAAATGTTCTGGATACTAAGATGTCCAAGATGCAGGAACTGGTATCTAGGTGACCAGGGCTTCTTGTTACACATAGCAGACCAAAGGACATCATGGCATTAATTATACCCCCGCAAAAGTGGAGCCTCATGGCTTAATCACTTCTCAAAGTTCCCAACTTCAAATGCTGTTACCAAGGCAATTAAATAGCATCATGTCTTTTGGAGGGAATAAACATTCAAACCATTACATGTGGGATTTAAAGGAAAACACCTGTTTGGTGACATCTGGAATTAGGCGTTCATAAATCTGAGTGACTGGGTAGGGGATACAAAGGTTGCATAGGTAGACATATTGAGACAGTTCTTTCACTAGCCATCATTCAGTGGCTGGAAACAAAGCAGAACAATCCACCATGGCTTTGAACTCTGCTCACAAGCAGTGGTTTCTTTCTGTGGTTAGCCCTCCAAAGCGAGAACTATTTGAGTGCGGGCGATTTTATTTGTGCACATTTGTTCTAACCTGAGCTTTTCATTTTAGACCAAAGATCAAAGCTAAATATTTCATGTGTGCAGACTATGAATAGAAAATGAGAAAATAAGAGAAAAATGGAAAACCTTTCACTACACAAATTGCAATGGATATTCAGTCAATACATGTGAAGCAACAATAATAAATCCAACAATGTGCATCTGGTAATTCTTCATCTATGAACAGCCTCCTACCCTACCACACTATTCAAACCCCAGCCTTCACTTGCTCCACAAGGAGACTACTAGTTAATTTTTGCCTGCAAAGTTGTCCTGTTTTTGTTTTTTTTTTACCATTCCCAAAAGGCCTTTTGGGCACTTCTATGTCTAAGTCCATAAGATTGAACTTTACAAATGTGCTGAAGTTCTGCCTATGCAGAAAGACATCTTGGATACTGATTTGCAGATGACTGTCAGTGATTTCTGCCTGGGAATAGGATGGTGGCCCTGTTCCAGTCCATCTCTTCATCATGCTTGTCTTAGAGCCTATATTCTATACTCTTTGGTCTCACTTGTTATGGATTAAAGCAATGGCTGGGTTCTTGGGAGACCTCAAGCCATCACCTCTCCTCCCAATCTAGCTCTCAGTACAATTCAAAATGTGAGTTGAGAGGCAATGGACACCCCATTAAGCAATGATTGGAATATATATGCTCCTCCGAATTTTCTATATTGAAATTTACCACCAAAGTGACATTAGAAGGCAGAGCCTGTGGAAGGAAGCATTTAGGTCATGAGGACTTCACCCATGAATGGAGTTAATGCCTTTATAAAAGACATCCAAAGAGCTGGCTCCAACTGCTGTCCTTCTGCCATGTGAGGACGTAGATAGCTTTTGTCCCCTCATAAGGATCCATCCTGGAAGCACAGAGGTCCAGTCATCCTGAGACACTGAGCTGTGACTGCCTAACCTCCAAGACTGGGAGAAATAGATCTCCATTGTTTGTAAATTATCTAGTTCAAAGTGTTTTGTTATAGCAGCATGAATGAACTTCTGTGTTTGGATAGGACCTCCCTGGACAGATGACAATTCTCCAGTCTCCCTGTATTGAGAACAGAATGAGACTTGGAATGCAAGAAGTTGATTTTACTTCTAGGCCTTCATACACGAGCTTTATTTTTTTCTCTTAAAACCTAAAAAAAATTAGACATTGATCTACATCCATCCATGTTTGATCTTGGTGAGCTTTTCACTTGGGAGGTTGTATTGGGTCTGTAGACTCTATGGAAGGAAAATCCTTTCTTTGCCCAGGATGGGGATGGAGTTGCTGCAAAATCATGGTTGTACCAGCTTTCTCTCTCAGGTACTAAACCCCTGCTTCCTCACCTCTAGCCTGATGGTCCTTATCCCTGAATAACATAAACCACAAGGCTGTTGTGATCATGGGTGAGATGGTATACATGGGAGATCATTGCATTTCTATAAACCATGCGAAGAATTAGTACTTTTGCATCTCTCTACAGTCTGGTGATTCCCACCCTAAGGGCCTTTGGTGACATCTAGAACTTAACAGGCTTGTGCCAGAGTACAGGATTTTGAGTATCTTTCAAACATGTCTCTTGTTCCTGTAAACTTGGAGTGTGGATGCCTTATTATACCCTGTTACATCTCTGAAAACTTCCTTCCACTATAAGCAAACCCCTTTGTGTCCTAACTGTCCCTAAGGTCTCTTCTTGAGTACTCTGATTTTTCTCCATCCCTCTACTCCATGGACTGCTCTTCCTCATAGACCCACACACCACTGATCATTCTCCTATCCCTTTGCTCCTTTGCCACCAGGTAAAGACATCTCCTTTGACATCCCCAGCATCCACTTGAGCATTCTCTATTTCTCATTGGGTTCATTTAAGCTGCCTACTCCCCAAATCTGTTCTTTCCATCCCTAACCACTCAAACTCCCACCTGTGACACGTCTTCAGCTTTCTAATGCTGTTCTGGGAGATCCCTGTATCCCACAGTAGATGGCCACTGTCACATTTTGCTGACCTTTTCTGGTCTCATTCCATCACCTCTATGTTGTCTCTGTCTTTCACTTCCAAGCACCAAGTTCTGAATATTTGCTTTACTCCAGTTTAAACTTCAGAATTCATTGAATGAATGCAGATGGACTGTCCTCCACAAATCCTCCTTCATCCCTCAAGGGACCAGCATCCCCTATGTGACTACCTTATCAGTTGCATCCTGGTCTGCTTTCTGTGGGGAGGATGCTATAGGAAGCAGTTTTGTTACATCTGTCTCCAACCAGAACTCTCAATTTCCATACACATTCATTCTTTTCCTTTACCTATCCTGAATAATGTCCATCCAGAATCAATATGCCAAAGCACTTTTTTCTCCTCCTCTAAAGCCAAGGACTGCTGAAGAAAACTAATAAAATTCTTTAAACTCAGATTATTCTTTGAGCCTTTGATTAAGCAATCCTGTTATTTACCCTTCAATGGAAAGGAGTCATCTTCCTCTTTCCATAACATTTTCCACTTCTCTTTCTTTCTCTACTGGCAACTTCCTCTCAGAGACTAAAGCTGACATCCTAAACAAAAAGTCACAATGCTTTCTGGAGGACACAGAAATCCTCCTCAAATGCATTAGTCTTATCATTTGTCTTGTTTTCACTAAACAATAAAAAAATTTCCACATGTCTGGGAAATATAAAAACAATAAATTCATATCCTATTTGTTAGTTTTTATCAGTATACAAAGGGATTTGATTGTGGTCATTTCCATACATACATATAATTATACTTTATCTCTTCTTTCACCTTTAAACAATCATTAATGTTTTTCATTATTCTAGTTCCATATAGGCATTAATTGATCATAGTTATAGCTCTCCATCATTCCCTTCTTTCACCAGCCCCCGCCCCAACTGGTACACATCCAACCAGTCCCCAATTTATACTTACATCTCTTGCTAAGCTGGTTTGTTTTGCTTAACTGATGATATCCCAGTTCAAACCATTTTCTTGAAAACAACACAATTTCATTCTACTTTATTACTGAAGAATATTTCATTGAATGTATATATTATATTTTCTTTATCCACGTATTAGTTAGAGGGTGCTGATTCCTCTGTTTGGCTATTTTAAATACTGTTGTTATAAACATAGATATGTATCTCTCTTTATGCTGACTTCAGTTCTTCTTTATTACTTTTTAAATTATCTTTTAGTTTTACAAAGGGGTTTCAACTCAGCATTCCTATTTATAAGTATCATGTATCTTGATTTAATGTCACTTAAGTTATTTCTTCAGGCATTTAGCCAGGAGTGGTAAAGCAAGATCATATGGTAGTTTTATTTTTAGATTCTTGAGAAACATCCATACAGATTTCCATAGTGGCTACCATCATTTATATTCCTATCAACAGTATATTGAGAATTTTTTTATTACATTTTTGCCAGCATATTTTTTTGGTTTGGTAGTATTTATTTCTTTCCTATCCTTCATTTGCTTATTTACTTGTCTAGTGAGATTTCTTTTTTCCCATATTTTCATGGTTGTGTTTATCTTTCTCTTCTGTGCAAAAGATTTATTCAAATATCTCCTGCAATGTTGGTTTGGCCTTTTGTTGATCATGGAAGATTTTTATTATCCTTACATTGTGAAGAATTTCTTTGTTGGGTATAGTAATCGAGGGTTGGCAGTCATTTTATTTTATCGTTCCATACATTCCTTGATTTTAAAGTTTCTGTTGAGAAATCTATTATTCTCATAGGCTTACTTTTATTGGCGACTCAGCAAATCTCTTGCGGCTTTCAATATGCTTTTCTTGTTCTATGTACCAAGAGTTTTAACTATATTGTGACAAAGGAACAGTCTTCTCTCATCTACTCTGTCTAGAGTTCTAAGCCCTCCTGTAGCTATATATTCATCTCTTTTTCCAGATTTGGGAGGTTTCTGCCATTATTTTATTGAATATGTTTTCTATGTATTTAGCTTGAATCTCTTATTTTATGACCACAGACTCATAGGTTTAGTCTTTTAATGGTATCTCTGAAGTCTTGTTCTGGTTTACTTCTTTATTTTTTCTGTATCTTTTTTTGTCATTGGTGGTCATGAATCTTGAACTTAAGGCTTAGGGGCTGTCCCTGAGCTCTTTCACTCAAGGCTAGTGTTCTACCATTTTGAGCCACCACTTCTGGTGTTCTGGTGGTTAATTGGAGATAAGAGTCTCTCAGACTTTCACACCAAGACTAGCTTTGAACTGTGATCCTGAAATCTCAGCTTCTTGAGTAGTTAGAATTATAGGCATGAGTCACCAGCACCCAGCTATATTTTCTTTATCAGAATATTCTAATAAATCTATCTTGTCTTCAAGAACTGATCTTCTATCTTCAATTTGATCTAGTCAACGAGAAAGACTTTCAATTGAGTTTTTATTTGACTTAATGACTTTAACATGTCCAGAATCTCAACTTGATTTTTTTTCAGGATTTATATATCTTTATTGAATTTCTCTTTTCTATCCTACTTGTCTTCATTAAGACATTCAGTTGTTTATTCATGTTATCCTGGAATTTATGCAGGAATTTTTTCATGTTCTCTTTATTGATAAGTCTTATACCTATTCTTTTGGCTTCACTGTCTGGAAAAGCATCATTCTGCTATCATTAGTGTCAATTAGTGTAGAACTCCTGACATTTTGGAGAAGACATGTTGCTTTGCTTGCATGTATTTCTTATGTTTCTGCATTGAATTCATACACAGTTGAGTCTAGTTTGTTCATTAATCACATGAAAGAAAACCTTCAGTTTAAATATTTTTGATATTTAGTCAATGTTTAGACTATATGGTACCAGATTGGTGTGCTTCTTGCCATTGGACTGGGTTGATGGATCAGTAGCCAAATATTCACCCAAATGTTCAAAGTGAAAAGCCTGGATTCTCAGCACAGATCAGGTAAAAGAAAACTAGCTAGAGTTGCTATAAAAGGGTCTATTGTCTACAGAAGGGTATGTTATCTGCTTCTGTGCTGCTTTTCACCATTGAAGTTTTGTAAACTAGTAGTTGCTTCTGGATACAGGTATCTTTAGAGCCAGTGACCGGAACAGCCAGTGACCACTTGCTCCACAAAACCTTAGTCTGTTTCCCTAAGGGAAACAGGTATCCAGGTCAAGAGTGCCCCTAAATGTATCAGAGCGTGGGGAGGAAACAGCACTGAGTTCTTTACTGTAAGGGGGAGAACTGAAGGACCATGGAATCCCAAATGCAATATATTCTCAGTGCTCTCTGACCCTGTTCAGTAGTGCATCTCCCTACGAGAGTGGATGGATAGACTATGTAAGTAGATTTGGAAGACCTGAGCTTGGGGATTTCCATATCATCTGGCAACAAACTCATACCAGTATACAGTTTCCAGAAGTGGGTCTTGGTATTCTCAGGCCCCATCCAACAGCTTATCTCCTTGTGGTGCAGGGATGAAGGAATCATAAGGTTCAGGTAGCTCAGGCTCAGAATTCTCAGACCCACCTTGCAGTCAAACTGGATAATCAGAAGGCAGGTCTTGGAGGCCACGTGCTGCACCAGCCATGGGCTCTGGGCCTTGTTTCTGCCATAACTCTTAGCTGATAGGACTCATTCTCACCAGGGAGGGTTGGGTTTCCAACTACCCTGCCCTTTACTGTCTGAGCTCCCTGCTGCTCAAACTTCTCAGCAGGACCACATCAGACTCTATCCTTCTCCACAACCTCATCTTGTAACCATTTCTATCCAGAAACTATGGTAGCATCCCAAGAATCTCTGAGCATTGATCGTTCCTTCTTCTCAAGTGTACAAAGTACTCAAGAGCCAGAGATCTGAAGATCATGGTTTGAAGCCAGATGAGGCAGAAAAGTCGGTGAGACTCTTACCTCCAATTAACCAGGAAAAACAACAACACAGTACATCAGAAGTGGAGGTATGTCTCAAGTGGTAGAATGCCAGTCTTGATCAAAAAAAGCCAAGGGAGAGTGTGAGATCCTGAATCTGAGGCCCCGACTTCAAGCCCCAGTACCAGTGCACACAAAAACCAAATCTCCAAAGAGCTTGCTCTCAGTAAGCCTTGTCTCAAGATGATACAAGTTATGTTGGGGCCCTACTGATTCTAAGAATCCCAACTCCCAGCTCTGTTAACTCGGTTCCACTTAACACTTTGTCCAAGAAACACTCAACCTCTACTTTCATGTGGACCAGCACTCACAGAAACAATGGACTATAGTTGACAAATGCCTCAGCCAGAGACGCCCTTTCTCTACTTACTGAATGGTTTTCTTATAGGACAGAATGCTATTAGTTTTCAAAATGACAAAGCCTTATCTTGTCACCATGGTAACACATTTTCTTTCAGGCATCCTGACTGGCGTCTTTCTAGAAATAGATTCTTGTTTCAGATTTCCCAGGCTATAAAAGCAAGCCCAACTGCTCATTCTATAGTCCACTTGAGGAGGCCAGCAGAGGATAGAATAAAGAACAATGTAGGTATGGCATGCGGAATTTCTAAATATATTTGGCCATGGAGCTGATTTAATGAATTACTTGTATCTTTCCCTTTCAGGAGCCTCAACATCTCTGAGTGATAAGTTCTACAGTCTGAATACTTGTTCAGATTCATGAAATATTCTTTATTAATATTGTGCTGCCACAAAGGGCCTGTGATGACCCTAACTTATATGATACCAATTTGGATATGATCATACTAGCCAGCGTCATTTAATATCAAATATTTATGTAAAGATATACAATAATGACATGTCAAAGATGTCCTGAAAATTGTAACAAATGTCTCCATGCTAGATAGAACTGAGTTGAATGAACGGAAGTAAGCCTAAGTTCTTGTAGAGATAGTGTTGGAGCGTTGCTAGGGTTTCTGTGGAGGGAGATTTAGACAGACTTCAAAGCTAAGTCTAAGAGGATATTTCCTTTATCATATGGTTTAGAGGCTGGGAAGATAGCTCTTTATTTGTCCTGGGGCCTTGAATGCTCGCATCATTGGATTTTTAAGAGAAGTGCAGTTGGGACCCCAGTCAGTTAAGAGGTGGAAAGTCATATACCTAGCAAGAATGAATGATCTACCCAGAATGTTTAATGGGGACCTAAAAGAAATGAAAAGCAAATGCATTTAGTTCTGCCTTGGCGGGTACCCCTCTTATCTAGTCAACCAGTAGCCCATTACTCTGCTCCTCTGTCCCTGCCTTCCCCTTGGCCTTCTCTCTGGTACTGCAACATTCTCCCTAAGTGGTCATTGTAGAGAGGAACAGACTGAACTCAAAGTCACTAATTCCATTTGACAACCAGTCAGGATATGCAGGTCTTTATTTGGAAACTATCCCTGGTCCAAAAATGTGCCAAGATCTATTAACTCTCTCAAAAGCCATGATAACCAATCTGGGACTCTCTACCCTGGGAAATTCAAGCAACAGAAAAGAAGCCTGCATAATATTACACACTGATCACTTTGTGTTGGAAACACACGTCCTCAGTTCTTTCACTAACATGATTTCAATCAGAGGAGAGTCAATTTTATGTCTGAGTAGCTAACTCAGACACTGAAAATTCCCCCTACTTGTTTTTTTTGTTGGGAGGGGGGTCCGGTCATGGGGCCTGAATTCTGGGCCTGGGCGCTGTCCCTCAGCTCTTCAGCTCAAGGCTAGCACTCTACCACTTGAGCCACAGCACCACTTCCAGCTTTTTTCTTTTGCTTATGTGGTGCTGAGGAATCGAACCCAGGGCCTCAGGCATGCAAGGCAAGTGCTCTACCACTGAGCCACCTTCCCAGCACCCTGCCCCCACACACAAATTGTTTTTTAGAGCAACCCCTCCAGAAAAAAAACTGACTGTCTCAGAGTTGCACAACAACCTCCAAATCCTGGAAAATTATTTGATTAAGCTGTATCTTCAGCCTTGAACTTGAGATGTGAAGGCTCATCCTTAGCATGGATAGAACATAGAAGGCTCAATTCACCCTAAGCTAGGAGACATACATACATACATACATATTATATTTCTGTAATGTACATTCCACATCACCTCTTCCTTCCCTCCTTTCTCATCCACTGGTTATTTCCCCAGTTATTAGTCAACCTGTTGTTCTTTCTTCTGGGACTAGATATGGCCTCAAAATTATTCCTCAGAGTAGTTAATTAGACCTGGAATTTAAGACAAATCTCATTTTCCATGTGTGTTCTAGAGATTCAAATGCACTAAAAGAGTAATCCAGGAAGAGATGCAGGTGGCAGTAGTTCTGATGAAAGAGAAAACTGCTTTATTCACTCAATTTAATATCTGTTCAGCACTTACTATGTGCCACACACTGTTCTAGACACTGGAGGAGACAAAGCCTACAGTGTGGGTGGAAGAAAAAGACACATAGGGAGAGTGTGTCATGTGCTGAGTGCGTGGCAGAGGTAAGTAGAAGTGTCATTGGGCCACTAAATAAGACTGTAATGTCAGAGATGGCTTCCTAGGAAAGGTAACTCTTAGAGGAAAAGAAAAAGAAATCTGCTAAATTTGGAAGCATGGTGGAGAGAGCCTAGTAGACTGCAGGAAAGATTTATGAAAAGACACAGATATACAACAGCTACCCAGGAGATTTGATGACTAAAGCAGAGCATATCAGATGAAAACCAGAGGAAATGAGTTTTCAGACTATTTCTCAGAACACTAATGTACAAAACTATAATAGGGAGGAGTGTTTAAGAATTCATAATACTGTGTATGTGAATATTGCAGGCAGGGAGATACTAAACAGTGCTCTTGCTACTGTAGTTCACGGACCTGCACATCAGCAGCACCCCATCAGCAGCACCTGGAGCTTGTTCTAAGTGAAAATCCCGTGGAGTCAGATGCTCTGGAGAGAAAGCCTGGGGATCTCTGGGTTTGCATGCTCTCTGGATGATGCTGATGCACGCCAAGCATCCAAGATGATAGTCAATGTTACTAGGTCATTGTATGCCCCTTGGGTACCTTCAGCATCCCAATCTTGACATGATTCCTCTCTCCTCTCAGCATCACTCCTCCTGCTTTATCAAGATGGCTAGGATTCACTCTGCATTTCAGCATGACTTTTATTCCCCTTTAGCCATCCATCTGTCCTAATGCTCCAATAGCTTATTAGTCTGACTAATATCTTGAGTCTACTAGACACGGATAAAACGTGGGCACAGTGAACAGAGGCAATGACAATCTATTCAGCAGGGGGACTTTTGTTTTCCTCAGTGTACCTGTGGGAAAGGATACAAAGTCTGGTAGAGCCAGCCTCATTGGGCTCATGTTCTTCTTCCTCTTCAGGCTGTGCAACTTCTCATGAGATTTTTGCAATCTCTGTCCCTCTGTTCCCTCTACTACAAAACAAAGATAATAGTAAGACTTGCTGCACAGGTCTAAGTAAAGTACTTGGGCCACTGCCCAGCTGGGAAATCACCATGATGATGACGATCATCATGACATTATTTACCAAGTGCTGTTTCCTGCCTCCCAGTATCTCTTTGCCATTCCTGACCTGGTAACCTGGCACATTGGATATTATGATCATGGCTGCTTTGTGATGAACTGAACATTCTCCTCCTCAAATGTCCTCAGTAGCTCCAAATGGCCATCATTATTTTAAGCACTATCTCCTCCTTAGCTTTTACGTTACTTTTTAAATAGTGGAATTCTTCATGTCTTTGCTTCTAGTGGGTTCTTATAGATAATAAATGACCCGCATGGATCCTTTCAGCTTCTTCTTGCTTTTCCTTATCCTTTTAGAGACATCCCTAGGAACCCTTGGGATCCAAAGAGACCATTGTGAAACTCTGACATGTGAAGTCCAAACAGCCCATCAAGGGGCTCATTTGCTTCAAGGTCATGTTCTCCATAGAGGCAGATTGCCTCTACTGCTAGATATGCTAAACCTGGTTCCTCCTGAGAAGTGGTCTTGGCCTGAACTTCCTACCTAACCATGATGCAGCACATTCTCCCAGTTAGCCCAGCCCTAGGGACTGCTCTTTCCTCTCAACCTTTATGCTCCTTGGATTTGTCAGATATCTTCCCGCAGGCAAGGAACAGACTCTAGGGAACCCTGAGAACAGAGAAGCCCAGGACAGCTATTTCCAGCGCAGAATGTTCTGGCCCACTGCCCAGGCTTTGTTCTGATTTTTTATATTCTTTAGAATCTTCTGATTACATTGCTAAAGAAAAGTATGATGTTTTAATAACTTCTGTGTGTTTTCTGATTATAAAGCAATATGTCGAGAGATATGTTAAATATAGAAAAACATAAATTGAAATAAGCTTTAATGCCTCTGCACAGAGACAGGCACTAAGAATGCTTTTGTATATTTCTTTTAAAATATTTTGTGTGAATATATTCACAACCATTCCTTGGGATGCTTTATTATTGCCGTATTATTGCATAATATTGAAAATTCTTCAAAAACTGTTAATAGCTAAATAGTATTCCTTCCATTTCAGGTATTTCTGTTCAACAAACAAAAACTAACATTCATTGACCATTTATTATGTGCAGGCCTTGTATCTGATGTATACAGTAATGAATAGATAGTTGGCCCTCTTAGAGCTAACAGTATGGTAAGTGATATACTTTTAACAAATGAACTTGAAAATGAAATTTGTACTGGGAATGAATGAAAATTATACTGGGTATAATAAAGAGAAGGAAAAGCTTGCTGTGTGTTAAGGTTCAAGCATGAGATCTCTTCCAGGGGTTCTTTATGTCCAGCTAGTGGCACTATTTTGGGAAGTGTTAGAAGCTTTTGGAGATAGAGCCTAGTTGGAGTTACTTGAGATGTACCTTTAAAGGGTATATCTTGTCTGTAGCCCCTTTATCTCTCTCGCTCTGTGTGTCTGTGTCTGTGTATGTACACACGCACTTCCTGTCTTCCATCAAGTAAGTAGTTTTGCTCCATGACATTCTCCCCACATCACTCTGTTCAGCCTTATCTCAGCCCCACAGCAAAAGAGCCAGCTGATGATGAACTGAAATTGCTGAAACTGTGAGCCAAAATAAAGCATTTCTTCCTTAAACTAAGCCAGGTATTTATCACCGTGATGAAAGGTTTGACTAATTCACAGTGATGAAGCTCAGTATAGACAGAAAGCATAAGTTGAACATATAAGAAAAGGCTCTGATAAAGCACCATTTCAACTGAGGATTTTATAAAACACACACACACACACACACACACACAAATAGAACAGAACTGAGGATGTATTTCCATGGCTGAGCACTTAACTAGAATGCACAGGGCCTTGAATCTGATCCCCAGCACCTTAAAAATGCAAAATTTAAAGTAATAAAATAAATAACTGATGGAAGAACATCATTTAAATGTGTTAGATTTTGCTACAATAATGCTACATTAACAACTATAAGCAAAATCTTGCTGGCTGACAACATTTCTCTCATTCACAAGTCTGGGCCTTGTCTAAGTTCTGAGTGCTTTTAGCTGGGCTTGACTATAGGCTACAGGTTGGTTTGGGGTCTGCACTGATAGGCTCATTCAGAGCCAACTCACTGCAGGGAGCTTGATGTCTTATGTTAGGGTTAGAAGTGAAAGAGACCAAGATATCTCCTATGTCCATGTCAAGCCCCTTCCAGCACCAAGTCTATTGATATTCATCAGCCAAATCTCAAGATACCAGAGTCAGAAAACATGTCCCCCCTCCTCCGCTCTGCAAAAGGTATTTTAAAAAGTGAAAAATTGTGAATAACAATTACATCTGCAACACAGCAAAAAAAAAAAGCAAGCACAAAGACCTCCAATCAAGAAAGAAGTTGAAGAAAAAGCCAATCCAACAATGATGAAGAAGATGATAATGATGATATTAGAGATACAATGAGGAAATTTGAATTTAATGTTTGCTACACTAAAATGTCAAGCTAAGAAATCTTACATAAGAGACTAAGAAAGGACATGGTAAAGGAAGATTCATGAAGCAACCGCAATACCATTTTCCTGCGAAATATTCAATTTCCAAGGCTCTCTTGTAGCTAAGGATAGTCATGTAATATGGCTCTAGCCAACAAGATAAAAGCTTATATCCAGTAAGAAAAGTTTTGGGAGATTCTTTGGATTATCTAACAAAAAGTCAGTAAATTTGTCAAGCTTGATTTTTTTGTCCTTCCCAGACTTCCATCCTGCACACAAATGTGATTCTTGGAGGTACTACAACCATGTTGAGACCATTATAACAAAAAGTCAAAGAATGGCAAAGCAGAAATGTAGAAGATGGCTAAGTCCTTCATAATATTAGCCTCTGCATAGGAAGTCTCTCCTGGCTGAGTTTATTTCTCATGATGCTGGACAGCTAGTGAAGACTGAGGTTGCAGCACAGAATGAGACCGAACAAATTATACTTCTATTCTCTCTTCCTCCCCCTGAGGCAAGACAGCAATGGTAGAATGTGCATTTAGTTTCATAGAAAGTTTTTTTCCTTGGAATCATTGCTTTGGGGGCTTCTTTTTGTGGAATTTCTGGATGCTTAGGATGTGTATCAGTACTGGGCTAGCTAACTTCATTCTATTTGTGTGTGATCTGTCTCTACCGCTCCATCTTGTGTTTATGCTGTCCTGAGTATATCCACTGTGTGTGGTCCTGCCTGGCAGCCTTCTCACATCCAGAGCTGTAAGTTACAAAAAGTTCTAGTCTTTCATCTATGTGAGTGTCACTGTGTTGTATCCTGCCATCAAAGGAACCTTTAAATCTTGTAATACACAGGGTGGGCAGTCCTGTCCTTAAAGACTCTGAAAGACACCAACCCAGTACATTAAAACAGCACATCTGGAATACCCACATCCTACGCTGTTTTGTGTTCCACTTCAGATAATGCCTGTTACACTAAACGATGCGACAAAGGTCACATAATGAACTCAAAGGACATATTTTAATAATACCTTTGTCACCATGGTGGGTGATATAATAAAACTGTACTAAACTTGAATACATTCCTATTATCAAATACTCCAGCATCTGCTTGTAAACATAATCCAAGACATGGACTATAAAAATTGTTAAGAACTTCACAAAAGTTAAAAATAGTCCTCATATCACCTTTGTCAAAGTTAACTGTGCCATCTGAATGGGTATTAATTGCAAGTCTGATTGAGTCTAAGTCTCTTCTGCACCACAGTTTGGGTATAGTTACTCTAGGATGTTCAAGTAGAAATTGCCCAACCTAAAGTCTCATGCTTTAGTTTTAAAGAGAGAGAACTGGTGCACAGAGCCAGGCTCCAGACTAGAGACTAGAGCCTGTATGCTCCAAAGCAGGCTCTCTGTGGTTGGTTAATCTGAACAATTTTATGGTCTATGGAGCATATAGGATGTCTCTAGAGCCTGACACAGACTAGGTCAAGATAGCTTTCTTTTTTTTTCTTTTTTAGCAGTGCTGGGGATCAAACCCAGATATTCATGTGCACTAGGTAAACATTCTGCCACTGAGCTATACCCCCAGCCCGAGGCACCATTTTTGAAAAATTGTATCTTAATCTCAGGACAATGGGGAAAAAAGAGTCATTGGTATTGGTATGTGGTCACATGACTTTGACAGTAAGTGCCCCATAATACATTATAAATTCATACTTTTAAAGGAGGTTAACCATTATGTAGATGTGATGCGTAATTAACAAAACCTGGATAAATTAAGAAGCACCATTTTTCCCTGCTTTCCTGGCTTCACACCAGGTTGGGTCCTTGGGACAGAAAGATTAGCCCATTCTTGGAAAGATACCTTCCGCCATCTTCTCAACTCTTACTCATTTCTTCCTACAGGAGGGAAAGTCTAGAATGATGAGTGAAATGCAGGTGAATCATACTCTTCCTGTCTTTGTTTTCTTTCCAGTTCCTTCCTCCTTCATCTGGCAAATTATCCCAGAAAGGCTCATCTTTTAAGAGAGGAACTGCACATGTAAACAAGAGGGTAAGTCTGTCTACTTCAGGGCAATCCAGAAGGAAGCCAACTGTTGCCTAAAACAGACTTGCATTTAGACCAGTAAAACCTAAGCCAATGTAGTGCTGCTTCTAATAAAACTTGCTGTGTATTTTGACCTCTATTTTTCTGATTCTTGTAGTGTCTCTCCCTTGCTTAGAATTCTCACGTGCAGGGTAAAAGTAAGACTCATGATTGTATGTGTATATATGACCACCAACCACTTTTCTCTGGCCATGTGTGCTGTTTCTCTCATCAGGAAGCAGGAAGTCACACCTGTATACTTGAACTTAGTCTGCCTTTGTGATTTATGCTGAGTAGAAGTAACATCTGGCAGAAAAAATGTGGGAGAAAATGTAATTTCTAAACCTTATAACTCGTGATCTTGTTCAGAGGGTAACTCTGTACATAGATAGTCCACACTACCCTGCTGGACAGAGAGATCAAGTAGAGAGAAATCTGGATGAATGAAATACCACCCCCATATAAACTAAGCTTCTACATGCATGAAGAACCCACAAGAAGAGAAAAGTCTAATAGGCCCAGTCTAACCCCATGTGATTCATCTTACCCGGCTGAAATGCCAAAAGAGAGCTGCAATCTATCTCCAGCTCTATTTGAGTGCCATCAGACAATATAAATCATGAGGGGGTAAACTACAGTTACCCCTGCAGCCTTGCCCACATTCCTGAGCAATAAAATGGTTGTTTGAACTATTGGATTTGGAGGTGGTATGCCTTATAGTTACCAGCTATAGATATATATGGAACTTTTGCTCCATCAGTAACAGAATTGTTTGAGTGTCAAAGTGAGTGTGAGCAATAGAAAAGATGTAGAAAATACAGAGCAGAAAGAAAGTGGTGTCCCTAGTGCGTGAGGGGAGCAGGCATAGAGCAGAGGTGAGGGTTTCTAACAAGGGTGTAGATTTAGTAGGGGGGCGGTAGGAAGTTTCATTCCCAGGGCATTGGTTTTCTCAGTCAGTGATGCCTGACAGTATAAGCTGGAAGGGAACTGGGAGATAGCTTTGAGAACTAAGAAGCTTTGGAGGTCATCTTGGATAACAGGAAGCCAGCTTTCCTGAGAAATGTGGCTTGATTCTTCAGCCATGTTGAACATGGATTTGTGAAAGGTCCTCATGAATTTGACAGGGATCTGTTCTATGGAGCAGCTCTGAAGTCAAGACTGCGATGGCAGAAAGGCGTCAGAAAATAGCATTGCCTACCCTGGCTGTACTCAGAATCACCTCCACAGCTTTGAAGTCTCCTCAAGTGACTCATTTGAAACCAACCATGAATCAAACTACAACTGATGTTTATATCTCATCTTTCCATTTCTGGAATTCCTGATATTGTCTAAGATGCATCCAGCCTCATGACCGGATCTGATATTCACAGCCATGTAGGCGACACACTGCAACATTTCCTAAGTGGAACCTTAGAGAATAGTTTCATCTTAATTTTTGCTGTACACAAACTTCAAAATTATACATAGTGGACTGGTATATCTGGCCTTGTTCTGTTTGCATAGCTCTCTTTTTGTTTCCTCATTCTCTTGCTACTACTTTGATTGCTTTTTCTTCTAGGAAACTAATCAATGCTCTGTCTCGAGCTGTCTCCTTCCTTACTCATGAGTCAGTGTTCCAAAGTTTTCTCTTTTTTTTGGTCTTTTTTTTTGTCAGTGGTAGGGCTTGCACTCAGGACCTGGGTGCTGACCCTGAGGTTTCTGCTCAAGGCACTAACCACTTTGGGCCCCAGCTCCACTTCCAGTTTTCTGGTGGTTAATTGGAGCTAAGAATCTCACAGACTTTCCTGCCTTTGAACTGTGATAATCAGTTCCCAGCTTTTTCTTTTCTTTTCTTTCTTTTTTTTTGTCCAAGGTTTTTAAATATCAAACTATTCCCTTCTTGTCTATTCTTCCCATAATCACCCCCTGCATAATAGTCCTGTTTCTGATGTAGGTGCCCGGCATGGCAACCTGTCTTTTTTGGCTGTGTCCTTCTCTTCCCTCCTACTGTCTAACGCTCCAAGTCTCCTTGCTCCTGCTTCAAACAGCCATCCTCAGATATGTGTCTTTTCCTTCACATTACTCTAGAGCTGCCTTCAGAGACAAATATTGGATATTCTCATTCCTCCCAATAAAATTCTTCAATGGCCACAAAGGTTTACTGGGTAAAGTTCTAAGTCTTTACAGAGCACCAGACCTCAGAGAGCTCCTCCGAGAGCCATGCACTGTCCACTTACCACTCCTCATGCACCTTCTGCCGAAGCATGGCCATCATATCACATTCACTGCTTTACATCGTGTCCCAGCTGCTATGGACTGAATGTTTATATCCCCCAAGTTTACCCCAGGAAGAGGGAAAGGGAACCTTACTTGCCACTATAGAAATTGGGAGATCATTCTTTTCTCCCACCTCCTGACAATTGAATATCGTTTTGTTTTTGTTTTGCTTTTACCTTAACATGACCAATCGGATATTTCCAGCTGCAATTCCAAAATCTGAAAACAGTGTCACAAAGGACACAACGGGTGTGCTGGGGTTTTTGCAGTATAGCTAGGGTAGGATAGCAGGTGCTAGACACAGTGACAAGCTGGCTATTATGGGGAGATCTTCTGCAGCAGGGATCTGTCCGCAATTGGGGGGGGGGTTGCGCTATGTGGACAGATTGAGCCTATGTAGCCTTTCTCTTCATTCTCTTGAATTTCTAAGTTTTCTGTGAACTCCCCAAACCCTCTGAAAGATTCTGTCCAGGCTTAAGTTAAATAGAAGCGGTTTCTGTTGCTTCCAGCCAACATTTCTGACTCATAGACTCTCACAAACACTATAGTCTAAAGACAGAACCGGCATAATACTTAAAACATGAATGTTTCTCAGCTCTGGCCCAAGTAGGAAATGGATGCTTTGGTTTTTCACAGATTTCTTTCATGATTTCTGGGCCAGCTTTCCCAAGGCTGCCACTCAGGAAGTGAGTTATTCCTGACTACTGGCTCACAGTGGCCAGCATCCTTTCCTAACCAATACACATGGGTGGAGCTCCCCATATATACAACAAAGTCAGGGTAAGACATCAGTCCTGAAGACAAATCCTGAAAATCATCCTGATCTGATATCCTAATGTATGCAAGAGATTCTGCGTAAGAGTCAACAGACAAACAGATGAAAGAAGGCTTCCAGTTACCCTAAAATTCAGTTCCTAAAGGAAAGACAGCATAGGTGCTGATTCTTCCCCTTGAATGACCACCTTTTCAAAAGGGTTGTCTCAAATGGTAATAATTAGAGCTCTCTTCCTCTCCCTCTCCCTCTCTCTATTCCCTTCCTCTTCCCTCCTCAAGCTATAAATGACATTGTTGGGTCATTGGGGGAAGTTTGAAATATGATCTGCACATTGGACAATACAAGAATATATCATACCAGAATGATACAGATTATGAACTGAAAAAAGCATATTTCAAAACACCAAAGAAAGCCTCACTTGTTTCATATGTGTACAATAAGCATATTGGGGAAAGGTCTAGAAAGATATGCACCCACATGATGCAAAATAGGGCTTCCTGGGTATAAGTATATCTTCACTTCTAAATGTGTTTGCTTATTCATATATTCAAATTTTATGTGATTTTTGTGCACTGCTTTGGTATTAACAAAAGGTGGTGTTTTCTTAGAGAGGTAAAATAAACGATCTAATACAATATCTGGCATAACAAGACCCTCCAGAAATAGAAGCTATTAAAAGAGGTCTCCTTACTAAAATGATTGTATATAAACATTTGGTAGTTACTCATTACTTAGTAAAAGATGATACACCATTTAGAGCAATTCTGGAGACAGTACATATTTGGATACAACCAGATGTATTAACTGTTTCAGCCACTGCTTAGTCAAAGTTCGTTTTGCTACATCCGTTTTATAACTAGCAACTTTTCTTTACTATCTTTCGTAGTTCTCTTTATTTTCCAATAAATGGAAATATACAACCTCATCAATGTACCATCACTTATTTCAAGAATTCTCAATCACCAAACTGTGGACAGTGTAGAACAGATAAATCTTTGTTTTAGGATTTGATCCTGTGTGTTGTAAGGTTAGCAGTGTCCCTTGACTCCACCCACAAAACGTTTATTGCAGTCTTTTCTCCCAGAAATGTCTCAGACACTGCCCACCAGATTGTTAAATGTCACCCATATACCCACACTTGACAATGGACAAGTAAGTTGTTATTATTATAGCTTCCTGTCACAAACAATGACTGTGGAAACAATCCTACTTTGTGTATATATACATCATTGGCCATTTGTCTGATTATTTACTTAGAACATATACCTAGAAATAGAACATCTGGATCAAATGTGCTGGACAATTTTAAGGATTTTGATATGTCATAGCTAACTGTTTTCCCAATTACACCCTCACCTATAGGCACACAGGTTCCACATCGGTGCCCCCTGTGAGTATTCTGTGGGTATAATTCTGCTTAATACTGGCCAAATCCTAATGTTTGGAAATAGTATATAGTTGCCATTTTTAAGATAGAGGATGGAATTTGAGGAGTGCTTATTAGCTATTTGTATTTCTATTTTAGAGTGATATTCATCCTGGGATTCTATTAGAGTGCCAAACCTTTATCATCTATATTGCAAGAACATTTCTGGTTGCTAATTATCTTTTCAGTTTGTGGTTTCATTGCTATGCTGAAAATGTGAATTTTAGCTTATAAAACATTGTCTGTTTTTCACTTCTGTTTTCTGCACTTGATATCTGCTTAGGAAAGGTCTTTTCTAACCAAAGGTTATTAAACCATCAGCCACTTGAGCCAGCACAATACTTTTATAATACTGATGTTCTGTCTGGATTTGCTAATCTATTTCATCCATCTGTCCATTTTGTCCTATGCCAACACCACAATCTTACCATTTAACTTGGGCTTAAAATATATTTTAATATCTAGCAGGGTAAGTCTTTTTATCTTAATGTTCTTTTTGAGAATAGTCTTGGATAGTCTCATATAGTGACTATCATTGCATTCTTTTGGGATAATATTTGAGTAGTACATTTCCTTTCACCTAAAGAAAGTCATTTTGAAAGTTTGAATAGTGGCAATGATACTTTTTAAAATTAAATTGTTTGGATTTTTCTTCCCATTGAGTTTTGAGAGTTCATTATGTATTGTAGCAAAGAGCTCTTGTGAGATATTTGATTTGAAAGTATTTTCTCTCAATTTAGGCCTTTGTATTCTCTCCAGAATCTTTTGTAGAACAACACTTTTAAATTTAAATTTAATTTATGAATTGTTTTTCTTTTATGGATCATGCTTATGGTGCAACGTCTAACTCTTTACCAAGCCCTAGATCCCAAAGATTGACCTTCTAAAGGTCAATTTTTTTTAATTTTTTATTGTGAAAATACCGTACAGAGGGCAAGATAATGAGTACATTTCTTATCAAGCATTGTAGCCTCCTCCTTTGTTTCCCCTTCCCATTCCTTCCCATCCTCCCCCTGCCCCCCCAATCCTCCCCCCCTCCCCTAAAGGTCAATTTTTTACATTTAAATCTACAATCTACTTAGGCTAATTCTTATATAAGATGTGAAATTTAGGTCAAGGTTTATTTTTAAACCTATGGATATAGAATTACTCCAACACTATTTGCTGAAAAATTATCTTTACTCCTTTGAATTGTTTTTATAACTTTGTTAGGACTCAGTTTGTCACACATGTGTGGGGTTAGTTCTGGGTTTTCTATGACATTTTATGGCTTTAGCTGTTGGTCTTGATTGTTGTTACAAATCCTGAAGTAAAATGATTCCTCCAAACTTGTTCTTCTTTTTCAGAGTTACTCAGACTTTTCAGCTCCTTTGCATTACATAGAAATTTTAGAATAAGCTCACAGCTACCAAAAGCTTTTACTAAGATTTTGATAGAAATAGTTTTAAAGCTAGGGCAGGGGGCTATAACTCAGTGGTAGAGCTTGTGGTTAACATGCCCTGGCTTTGATCCCTAGCCCAGAAGAACAGCAGAGGGGAGGGAGAAGAGGAGAAAGGAAAGGAGGGATAGAGAGGAGAAGAAGGGGGAGATTTATCTAATTGAAACATGTTAATATTAACAGTTGTATCATGTTTTATAGGAATATTTATTTATCAGATTCCCAGTTCTGGGAAATACTGGATTGTTTGAAAACTTTGTTGCTATAACTAATGACGTTTAGGACATTTTTATAAATACTTCCTCTAAATGTGAGAATTTCTATTTGTAGAGGCCTAGGGAAGATATAGTTCATTCATAAAGTGTGGTAATTCTTTAGCGTTTGAAGGTAATGCTAAACTGTATTCCAAAGGGGTTACATCAGTCTATAGCTGTGAAGCTATATCTCTTGCAGTACATTGTGCTATCACAGTTTATAATAAGCACTAATTAAGGGGTATCTCATTTTGGCTTTGGGGAACTTCTACAATCATCATCAATACTGGTATTTGTTATCATGTGTTTATTGGTTACATGGGATTCCTGTCTGTGTAATGCTTACTCTTGTCTCTTAAGTACTTTACTGTTGCGTAGTCTATAAGCTTCCTGATTTATAGGCGTTTGTTTCATGTTTTATTCTGTTTGCTTTCTGTTTTCATTTTAGACCAGGTCTTGCTAGTTTGAGGCCCAGGCTAGCCTTAAACTCTCTATCCTCTTGCTTCCAACTATAATCCGGTTGGGATTACAGGTGTGCTACAACACCAAGCCCTTTATAAATTCATTGTGCCCATTCTTTTCCGTATTCATGCACTGCACATATCTGCTCCCAGTTTGTCTCTTAGCTTTCAGTTTGTAAAACAGTTTTAAGTGAACAATACTTCTGGATTTAGTGCAATGAATCAATTCTTTTTTGTGTGTTGAATGCAAGAATCTTTCCTTAGTAAAGATTTAAATTTCTACATTTCTCTTGACTTTCCTCTAAGAGTTTAAATATTTTGTTTTTGACATCGAAGTTATTTATTTATCTGGAGTTAAAGGTTACATATAGACTTGTAAGGAATGTTTTTTCAAGTAGATAATAATTTTCTACCATATCTCATAATAAAGGATAATTTCCTACGGCCTTGACTAGCATGGGACATCAACTCCTTCCCCTAAACCAACTGTGGAATTGCTATGGATGAGAGGAAGTTGGGAGTAGCTGAGAAATTATAAACTTGAAGGACAAAAGCACTAGAAGAAAGCCAAAGAGGGCAGGACACTGTGGTTGGGGAAAATGGGTAGAGTGGGTATTTGTTTGTTTTGCTATGCTTTTGCCTATCCTCATAGTATTGTCACTACCAGGGTATAATCAGAGAAGTGTGCAAATCTGACTACAGACATTTTTTTAAAATCTGACCATAACAGAACTTATTTTTTGAAAGATAACCTTTATCATCCCTCTTTCTTTTCCAAACCCCACTATATTCCAAGGAAGAAATTACAACATGTACATGATGTTTTTAGAAAAGATTCTAAAGTGAATGAGGTTAAGAGAGGTACCTAAGGGACAGAGACAACTGATGAGTTGGTTGCATAGAGAAAAATCCCATTATCAGACAGAGGTTAGTCCTACTGGCCCTTTGATCTGAGGTAGATCTCCAGTCCTCACTCCCTGTCCTTTAACTCCACGGACTTGAACTTCAACCCTTCTTCGCAAGAACATTTTGTAGCTATACTGGAAGCTGAAGTGGTTTTTCTTGGTTACAGATGTGACTCATAGAGATTTCATAAAACTAGGTGTCCAGGCTATACCCAGAGCACTTAAATCCAATTTTGAGATCCCGAGATTGTATATTTTAAGACTCTCCAAGTAGTTCTGATGTACAGCCAAGGACAGGAACCACTGTGAGGAGTATAAACACACAAAGAAAAATACAGCTAGCCAGCCAGCTAGCTAAGGACTGCTACAGCTATAAGAGAAATGCAAACTAAACAACCCATAAAACACAAGGCAGAGTTACTGCAGTTACAAATCTAAAAGAGGCAGCAAGAAATACCAAGTATGAAAAAAATGTGATCATTGAAAAAAGAATAATGGGGTGAAGAGAGAAAAGAAAATCGCTGGGTAAGTGATTAATGTGCTCCAAGTTCAGCTTGAGAACAACTCAAAACATATGGGGTGGGGAGCAGTGTGAAAATGTACATAAAAGGAAATGCAACAAATGGAGAGGTAGAATGGATTCCAGAAAGTCTTAGCGTATTCAAGTTGATAAAGGATATCTTGCATAAAGACTCATCACAATTAGTGGGGAAAACCTATACACATTCCCTCTAGATTCAAAACAAGCGAGGATGTCTACTGTTGTGTTCAATATGGTCCTGGAGGTACAGGCTCTATTATAAGTTTTTTAAAAGGGAAAGGAATAAGAAATACAGGATTGGAATATCCAAGGCAAAATTGTCATTTTACAGCTGATAGAGAAAACCCAAAAGACTCAATAAACCAGAGTTCAGAAAAAATTACTGGGCACAAATTTCTGCCTACAAAGATAAGTGAATCCCTCTTGTTGTAAGGAAACTCAGTTGTGAGAAACAGAGAAGCCACCACTAACAAGGCCAAATTATGAGTCTTATTGTAGAGCTGGAGGACTGCTGATGGACTCATGTCTCAAAGACTAGTAAGCCCAAATGCAGCTAGCACAAAGCTTATATGGGCACCAACCACACAAGATGTGTGGAGTCAATCCCAACAAAAGTATTATACATGAGCGAAACAAATCAGATGAAGACATTTAAACCTAATAGAAAAGCAAACCCTCTAGGGAAACAATCATGGGAAACAAACAAGGGCCAATTATCTAGACCCAGTCTCCTTACTTCACTCTACCTCAGCTAAAGCCAAGTAGATTATACAATGGTGTTCCAGAAACACAATCACCAGGCCCAATGTGGTGGAACACAATTATAATCTCAGCTATCCAGGAAACTGAGGCAGAAGGTTGCTTGAATCTAGGAGTTTATGACAAGTCTGAGTGACATAATGAGGCTATGACATATAAAATTTAAAAAATTTAAGAAACTGTATTGCATTTATGATTTTCCCTAATGACACAAATTCATGAGCACTTTCTAAACAAATTATTTAATGATTAAAAATGAGAACATACTTAAAGCTAAAGGATAATGTGTATAGTTGATGCTTTGTATTTTAAAAATATCAACTAAACTATAAGTATGATAATACTGTTTTAAGTCTTGCAGGGATCTCACTCTCTTTTTTTTTTTTTTTTTGGTGTGGGGCATTCCAGAGGCTTGACCTAATTGGAGATAAGAGCCCCCAGGACTTTCCTGCCCAAGCTAGCTTCAAACCATGTTCCTCAGATTTCAGTGTCCTGAGTAGATAGGATTACAGGTATGAGCCACCAATGACTGGCTTCCCTGTGAGGATTTTTGAATCGCTTAATGAAGTGATTCTTGAATTTCTGTGGAAAAATAAAGATTCCCAATCTTAAAGATGAAAAGTAAAGATACTCACTTTGTCAACATTAGGACATACTAAAACCTTCAGGATTAATAACAATAATAACTGCAGAGTACTAGTGTAACAACAGACAAGATAATAACAGATCAGAAAGAGAACTTCAAAAACAAACACATTTGTGTATGGAAACAAACGAATCGAAAGCACAGAGAAGGTAGCTTCACAAACTGGTGGGTTAGAAATTGTTATAGGGAAACTGAGGAACCACCTCTTGAGAGGTCAAATTGGGAGTCTTTATTAGAAATCCAGCAACTGCAGGTAGAATCCTCTCTCAAAGACCTGCAGCCCAGAATGTTGCTAGCACAAAGCTTTTAAAGGCAAAACCCACAAGCTTGGGATGGGGAACAGTCAGAGGTGAACATTCTCTGGAGCAAAACTTTGCTGAGGCTAACAGCACATCATCTGCATATTTTCTGAAGCAGAGCTCTCTCAGCTCTCCTGGAGCCAACAACACTACAGCACCTGCAGTTCAAAGAATGACTAATCTCACCTCTAGGCTTTTGGAGCTGGGTGAAAAGCCCCCACCACCCAGCTAGGCACCAGGATGGCTGTGAGGACAAGGCATGTTACTTAGACCCAGTATTCTTATTTCAAAATGAATTCCTTACTGCAGTGGTTCTCAAACTGTATTGAGCCAGAATCCCTTGCTGAGAGGGTTGCTTCTTAACTGAAGGTGACAAACCCATGCCTCAACTTTCTGATTGGAGGGACCACGTTAAACACAAGAAATTCCAAAAACTAAAGGGTTGGTGTTCAGGCTGTCAGGAGCTGATGTCATGAAAATGAAAAACTTTATTTATATCACACACACACACACACACACACTCACAAAGGTCTTTTGCAGGCAAAGTTAAATGGTAAGTAACATTTATAGATGTGAAAAATCTAAAGCTAGTTAAAGATTACTTCCTACAAGGGACCTGGACAACTGATAAATGTCATGAGTCTGGAAATACAAGGAGCGGAAGTAATGAAAGGCGTTAGAAACAGTGCTCTTTCCCGTGAGGTTTTGAAAATAATGAATGAACTTGTGTATAATTCATCACTTCTTTGTTTGTCTAGAGATATAAATGTGAGGATTTCTTGCCCTTCAGAAATATTTCTTGAACAGAGAAAAGTTTTCTCCCGGTGTGTGGCCCTCAGGCACAGCAGAAGTATCAGCATCCCTGTGGATTCCTTTAAAAAGCTCTTTTTGCCAGGCACCAGCGGCTCTCACCTGTAATCCTACCTACTCAGGAGGCTGAGATCTGAGAATCACAGTTCAAAGCCAGTCTGGGCAGGAAAGTCTATGAGACTCTTATCTCCAATTAACTATCAAAAAGCCAGAAGTGAAGCTGAGGCTCAAGTGGTAGAGCACTAGCCTTGAGCACAAAAGCTCAAGAACAGTGCCCAGGCCCTGAGTTCAAGTCCCAGTACCAGCACACACACACACACACACACATGAAAAAGAAAGAATAGCTGTTTCTGAAGCCACTCTAAACTCAGCATTCAAGAAAAGACAGATGGCATCTATACTCACATTTAAAATGGAAAATATTTTAATTACTTGAAAGAATAACAAATTATACCACATGTTCCAGTCCTACATAGGCTATGGCTGTTTTCTTAACACCTGTGGATTGTGGCAATATATTGAGCAATGTTATACAGCAGCGACTGAATTTCTCACTTTTTAAGGTTTTCACCCTGCTGCTGTCAAAATGAGTCCAGATAAAAATGTGGATTGAAAAGATAGAACCAACACCAGGTGCTGGTGGCTCATAACCTATAATCCTAACTATTCAGGAGGCTGAGGTCTGAGGACTGAGGTTCAAAGCCAGCTTGGGCAGGAAAGTCTGCGAGACTCTTCAATTTATCACCAAAAAAGCCAGACGTGGAGCTGACATCAAGTGGTAGAGTGCTAGCCTTGAGCAAAAAGGCTCAGGGACAGCAGCCCCCAGGAAGCCCTAAGTTCAAGCCCCAGGACCAGCTCATACACACTCAAAATGGAAATAATACTCTTAAAGTCATCTTGCACAGTAGGGAATAATCTCAGTGCCACAGAACACTAGGCTCAGTGGCCTGGTAGCCTGCCTGTCCCCTTCATGGCTGAGAATAGAGGTGAGGCGGCAAGACTCACATTCCCATTTGAGTGAGTGTTGAGATGGATTTCATGGCTCTCCTACTCCCCCACAGTCCCTGTATGGCTTGGGGTCCTCTGGTGCAGACTACTCAGAAATACATCTGGGTGAAGCTTTAGGTCCCCAACAAGGAAAACATTTGGGAACCATCACTGTATTAAGAGACTGGACTGCCTTTTCTAGCCAGCTCCACATAATCAAGGATAAGAACATAAGCTTCCTTTCATTAAGAAAATGCAACCCACAGCTATAAGTAGGAATATACTTGTCCTCCTCTTCTTCCCACCAGCCTGTATCTGAGACAGCCTTGGGCAACACTCCAGCATGCCTGCCTTTCACTTCCTATGTTATATTTCCAGAAACTATTTTCTCAAAGAACCTGTATTCTTTTTTTTTTTTTGGCCTCTCAACAATGTGAAGCACCACTCGAACTAAGTTTCTTTTTTTTTTATTGTGAAAATAACATACAGAGGGGTTACAATTACATGGGCAAGGTAATGAGTACATTTCTTATCAAGCATTGTTGCCTCCTCCGTTGTTTCCCCTTACCAGAGCTTTAAAACAGTTTCATAGCAACATTACAGAATTACCTCTCAGGCCACCTGATAATTGTCATTTTGATCAAAGGGAAAATAGAAACATTATCCAGGAAAACAGAGAGTAGGCAGCAAGAAGAGAATCTCTAAGACCTGACTCCTGATTCTGAGTTCTGTGTTGGAAATACATCATCTGGCTGCATTATTTCGGACAAGTTCAGTTCACACCTTTCTGAATGGTCTGTGCATTCCTTGGTCTAATGACCATTCTTCCAAGGGAGCCCTGGAAATTAGCCCCTCAATTCTCCCTCAGTGTGACAATCACCTTCTCTTCAGTTTGTGCCTGAAGGCCAAATGATTGCAACCCTAGACACTGCCAGTGCTAACGTCATGCTGAGTATTAACTGAGGCTAATGGACAATAGCCACATCTAGAAGATGGTAGAGCAGGCAAAGAGGGCTGTTCAGCATGCAAGGGTCACCAGGCCCACCCTGCAAGAAAGCAAAGCTTCAAGAAGTATGGCCCCAGGAGGCCAGGCTGGAAAATAGGCTCCCAAACTCCTGAATGGTTTTATTTTAAAATCATTAGGCATATAAGACTGAGGGAGTTTTCTCAGCATGCTCAGAAAACACTTAGGGAAATCTACATATGAATTAATGGCTTTCCCCTTTCTTACAGGAAGATACAATGAGCTTTTAAAAGATAGTTTTATTACCATTAAATGGTAGATTTCTTTAATATTGAGTTCAGGGTCATAGACTTCCCAACATCTTCAGAGTCTAGGCAGAGCCAGATCTAAGACAATAGGTCAAACCTAATATCCTTGGCCTACAATCTAAGGGCAGTTGTCACCTAGTACCAATACTTTGGGATTTGATTATCCTAAGATCCTAAATAGCACACACGTGCATACATACATGCATGCACATGTGCATACACAAACACAGCACCATGGTTACCACCCACCCCAGTTTCTGGAATCCCTGCTGATCTTATTGTATCTCTGAGTGCTATCTTCAACATCTTTTCCTTGAGAAGGAAAGGATGAGGTTAGACAGGGTAGGGGAAAGGGTTAGAGCAGTTGCATTTTTAACAAAGGCAGAATGGCAGCCTCAACTCTGCTCTAATGGGGAGCTTTTAAGCACAGTCAGCCCAGGTAAGAGGAGTAGATGAATAAGGGGTGTATTTATCTTTATCCCTACATAAATCACGAGTTGCCCACTCTGCTTAAGCAACTTCTAAAGTGAAAGTTTTGGAAGGAAGTAGGTTTTACAGGGTCTCTCAAACTTAATTAGACACACAAATCACCCAGAGGGCCTAGCATGGTGATACACAGCTATAATCCCAGCACTCAGAAGGCTGAGACAGGAGGATCACATGCTCCAGGCCAGCCAGGGCTATACAGTAAAATATTGTCTCTGAAAAAAGTATTTAAAAAATCACCTGCAGGGCTTTTGAAATGATAGATTCCTGGCCCTTACCTGTAGAACTGTGATTTAACAGGACTGTAGGTATGGGGCAATGGTTTGCATTTCTAACAGGCTTGCTTGGGATACCACTTCAGGGATGACATGAATTAAGGATTGAGGAAATTGCTTTCAAAGAAATTACATCAGGCCTTCTATTTAATGGACTGCTATGGTTTGTTTAAGTGTCCCCCAAAGGCTTAATCCTCAGCTTGTGGTACAATTGGAAGTTGGTGTAACCTTCCATAGGTGGGGCCTAGTGGAAGGAAGTTAGGTCACTGAGGGATCGTGTCCTTGAAGAAGATATTGGGACTTGTGTCAACTCTTTCTTTTTCACATTCCCTACCAAGGGATGAGCAGCATCCTCCACCATGCAGTCCCACCATGGGTGCTGCCTCCTTACAAGCCCCAAAACGGCCATGGCCAGCCAATCAAGAATCGAAACCTCCCAAACTATGAGTCAAAATAAACCTTTCCTCTTTTTAAGTTCACTTATCTCAGGCAATCTATTAGAGTGCTGGAAAGCTGATTGACACAGGAACTTACCTTGTGCTCTCTCCCCCCCTCCTCTCTCTCCCCTTCCCCCCTTTCTGCTCTTCCATTAGCTACCATCTTCCTGTTGGATTCTAGACAATTAGAGAAGATGGAGGTGGGGGGGGGAGAAATAATGGAGGCCGCAGCACATTTTATTCTGGAATGTTGCAGCTCATTAGCAGCTTTCACTGCAGGGGGAAAAGGGTCCAGCTGAGACCCATCAGCCAAACAACTCAAGTCAGGGATCATTTCTTTATGGGAAGCTTATTACTACTAGTAGCTTCTTTCAGCAAGATTAGGCTTTGCATATACAAAAGAAATATTTTAAGTCTTTTTTATCCCCCAAAGGCTCAAAATCATTGGCAGGCCAGAGAAAAGGCAGAATGTCTTCTTGTTTTTAAGAAGTCATCATTAAAGTTATGCTTCTAGGAAAGTCCTTCAAACAACACATGAAACAGAGTGAGGGACTGGAATCTTAGCCACTGGAGGTACAGCTCTTGCCTTAGTGAGTAGATGCCAGTCAGGACAAAGAACTTCTGTCAAAAAGTAAGTCCTGGGCTGGGAAGGTGGCTTAGTGGCTGAGTGTTTGCCTAGCATGCATGAGATCTTGGGTTTGATTCCTCAGTACCACATACACAAAAATAATAATAATAAAATCATACTCTAAACAAAGAAGTCCATGACTGAATGGGGGTGGGGACAAAGCATACGTGAAGGACAAAGGAGTTATAGAGCATGTTGGGGTTCATTGCCCATGTCAACCAAAGCATACACTCCCTAGCTGCCAGGAGTGCTGACTCATGAGATCCCACAGACAGTCCCTTCCTCACGTTTAGGAAAGGAGGAGGGAAGTCTGCCACATCCAAAGATGTGTTCCTCCTTGAAACAGCCCAAGATAAGAGCTGAGGGTTTCAAAGGCTGGATCCCTTCAGTGGTTAATTTTGGTTGAGCCGCTGTATCTAGCTATTATTCCAGATGTACTCTTTGTGTGTGTGTGTGTGTGTGTAGGTGTGTGTGATGAAATTAGCATTTAAATTACTGGTGGACATTGAGTCATGTGGATTTTCCTCCATAATGTGGCTGGGCCTCATGCGATCAGAGATCTAAGTTTGACTTCCTCCTGACAAGAAAGAATTCTGTAAACTGACTCTGTGGACTTGAACTGAAATTTTTCCTTAGGTTTCTACCCTGTCTGCCTACCCTATCAGATTTTAGCCTTGCCAGTCACCATAGTTGAGTGAGTCAATTCCTGAAAATAAATCAGTATCTCCTGCCACCCCCCCCATCTCTCTTTCTCTACCTTTTTTACTCCACCCTTTCCTCCCATCTATGGAGTTGGCTAAGGCCTTTGGGGCCTCTAGATTACAACTCAACTTCTCCTTACACCTAACCCTGCCATACCTAACTCTCTTTAGGTGTTCAGACCAAGAACAGTCTTGGATAAATTTCCTGCATACCATTTTCATCTCAGAATCTATTTCCCCAGAGCCTCTTTGTGTGTGTGTGTGTGTGTGTGTGTGTGTGTGTGTGTGTGTGTGTGTGTGTACACATTTTCCCTTTCTTGACTTCCCAGACCCCATTTTTGATACTTTTAAAATCCTTTAGAGCTATGTAAAGTCCAGCACCCAACAGAGCTTATGTAAATGTTGGCTCATTTGCTTTGTTAAATGACATATCCAGTGTCATTTGCCTCCTAAACCGTTTTGTTCCTCTGAGAAGGTCACCTGAAACTATTCCCTTTGTGTTGACTTTTCATCACTAGGAAGGAGTAAGGTGGAAATATTAATTTCAGCTCACAGTTTCTGAAGTTTCGATCCATCATGGTAGGGAGAGCAAAAAAGAACTGTTCATACCATGATAACCCAGAAGCCTACTGGAGCAGTACCAGGAAAAGGCCAGAAAAAGATATTCCCTCCAAGGACATACCTCAATGGCTTAGTTCCTTCGGATAGATCGGCCTTCCACAGTTCCACCACCACCCAACAGTCAAGTTTTGATTCCATTAATGGATTAAATCATTCACTAGGCCTGAGCTCTCACAATGGAATCATCTCTGGAAATGCCCTCCAGACACATTCAGAGGTGGCTAGACATTTTCAACCCAATGAAGACAGCACCCTCATGAACATTCCTGAGACAGAGTTCCAGAGGCTTTATTGCAATTACCCCAGAGGCAAAGATGAAAAATGGGAATTTCAATGGAGTTTCTCTTCTCTTCGGTCCCAGGCTTATCCTCCTTCAGGTGGACAAACACTCAGAACATTCTCTGGCATGTAAACTGAAAGCCCAAGTCTACCTGTACAAGAATTAATGTTTTCAGCTGGGCATAGGTGGCTCATGCTGGTAATCCTAGCTACTCAGGAGGATGAGATCTGAGGATTGTGGTTCAAAGCCAGCCCGGGCAGGAAAAGTCTGTGAGACTCTGATCTCCAATAAATCACTCAGAAAACTGGAAGTGACACTGTGGCTCAAGTGGTAGAGCACTAGGCTTGAGCTGAAGAGCTGAGGGACAGTGCCCAGGCCTAGAGTTCAAGACCCATGACCAACAAAAAAAAAAAAAAAAGAATTAATGATCTCTAGTCCATAGGTGTCCATGGTGTCTTGGTCCATTTTCTCTTTCTATAACTGAATACCACTCGGAAGTGTGGGATTTTTTTCTTAGTAGCATGTAAAATTGGCGTGTACAAGCCAGTAGTTTTTCTATATCCTGACAATGAACAGACTGAGAAAGAAATCAGGAAACAATTCCATTTGTACAGCCTGTCAAAGCCAGTTTAAATCCTAAATCTGTCATTTAATGGTACATCTTGGTTGTAGCTTTTTAAAAGGGAGAGAAACCTGTGTGGCTCCATTGTAAGCACTGAATGATTGAAAAACTGGAAATTTCAAGGGAAAACTTGGAGCCCCAAGTTTATCTTCCTTGCAGGAGATGTCTTTTTATTCCAAGTAGTTCAGGTGAGCTGCAGATCACAGGGCTGCACTCTAACGCAAAAAGAGTTGGCTTTGCTCAGGCAAGTTGGACTGAAGCCACTCTTCTAAGAAATCTGAGCGAGAATGGAGACACTCCCAATCAAAGGTGCCTAGAGCTGACTCATGTCTGGAGCTAGGCTGGAGTTATTACCGCTGGAACTCATCTGTCTTGGAAAGTTTTCTGTACAGGGCTTGATATGTTTTTCTTTCTCTAATTTGGTAACTTCATGTGTAAATTCAACTAAGCTGGAACTCCGTTTCACAGAATTTCCTTGCCTACATGATTTTAGGTTAAATTGGTAAGAAGAAAACTATACTGGATCTGAAAAGTACAAATGACTCAGCAACCCTTCTTTTCTGCAGATCATTGTGATTAAATGCTACAAGATACACACACACACACACACACACACACACACACACACACACACACACACACACACCAACCACCCAGTGCCAGAAGGTCCCATCTGGTCTTCTCTCTGACTGCTTGGAAATCAAGGGTTCCTGCTAGTCCTGGTGGCCACCTGCAAGTACAAACCCACAAAGTGGCCTTTGCCCTCTGTAGACTCTTCATATAGTTCCTCTTCATCATGATTTCACCATAGCACCAGGTACCTGGCTCCCTGAGGCTTCTGGAAATTTCCACTTAACCACTCACACACAGTGCTTCCAGAGGTCAGCTTTATGTCTTCTCAGCTTATGGAACCTGACTGTGCCAGCTTCTCCTACAAAATCTGTGTGTTCTAATTCCTATTACATCATCAACACTATTTCCTAAACACTTTACCATAGACGTTTAGGATGTTTAGGATGTTATTGAAAACACAGTTTGCTAGGGGACAGATCATGGTGAAGAAAGGCTATCCCGATCCCTGCCTTTCTTACTCTTTCTGGTTTGCTGGATAATCCTGCTTAGTTTCATTTTTTTTTCATAGATTTTTCTTTTTCTTCATAAGTAGGTCCCAAAGTCTAGATTTGGAAAGAGAAAAAACTCTATTTTGGCTTCAAATCTCACCCAATGTGTGTGTGTGTGTGTGTGTGTGTGTGTGTGTGTGTGTGTGTGTGTGTGTGTGTGTTGGTGCTGGAGCTTGAAACAGAGCTTCTTGCTCTTGCTTGGCTTTTTTGCTCAAGACTAATGCTCTATTACTCCACATTTGGATTTTTACATAAATTAGGGATAAGAGTCTCATTCATTTGTCTCCTGGGGCTGGCTTTGAACCATGATCCTCAGATCTCAGCCTACTGAGTAGCTAAGATTACAAGCGTGAGCCACCAGCAACCAAGTCTGATATGAGAGAAAGTTCTGAATTTATTGAACTATTGGCTCTCTCTCAACCACTAGTAACACTAATACTTGTGGTTTTCATGTGTTTTGTTAGAATCAACATAAAGGAAGAATTGGTTCTTGAACCCTTACCCTCAAATGTCAGTGCAAATTTATCAACGGCTTTACTGCTTGCATAAGGACAGGAAACACAAGTGATTTATTTGTCACCATACCCCAGCACCCTACACAGTAGGATTGCTCAATAAATATATGTTAACTAATAAACACATTTGGCCAGAAAAGAAACCCTCCAATTTTGTTTTCCTTCTTAATGATGACACGTTGACAAACATTAGAGACAAAATGTTCCTTTCAGCCCACTGGAAATAAAAGCCATACCTTGCCTCTGCCAGAATTTTTTTTTTTTTGCAAAGCTTTTTCCTTTGCCAGAGAACCCTGTGTGGGATTTTCTCTCAAAGCAATAAATAGCAATTTACACCCACCCTCCTGAGGCACATTGCACTTTATTGACTAACTATAAATGAGGAACCACAGGCTTCTTCAGGGAGACCCAGGCAGTCATTCTCCATCTTCCTTGGGGGTAACTGTGCCCCCCAACATGGTCTTTCTGCCTTCGCCTCCCCCCAAAACAGCTCTCAGGGGACCAACAGCCCAGAGTTCTGGGGCCAAAGAAGGTCTGGTTCCCCCAACTATCAAATGTGCTGTCACTTGATTAAATCCAGCAGACAATACCGTGTCTTAATGCAAAGGATATGTTCCCGAGGATTCCTCAAGGATAGCTCAAATTCCAAATCCCCTGAAATGAGACAGAGCAGAAAATTAGTATTTCCCATGAGACAGCCCAGTGCTACAGTGATGGGAAAACTCCTGTGACACTGGTGGCTTTTGTGCCTTCTCTGTCACTTCCTGAGTTCTGATGAGGGGATTTCTCTTTGGGGGAGCTTCCTGTATCCCCTCCCCCTACTTTCCCATGTGGAGAAACGTTGTTTTTCTTCAGCCACAACATTGCACATGACTCTTCCAATTGGTTTGGGGAGGGTATGCGTATCTTGTCCACCAGACTCAGAAATCACCATGAGCAGAAACCCTATGCTATTCATCTTCGTTCTGCCACAGCCTAACACAGACTCTGAAACATGTTCTCAATGAACGAATGAACATGCACCCTGCCTCATGTTCTTTACATCCATTATATCATTTGTCCAAACAAATCTACAAATAGCATTGATTATTCCATTATATAGAGGAAAATACTGAAATCAAAGATATTAAGCAATAGATGCAAGTAAACGGGGAAGGGACAGAGTCACAATTTGAACATTGAGGATTCTGACTTCAAGACCCCTCCCATGTCCATTCCTCCAGAGAACTTCAAATCAATTAAAAATTTTGGCTCCAAATCTCACTTAGTAGACAGTGAGCTTCTAGAACATAGTGTTACTCTGCCGTGGAGTCATCTGTACATCTATTGGCAAAACTTGAAAGACAAGAGAAGGGAAAAAGATAGGTAGAGGAGATAGATGAGTAAAAAGCAGGACTAACTTCTCTCATTTCTCGCCAGGGTGGTTTAAGATGAAAATCTTGTGGAGAGCTAAAACAAAAGGTAATTCTCAAAGCACATAGAGCCACGGTGACTAAGTTTTACTCCCTAAGGACTCCCTCCATGGAGTCTTGAGATCATGAGACAATTTTGAAGAATAAAACAAAACCTAGTCTCTGGTACTCTGTTGCTTTCTTCCCCGCCTCCATGATAGACATTACTAATTGATCCACAGTACTGACCTTGGCTAGGACCTCAATACAGTGCATTAATCTGCTAAAATACCACACCAGACACAAATCTTTCTATCCTAGCAGTGAAATCGATCTTAGGAATGGGGTTCCTATTTTCTAACTTCAAATTCCTATCTTATTGTTGCATAAGTAAAAGTATCTTATCCCATTTGCCATCATTTTTTGTTGTTGTTTATTAAGGGTTTTTTGGGGGGAAGCAGTTCATTGTGACATTTCCACACATGCATACAATATATCCTAATCAACCTTATCCTCTCTATACTCTCCCTTATTGCTCCTCAATTCTTAAAACAAGTTCAATAAATTTCATTGTTCTATTTGCACATATGCAAACAAACTACTTTAATATTTATCCTTACTCATGCTCTTGTTAACCCAACCTCCCAACAGAGCCTGTTTTACTTTCCTGTCATTTATTTTTTTTATGTGCATTAGCTGTGTCAGGGGAATTTCACCACGATATTTCATACATGTAAATACATGCATATATTATATTTTACTCAGACTACTCCTCTATGTTGCTTTCTCTTTCCTGCCCCCAATCCTCTATTCATCAACACCTTTTGTTGAATTTTCTTATGCCAACTTCATACATAGGTGCACTGTATTTCAAAATTATTATTGTTATTTTTTGGGGGGTCCGGTCGTGGGGCCTGAACTCTGGGCCTGGGCGCTGTCCCTCAGCTCTTCAGCTCAAGGCTAGCACTCTACCACTTGAGCCACAGTGCCACTTCTGGCTTTTTTCTTTTTGCTTATGTGGTGCTGAGGAATCAAATCCAGGGCCTCATGCATGCAAGGCAAGCGCTCTACCACTGAGCCACCTTCTCAGCCCCATAAAAGGTTTTTTGTTTGTTTGTTTGTTTTCGTTATAGGGGTGCCACCTTCCCTGCCCTGTATTTCAAAATTATTAATCCTCAATCTTTTTCCTACTTCCCTTCCCCCTCATTATCATCGTTTATTCATGCACAAAATGGAATTTATAACATCTATCCCAGAAATTAGTCTAGGAAGTATATGGTCCCAAACTTCAAGAAATGGTTGATGATATATACAAAGTTGAATGATTCTACAGCATCTGGAAAATGGAACTAACATCACTTGACTAAAATGTTGAGATTTCACACTATGGCCAGGGGAACACTGAGTCTCCAGTGGCTATTCATCCTCAAACAATTGGGAAAGCCTCATTCTTGTGAAATACATTTTTGGTAGAACCTAACCAAAAGTGAATCTTGTTCCCACTTTTCCCACAATTACCAAAGATAGCCTATCAATCACAACCATCCATTTGATAGTAATAATAATAGATGAAGTATAAATATCTCAATAAATGTGCATGGTCAAGTGCATTCCTCTTCCTCCTAATTTTTCATTCTGCTCTGTATCTAGTCCTTGCCATATGACTATGAGTTCTTCCTAATAGAAGCCAAGTAATCTCCTCCATCTTCCTTGTTGTTAGACATGGTTGTTTGATTTGCTTTAGGTTATAGAAGTCAAGTGGAAGTGCTAATAATCTATCTCCATGCCCAGGTTTCATGGAGTATCATTTGTCTCTACTTGTCCACTTTGTACTTCAGCCATCACTACAAGAACATACCCTGTCTCAACCATTGGCTCAAGGAGAATGAGAGACATATGAAACAGTCCTAGATTTGACCTACAATGTAGAGCCATGCAGTACTCAAGATCACTTAGCCAAACCGTAACCACCCCACAAATGTGTTAATGAGGGGTGATTTTTATACATTATTGTGGTGGAAATAGTTGACTGAAAAGTCATGTGGTAAAATTCAACACTCATCTCTGATTTAAAATACACCCACTCACACTGTCACACAACTTCCTGCAAACTGTGGTCAGCTACTAATAGAAAAATACTTTCTCAGTAATATTTTTATTAGTTTCTACAAAAAAGCAAGCATTATGTTGAAAGGCAAAACATTAGAATTAGTCACATTAAATCTAGGAACAAAACCCATATGCTTAGTTTGGATATAATTTTCAACAATAGATTCTGTACAATGAGTATAACATGGGGGGGGGGAGTATAAATTTGGAATAACAGGAATCAAAATACCCTTACAATGACACATTTGTCTCTCTAAAAATGTAATTCAACAAAAAAGCAACACCAAGACAAGCATGAATGCAGATGGTATATTTTGGAAATTTGAGGAGGCAAGGAAGGTGATAAGGAAAAAGAAAAAGCCAAATAAAGTGCCACTAGTCAGACATGGCAGTGAATGCCTGTAAGTCTTGCTACTCAGGAGGTGGAGATAGAAGGATCACAGAACAAGGCCCCTGGAGCCAAAGCACGAGACTCTGTCTGAAAGAAAAAGCAAAAGGAATGGGAGTGAGGCAATTTGTAAGCAATTTGTAAGGCTCTGAGTTTAATTCCCAGGACCACCAAAAAATGAAATTGTGTCATTTGCGTTTAACTTGATCTTTTGGGTATTGAGGCTCCATTCTACAAGGAATGTGGACCCAGTCCACATTTGAGGGAGAACTCTCCCTCAAACTATCTGCCCAAAGGACAGGAGGTAGGAGCATTTCTCCCTCAGATTCTGTCCGACACAGTTGGTCATGGTTATTCCTGGAAAGGGCATGAGGCCCCCAAGCCTCTGAGTTGAGCTTGCCTAAAAAGTTTTCAAGGCTGCGTTGAAAGTCAATATGGATGAATGAAATGTTCCTGAGGGGCCACATCACAGCCCAAAGAAGTATTCATGGGGCCTGGGAACAAGAATCAAGGCAATCAGAGCATGCACAGCAACCCAGCCACAGGGAAACCCTGGGGAACTGGGCTCATGCAGCTGGGGAAACAGTGAGGAAGAAGGACAACCCCTCAGAAAAAGTAAAGGTCCATAGTTCCTAACATCTTCTCTGTCATCTCTGGCCCCTGAGGCCCAAGCACTTGGCAGACATTCCTACTTTCTCCCCTTCTAGTTCCCAGCCCACCTGGCATTCCAGAGAGAGCTCAAACTGATATAAAAATGAGCCCCTTACTAGTGGACACAGGTATCATAAAATCAGAGGCCTTCACTGAAAATCTCCAGTGTTTCCACTTGTTGACAAAGATAACCAGAGTCGCTTTACAGTCAATATCAACTAACAGCCAGTCCTTCTGGGTGGAAAGCATGCTCCAAACCCCCAGTCTGTCTCTGTAGATCTCAGGCAGCCTCCCCAAGAGAAAAATCTAGGTGGAGAGTTCTGGGTTCCAGTCACAACTGGGGACAGCCTCTTGGCTTGATGACCTCTGCATTGTCACTGATCCTCTCTTGGCCACAACTCCCAGCTATGTCGTGAGAATAAGGCTCTTCAGGTCCTTCTCTGTCCCAGAAGGCTTGTGTGAAGGAACACCATGCTGGAGATTGCAAGCAAAGTGCTCAGTGGGGAATCCTCATTCATGTACTGTGTGGGTAGCTTTGTCAATTCAAAACACACTAATTGGTGCCCACACTAGGTTAAATTATATGCTAGGCACTGTAGTAAATGCCCAAAACACCCAACCTCCACCTTCCATCCCTCCTCCTCTCTCACTTGCAGCCTTGAGTCTTCCTGTCTTACTTCCCATGTGTTGCCTTCTGCACTGGCTCCTACCTTGAACACTCGCCTACTTTTCCTATTCTGGGAAAAAGGTCATCTTCATCTCTTCTTTCTTTTTTATCTATTTTTTAAGAATCTCCCCAGTAGTCAACAAATGTATGCTTTCAGCTCTCCAGTTGCTGTAAAAAGGTCAGATAGTATTTTCAGTTTTGCAGGCCAGATGATCTCTCACCATTACTCAGCTCTATCAATGTAAACAAAAGCATTCATTGCAATAACGTAAATATATGGTTATTGTGTCTGTGTTTTAATAAAACTTTATTTACAAACAGACTGTATTTGGCAAGTAGGCAGTAGTTTGGAGACCTCTGTCTAAGCACACAAATCAATGAGGAATCTTGCCAAGTGGAGCTCAGTAGTCTGCATTTCTAACAAGCTGTAAGTGATGCTAGTGGATCACTTCAAGAGTGAAGCTCTTGGGGCTGGGAAGGTGGCTCAGTGGTAGAGCGCTTGCCTTGCATGCCTGAGGCCCTGGGTTCGATTCCTCAGCACCACATAAGCAAAAAGAAAAAAGCCAGAAGTGGTGCTGTGGCTCAAGTGGTAGAGCACTAGCCTTGAGCTGAAGAGCTGAGGGACAGTGCCCAGGCCCAGAGTTCAGACCCCACGACTGGACCCCCCCCCAAAAAAAAGAGTGAAGCTCTTGATGGCTTCAGTGATAGACACAGTTAACTCACCTGCCTTTCTAAACCTCTTCTCCCTTGCTGCCTTCTAGTAGAGGCTGGAAAGTCAATAAAGTACTTTCTGGTCTTTTTTTCAGCCAGATAGCCAGTTTTTGCCAATATGATAAAAGAAAAATACTGGAATTCTCTCAACAGTTTCACCAGTTGAATCCACCTTCTCCTCTTCCTAGATTCTCAACAATTTAAAGAATTAATACTACATTAAATGGCATTTGAAGGCCTAAATTGCACTCTTAATATTGTTAAAGTTATTGGAGAGCATGGTTTATTGTGAAATGAACCTGTTGACTGAGCTCAGAGATCACAACCTTCTCCCATAGTGATGGGCCCTGGTCTCCTTCTAGGCTGGGGGTGGGTTGGGCTGGAAGACTAATGGGCCAACAGGATGTACAACTTGTCCCTACAAGTAGGCTCTCTCTCTAGAGGGAAATAGCAGTTACTGAGCTGAACAAGCTCCATTTATTCTTCCCAAATTTAGCAACCATCTACATCATTCTACCACCCCTGGGGTAAAATAAATAAAGAGGCAGAGAAAAACTAGGAAGGCATCAGTATGAAGGAAACAAGTGGGACAGCTAGTTACATCACCTCTTTCCAGTGATTTCTAGCTTTTTATCCTATTACGATAGCGGACTTAGTGTTAAACTTGTGGAAAGAAGGATGCATGCAATCTGTTAGAGATGTCCTATACCTATCTTTAAGACAGCAACAACCACCCAAGTATTGTTGTGCATACTTGTAATTCTGGAGGCAGAATTAGGAGGACCACACTTGCAAGGCCAGCCTGGGTACAATTAGTGAGACTCTATCTCACAAGTAAATACAAACAAAAGAGATGAAGGCATCGTAAAAGTTGTAGATTACTAGCCTAGCAGTTATGAGGGAAAGAAAGGAAGAAAGAAAGAAAGAAAGGAGAAAGGGAGGGAGGAAGGGAAGGAGGGAGAAAAGAAGGAAGGAAGGAAAGAAGGAAGGAAGGGAGGGTAGGAGGGAGGAAACATCTAAGGTATACATCCAAAGGAATATAAGTGAGCAAACCATAGAGATACCCTTCACACCAATGTTTGTTGCAACACTGTACACAATAGTCAAGCTATAGAATCAGCCTGAGAGCCCATCAACAAATGAATGGATAATAAAAATACGTTAGATCTACACAATTGAGAATTATTAAGCCATAAAGAATGACATTATATCATTTGCAGGAAAATGGATGGAACTGGAAATTATCATGTTAAGGAAAGCAATAAGCCAAACTTAGACAAATTAGTCCATGTTTTCAATTGTGTGAAATCTAGAGCTTAAACAAATCAACATGAACATAAGAGGAGTATCAGCAGGAGGTGGGAAGTATAAGAAGGAACTAGGGAAGATTAGGATGTAAGTACACTTAATGAAAAGGTCATAGTGAAACCCATTCAAAAATTACATAAGAAAGTTTTAAAACATGAGGAGTTAGAGAAGGAGAATAAGAAAGGGTAATAGGAGTGAATATGAGCAAAGTACATTGTATGCATATATGAAAATATCAGAATGAAATTCCTAGCTTTGGATAATTAATACATGCTAATAAAATATTCTTTAGAAGACAATCATGACTACATTTTTAGCTTTGGTATTTTCCTGAGGACTCCACCCTTTTTCCATTTTTCCCTGAAAGAGTTTGAAATGTATCAGAAAAGTACATTGTTGATTAAACTTCCAAGTTACTTTGAAACCAAGCCCAAAAATAATGTACACACACACACACTCATATACACCCCTCTATCATTTCTTCCCCAGCTATATTTAGTCATATTTCTGCATTACCAAACAGAGAATGAATGCTTCATTTATTCAACAAATGTTTCAGGGACATCTACTTTGTTTCAGGTTGTGTTCTACGTGCAGCAGCTGCAAGGATGAACCAAGAAAAGACCAATATAACTGTTCGTGTGCAGCTCATATTCAGGTGAAAAGAGATGGCCAAGAAGTGTTCATCATAATAAATATGGCATGTTTTGAGGTAACAGATGCCATAGAAATGATTAACAAAGTAAAGCAAAAAGTAGAGTTGGAAACGCTGGGAGAAGTATGCCGATCTATTGTAAAAGGGGCCTCAAAGAAAGGCCCATATAGAGCCTTGAAGTAGGGAGTTAAGAATACGGGTGATTGAAGGAATGTGTCCCAGGCAGAGAGTATAATCATTGCAAAGGCCCTGGGCTATCAGTGGGTTTGGACTGTTCAATGAGCAGCAGATGGGCTGCAATTGAATGAACAAAAAATAAGGAAATCAAGAGAGGTATAGTAAGGCAAAGCTGTGAGAATACAAAGCTGAGAATACAGAGGCTATTTAACCACAGAGCAAGAAGTTCACTCTAAGAGAAAGGGCCCACTCTAAGTCCTATGCAGTGGTACAAATATTCTTTGCAAGAGAAATGACAGACCATAAGGCTGAAGAGCTCTGTTGTATGGCCTAAGGGGCTGACTTTATTTGGAACAGGATATGGGAAATTTTTATCCCTCTAGGTACAGTTGAAAACCAGAAGACCTTGGTGAAAGGTAATTGGGAGAGTGGTGGCAGCTCCATGATACCAGGGGCAACATTATCAGTGTAGAGTAGCCAGAAATCTGACAGAAATGAACAGCATAAAAGAGAATCCTCTTGGGATCACAGCTGGCCCTTAGAGTCAAAAAGACTGTGCACATGCAGTAGTCTGCATGCACTCAGGAGCAATCATGACTGAACAGGGGCCAGATGTGCAAGCAATGCCCCAAGCTATGCACAGATTCATCAATAAACTACTTAAGACTCAGGCATATGGAGTTTAAGTACAACCCCCAATGAAACAGTGGCTAAACAATCAGATAACTTTGCCCAAGGGAACTCTCAAGAAACCAAGCTTAAAAATAAAACCACACCCATCCCTGGTAATGTCCAGGGTTGTACCCTTCTAGGAGCAATCAGAAAAGAAGTGTCCAATCTAATCTCTAGCTGAATGTGGAGTAAAATATAAACTTCCTGGACCATACTTGCAGCCTTCAAACTACACTCATGGTTTCCCCCTAGAAAAGAAGAGATAAAAGGATCTAGCAGGCTAAGGGAGTGTAAGCATAACAGTTGACTGGTAAGTAGTTATTCTGAATTTAAGGATTACCCCCCTAGGAGTAGCCAGGCTAAAAGAATTAAAACAAGAGAAGCAAACCTAAACTGTGATACCAGAGGCTGCTGAGTGCAAAGGAAATAGACTTCCACAAATTTCCTCCAGCCAAGCCACTAAACAAATAAACAAAACAACATGTCCAATATTAATATACACCTCCAAGCTGCTCAATAAACTCCTCAAGAAATAAACAGATCCATAACCAGATACAAAATAATAGTCAAAATGCTGGAAGAAAATATAAAGAGAAAAATCTCAAAAGCAGTTAACAAGAAATTGGCTTTCCACATACCAAAGGGCTGTCAATAAGATTAACAGCTGATTTAGCAGAAACAATGGAAGCCAGAAAGCTGTGGAATGACATTCAAAGTGCTGAAAGTAAAACACTGTAACTAAGAATTTTATATCCTGCTAAACTCTTTTGAAAATGAAGACTGTAAGCTGGGGTGCTGGTGGCTCACATCTATAATCCTAGCTACTCAAGAGGCTCAGATTTGGTGGATCATGGTTCAAAGCCAGGTGAGACAGAAAAGTTTGCTAGACTACAAAATAACCAGTAAAAAAGCAGGGCTGAAGGCTTGAATCAAGTGGTAGAGAGCCAGACTAGCAAGCACAAGGTCCTGAGTTCAAACTTCAGAAGGAAGGAAGGAAGGAAGGAGGGAGGGAGGGAGGGAGGGAGGGAGGGAGGGAGGAAAGAAGTCATGGCTTATACCTGTAATTCCAGCTACTTTGGAAGCATAGATCAGGAGTATAATGGTTCAAGTCCAGCCCAGGGAAAATAGCTCATAAGACTCCACCTCAATCAATTATAAAAAATAAAAAAAGTTGAACTTGGTGGCACAACCTGATATCTTAGCTATGTAGGAAATGTAAATAGGAGGATGGAAGCCCAGACTGGCTTGAGCATAAGCATGAAACCTACTGAAAAAAATAACTAAAGAAAAAACTTCAATATCTCAACAACTGGGTGTTGCCTACCACCTTACACAATTCTCCCTTACCATGGATGTCCAAGTGCATGGTTATGTTCCACTAGGAACTCTCTCCCAAGCCATTAGTGATATCCTCTTTTGTCAAACTCTTGTAAACACTTCAATCCATCTCTCCTCTTTTCTTTAATTTTGAATCCAATTTTTATTATGAGATTCTTGAGGTTCTAATCTGTGCTTGATTTGTGACTCTCAGAGCCTCTACACAATGCCACACACTGAGTTAGGTGCCAAGCAAATATGTATAGGACAAAAAAGAGAAAAAAAGGAAGGTCTGTTGGTTTGACTTTAGAATCCAGATATTCAGTTCTGGGTACTTAAAAAAAAATGAAGAGTGCTGATGATTAATGTTTAAAGCTACGTCAAAGAGTTCAACCACCTTCTTAAAATCCTGAAATCCTTATTTTCTTAAAAATACATGTAAGTTAACAAGACTCCAGTGTGAGTTTCTGTTGGATAATGTTTTATTGGGTACTTTGGAGGCTTGATGGTTGTTTAGAAATTCAATTACAACTTGCCTTCAACAAAACCACCCCTGGGAATAGTGGAGTTTGAGCTGATCTCAATATATTAGCTTGACATTATGAGGCAGTTATGCTGCAGGTTCATAGGGCTGATTGAACCCTAAAGTGAGCCCAGAAAGGCCTTGAATGTACAAATTTTGTTTAATTGGCTCCTTCAGTTAGAGACAGAGAGAGGAAAAACAGCAACATAAATGGGAATTATTTTCATTGTTGTTTAAAGTGAGGCCTCTTTGGGGTCAAATGGAAAACTCTAACATCGACAGCCAGGGCATTTCTTCAAGACTGGATTCTCAGCGGGGGGGTGGGGAGGGAAGCACAAACTGACAGTCAGGACTAAAGGGAAACTGAGACTCAAGCCATAAGTAATATGGTGAGGAAAGGAAAGAAGGTAGTGTTAAATGCTGACCAAGTGTTCGATCAAGACTTTAATTTGCCATAGTAATTAGTCATTGTGCATGCCTACACACTGAATGTTTTAAGCTGAATTTAAAAATTTAACTTATATGGTAAAATATATTCCCAACTCACTGCTTTCACACACTTTCCAGTTTCCCTAGTGGAAGCCAGGTAACCAGTCCTGGCCAGAAATGAGGTGTGGACATTTTGTGAGTCATCATCTCAGGGCTGCCATTCTAGATCCATGCTTCCTCCTCCCCTGACTCCCGGTTATTCTTGGAGGCCCTATTGATAGTGAAGCACCTACCAGCTGGGATTCCTGGTGGTATGATTTGTTTGTGCTATTCCATAATCTTACTGATACCCACTTTAGTAAGGTATTGTTTTGGACCCCTTAATGTTTAGCTGCACATACAGCTACCCAGAATGAAGAATGGATTTCCTAACCTCCCTGGAGGCAGAGGGAATCAATATGTTTGAAAGTTCACCAGTAGAAATATTGTCTCTTATTTAAGGAGCCGCAAATGATATACTTTTGGTCCTCATTTCTGTTTGTTTTTGTTTTTTTTTGTCATGGGGCTTGAACTCTGGGCCTGGGCACTGTCCCTGATAGTACTCAGGGCTAGTGCTCTACCATTTGAGCCACCGCACCATTTCTGGTTTTCTGGTGGTTAATTGGAGATAAGAGTCTCATGGACTTTCCTGCCTAGGCTGTCTTTGAATCCCAGTCCTCAGATCTCAGCCTCCTGAGTAGCTAGGATTACAGGTGTGAGCCATCAGCTCCACCAGTCAAAACCACACATGGAAGAGCAACAGGATAGAAGATACCAGAGCCCCCAATACTATGTAATGCCATCCCAACTGGGGAAATCTAGTCCAGAGTTTTATGTGAACAAGAAATATATTTCTACCCTATATAGCCAGGGCTACTTTCAGTCATTCCACCAATTCAGAGGTTTGACCATGCCAGTCAAATGGATATCTGGTCAGCTGACTGTCTTTCACTTCTTTTGCAGACATCTTGGGATGAAAACCAAATAAGGACAGAAACAGCACCAGGATTGCCCAGGAGAGGGTAGAGTTTAGATTGATCACTGGGTTTGCTTAGGAGAGTATGGCCACTCTTCAAGCAAAAGAATTCTGTAAGAAATGGAGGATATTTGAGGATGCATTTATGGTTAGCTGAAGAAAAGAGCCTCTGATTTACTTAGGCAATCCCACCTAGGAGAAAGAAGCCATCATTGTTCATAAAAATTTAAAGCATACAGATGTGTCATAAATTAAAAATATCATAAGCTGAAAATCCATTTACTACAACTCCCCTGCTGAACACCGTGGCTTGCTATCTGTACCCTGTAGAGTACCAATTATTTACCTTTGCAGTCATGTGGTTACTAGAAGCTGTGAACGGTGCTGTATCCCTTATTAAGAGGAAGTATCATGCTGTGCTTCACTAGTCCATGAAAAGATTAAAATTCAAGTAGGAACAGTAATTCATGCCTGTAATCCCAACTACTCAGAAGGCAGAAATTGGAAGGATCACAGTCTTAGGCCAGCCAGGGCAAAAAGTTCATGAGATCTTATGTCAGTCAATACAAAGCTGCATGCCTATTATCCCAACTGTGTGGGAAACATAAATATTAGGATCCAGATTCAGGCTGGCCTGGGTTAAAGAAAAAAGACTTTATTTAAAAACTAATGAAAGTAAAAAGGGCTGGGGGCATGACTCAAATGGTAGGGTATCCATGTGGCAAGTATGAGTCCCTGAGTTCAAAAACCCCAATACCATCCAAAAGACACTCAAAATTCAAAGTATAGTTTCTACTGAAAGCATATTGCTTATATACCATTATGAAGTTGAAAACCTTTTTTTGTATAGGAGAGTATTTTTAATATCTATTTTATTGTAAAGTTACTGTACAGAAGGGTTATAGTTACATGAGTAAGATAATGAGTAATTAGAACAGTATGTATTATAAAATATTTTGTAAGTCAAATTGGTCATAAGATTGAGTCCATTTTTTTCCTTTTAAAAATGTGTTGTTATTGTCAAGTTGATGTACAGAGGGGTTACAGTTACATAAGTCTGGTAAAAAGTAAATTTCTTTTTTTCTCTCCTGGTTTATGAATCCATTTTTAAATGAGATATATACACACTTGAAGATGTAAACAGAAGCTTCTGTTAAGACTGCATTGTAGTCTCTCAGGGCCTGATTCTACTTCCTTCCCCTCCACAGAACTTGATTCCAAGATCAACAGATCTACATGGTAAATCTCATCTCAGAATCTACTTCTGGGGGATCCCCAACCTATAACACTCCCTTACTTCACCCCAGCACCCTGATCCTACCAGATCTCAATACACCACACTGCTCTCTGGTTTGTTGTTTTGTTTCCAGCATCTACTATAGGTCTGGCACAGAGAAGGAATTTAATCAGAGCTTAACACATTGAATTTAATTTGCAAAGTTGGCCAGCAGTATCCTCCTACAAGTTGCTAATAAGAATTTTGGCAATCAGTAGGCTATTTGCCAGTAGGTTGAGAAAACAAAACAAAACAAAAACAAAAAATAAACCTTTCTATCTGTTGGGGAGGACCTGTCTAGAGATTCTATCTGAGACAGTTAAGTGTCCTGGCAGACATCTAGACATCTCCAGACATATCTAAAACCCAGATGGCCAGCGCCAAGAGATGTCTGCCCTGACCCTGTTACCCTGGATTCTAGGCCGAGAGACTCAGCCGAGGATAACTGAGCAGGGCTTGTTCTTTTCTAACACAGATGCCTGCTGCAGGAATTTCTTCCTGAAACCAATTCTTAACTTTTAATCTAATTTTACCACACATATATACATGCATACATACATATAGACATTAATAACACATACTTTAGTTTTGCTTTGCTATCAATTAAATCTTCTAGTTTTTAATTATGTTGTTAATTTTTTTTTTTTTTTTGGTGCTCATCTTAGGGCTTAAACTCAAGGCCTGGCACTGTCCCTAAGCTTTTTTTTTTTTTTCCGAGGATAATGCTCTGCCACTTGAGCCACAGCTCTACTTCTGGCTTTTTTCTGGTAGTTTAGTGGAGATAATCTCACAGTCTTTCCTGCTTGTGCTGCCTTTGAATTGTGATCCTCAGATCTCAGGCTGCTGAGTAGCTAGGATTACAGGTGTGAGCCACTGGTTCCCAGCTCCTCTGTTATTACTTTGTGCCATAAAAAATACCATCTTTTCTGGTTGCATAAGATAAAATACCGGCTATGTCATTTACTCAACATTATTGTATAGCATAGCTTACTCTTAATCATAAACATTCCTCTTATAACATCTAGTTTGTTCTAATATTTGTTTGGTTACTCTGTTAGTTTATATCATTGAATTTACCATTTCTTTGTCCTTTTATTCCTATATAGCTCTGTTGACCATTTTATCAATTTGCCAGTGCTGAGGCTTGAATTCAAGGCCTTTATGCTCTTGCTTGGCTTTTTCACTGAAGGCTGGCACTTTTACTTCCTGCTCTTGGTTGGTTAATTGGAGATAAGAGGCTCTGGAGACTTTCTTGTCTGTTCTGCCTTTGACTGGGATCAAATTCTTAGATTCTCAGCCTCCTAAGTAGCTAGGATTACAGGCATGAGCCACCAGCTCCTGGCTTTGATACTCATATCCTTTTAAACTGATTTTAGGAAACAAGTTTATTTACTTGTCACCATAGCTGTCTAAGAACTGAGTTCCTATATGGTTCTCCCAGAACCCTGAAGAGTTGCTTGAATGTGGCCATTGGTCTCCCACTTTACAAAGGGGCTGTGCTTCCTGTGTGTCCTACCCTGTGTAGACTCAAACAACACAATTGAGGGGGGGGGAATCAAACACGAAAACATGTGTTGAGTGTTAGATAAGAGCGTAGCTCTCTCCTGCAGCTACACATTCAAATCCCTGGAAATTTTAGAAATAACAACACAGAGCCATTCTCAATTTTCTGAGAATTTACCTTGGTGTGGGATCAGACATCAAGCATTTTTAATGTTTCCAGGCAATTCAAATAGTATCCTGAAAACCATTGGTCTATAACATGGCTATTTAAAAGGTGATCTGTGAATCCGTTGCGTTAGCAGCACTTGGTACTTGTGAGAAATGCAAAAGACTCTTTGGTCCCACTATGGTCTGGCTGGAGTCTGCCTGCATTTAATAAGATTCCCTGGGGGATTAATGCGCACTTTGAGGTTAGAGAGATACTCATTTAAAACACACTTTGATGGGTTTTACATGTTAATTGTTCAAGAAAGTAAAAGAATGAAAGAACGAAAGGAAGGAAGGAAGAAGGTAAAGAGAGAGAAAGAAAGAAGAGAAAGAAAGAAAAAGAGAAAGAAAGAAACTTTGTGCTGAGGATTTGAAAATACTGCACTGTGGGGCTGGGAAGGTGGCTCAGTGGTAGAGCGCTTGCCTTGCATGCCTGAGGCCCTGGGTTCGATTCCTCAGCACCACATAAGCAAAAAGAAAAAAGCCAGAAGTGGTGCTGTGGCTCAAGTGGTAGAGCACTAGCCTTGAGCTGAAGAGCTGAGGGACAGCGCCCAGGCCCAGAGTTCAGACCTCACGACTGGACCCCCCCCAAAAAGAAAATAAATTTAAAAAAAAGAAAATACTGCACCTCAAGTATTTCCAAGGTTTATATCATTTCTATTCTTTTATTGGTCCTCTATCATAGAAAATGGTTTGGCTAATTCATGATAAAATGTCTCTCTCCTAGGTCAGCTAAATAATCTTCAATTAAGGAAATGGAGAGAGCTGAATTTCTCAGAAGTGCTCTCCGGGACATCATTGTGTTTGGAGAAGGCCGTTGGTGCAGAAGCAAGCACTATGGGCAGGACTCTCAACAGATGCCAAGACTTGAGAGAAGAGGAAAGTACTCTAAAACAAAGAAAGGATTTATTGGCTTTAAGAGAGAGGGAAGGAGAGAAAAACAAGGGGAGAAGGAGAGCTTTCAAGATTAGGTGAGGATGGTACATGAACTCTCAAACCTCTCCTAAGAGGATCAAGGCTGTGGGACGCAGGATGTGATGTCATTTGGGGAGAAAAACAGTGAAATGACTACCTCTGACTAGGTTTTGGGTTGTTTGTTTTCATATGTTCATTTTTGTGCCAATCTTGGGGCTTGAACTCTGTCTTCTTTTGCTCAAGGCTAGCACTCTACCATTTGAGCCACAGCCCCACTTCCAGCTTTTTGGAGATTAATTGTAGATAACAGTCTTTCCTCAGGCTGGCTTTGAACCCTGATCCTTAGATCTCAGCCTCTTGCGCAGCTAGGATTATAGGTGTGAGTCACTGGCACCCAGCATATGACCAGGTTTTTAATATGAGGACAAAACATATGAAGAGCCAAGTGAATCAAGTCCAGCTTATTTTTATCTACAGAGGCAAGGAAGGCTTGGCCAAAGAATAGAGTAACATCTTACTTTGTCCAGACTGCTAGAAATGACATAGACCCCTATCACTGAAAAATGCTGCCTGAACCTTGCAGGCTTGACTTGGGTTTGTTTTGGAAAAACAGGCAATTCCTGGCTTACCTCCAAAACTCTTATCCCTAAATAATATTTCCAATCACATTTCTAATTCTCCAAGGTCTCTGACGATGGTGGAAGATCTGCCCCATCTGACTTCCAGCTTTCTATAAGCAGGGCACCATGTGTGTTCTTCAAGCCTTGGCTAAAGAATCCGAGCCTTCCCTGCCATCAACCCATTGCTATGACTGGGAAAGAGGGCATGTCTTCCTTGAAATGGGAAAATCCACACTTGGCACTTGTTTTTCCTCACTGGGAGAAAGTTGGATAATCTCTTAATTTTTGTACTTCTTACAGGCTTTCTTACTGAACCAAAGAGATCGTTCCTTTAGGAAGCAAGAATGCTTTCTCCTCCTCCCCTTCTCCAGACAGGCCTGACCTTCATACCCGGCATGCTTCTCTTTAGATGGTTCATGTCCTGGCCAAAACACGTCAGCAGCAAACACCATTCTGGTGCCAGAGGGGGTGTTTATAAAAATTGTCCAGATGCTTAATTCCTCTCTTCGAGACACTGCCTTCTGCCTCATCCACGTTATGAATTTGTGCCAGGATCCTGGGTCTTTAAAAACTTCAAGTAATATTGATCAAAGTCACCCACCCAAAATTTCTCCCCTCAATTACCTATTCTACAAATTCCCAATGATTAGGTTATTCCAGGAGGGGTTATGGTGTTATTGGTTGTTTTGGGGTTTTTATAATACATAAATACTTTAGTTTTTTAAAGTTTTTAATTGTGGTCAAAACACACATCACATTTATCATTTTAAGTGTACAGTTCAGTAGCATTAACATACCAGATCTTGATTTGAACTACTCTGTGTCCAACTTACAGCCACTGCCTTTTTTGTATTCTTCTCATGTCTGATCTTATTTTTACTTATATGACAATGACCAAAATTCTTCTATCTGATGAAAAATTTACTTTTTAATCTAGTGTAGGCTGAGTGTCATCACTGATCTCTCGATATATCCAACCAGGCAGGATTCACTGGTAGGGCTCTAGGAAAGCTATGTATCTCAATGAAGTTTCTCTCTCTCTCTCTTTCTCTCTAAAGACGTGAGTGCTGAGTGCTGTGCAGATTCTTAGTCTCAACAGATCGCTGAAGGATGCAGAATCTTAAGAAAAGGAAAGGTATATCTGGCAGAGGAACAGCCTCAGACAGAAAACAAAGGCAGCTAACTATAGACTTAGTACTCAGAGCATCTTGGAAAAGTACATTTTATAAGAGTGCTCTGAAACAAATCTGAGGTTAAAATGAAGGTACTAGAACAAGACAATATTATCCTGCAAAAAATATGACAATCCATGGAAGGTGTAAGATCAGTCTGAGTCACTCTGGGTAAGGAAAAGTGGGTACTGAAATTTGTTTGGGATCTCAGAGACTAGGAAGGAGAATTCAAGGAGTTATTGGATAAAAAAAAAAAAATCAAGGAAAGACTGATCCAAAGGTGGCCAGAGGCTAGGTGTAGGGAGGGCCAAGGACTCTAAAGGGATCAAAGTCCAAACCCAAAGAGACTGAGAGAATGGGAGAACAGGTTGCAAAAAGGAGCATCTGGCTGAAGAAGGAGCTTGTGTGGTACTTGTCTGTGCCCATCCATTTTCCTTTCACACTGGCCTCTCTGTAGTGAAGGCTGCATCTTAGGAATGCCTGAAGTCACTGCCCAGGAGAGTTTTTTGTCTTAGGGTATTCTTTACTCACATATAAGGTAAGCACAGATACCTGAGAGTTAAGATACCCAGTCGCAACCCATGGGGGACCAAAGTGGTAAATAAATATCTCAGCTCCCTCCCTACTCTAGCGGGAAAACTCTAATATGTATGCCCTACCTTATCTTCCAGAGATTTCCACCAGATCTGAGCCCTAGTTGCTCACATGGGAACTGATTGGATACCACATTCTTCATTGGCTATCTTCGTTTCCCCATCAACTGGAATCTCCATCTCTACCCCCTCCCCCTCCCCCAATAAACTGTTTAAACTCCAGCTCTTGTCTCTGGCCTGTTTCCAGGGGAACCCATCTCAGGAGAAGTCTTGATTGAAGATATGGTCCTCTGAACCCCAACTCCAATAATTTTCCAGTCCTTTATCTTCCCTTCAGCTTGTATCAGAAGTCACTGGATATCCACTAGAGCTCAACTCCTTTGGTCTCCCCTTGTTCCACCCCCTGAGTCTTTCACCTAGATTCCTCCTTATTGGGTTAACCTAGCCAGGGGCCAGGACTGGCAGAAGCAAGGTGCCTGGATGTGTGCCTTACCTCTGTGACCATGGCAAGACTCTGAGTTGGGAAAAGGCCCAAGAGACCGGAAGCCCCTCCCACCCTGCACCAGAGAAGATGATACAGAAGAAACAGATGGTGTTCGCTTCCTAACATGTCATGATACATGTCATCAGATTGGTGCCTTTGAGGACTTTGGTGGGGGGATGGCACCCTCCTAGCATTGTTTCCTCCTTCCTGACTCTAAGATCAGGAGAAAAGAATATATCATTTTGACAGCAAGGACCATGAGAGTGAGATGCTGTTCATGACAGCACAATGAACCCCTACTCCCCAGCCAGTATTATGGAGATGAATAGCCAGGGTTTGTTCATTAACTTAATTTGTTGCTGAGGAAAATAACACATGGGCTATTAACTCCTCTCTAAATCAGCTGTCATGGAGAATTGGTGCTGGCTCCAGGGGCTTATGGGGAATTAGTAAGGTGAGAAGTTAATCTGGATACAAATAAGAAATGCAGCCCAGTGAGATGCACTGGCTGAACCTGTTGACAGTCACTCTCAGGCTGAGCCAGGTCCTGCTCTTGGGGCTGATATCACTGAGAAGCAGGAAGCTGTTTCAGATGTTGTGGAGACTTCACCCAACCTGATCAGTGTCATCAGGCCACCCATTCCTCTACTTGTGTAAGAGATGGGGCTGGGGAGTTTCTGTGCTGGCACTATGGTGACTCCCTGGTTGCTTTTCAATCCCTTCCCTTCCCTTCTGTGGATCACAGACTTTGTTCCTAGAATTCCTCTTTCAAGAGCCTTCGAAAGTCAGAACAGTAAAGAACACAGAGATCTCAGGGCTTCGTCATGAAACCAGCCCACCATTAATTCTTCTTCAGCATGTTCTTCCCTGATTGTAAGGTCATTCTCCAGGGAAGGCTGTATCTCTTCTACTAGATGAGCAGCAGGACCTCTCTCTGCAGTAGAGTTTGCAAGCTTGTCTCCATCAACCATACACATTCCTCACCACCAGGATTTTTACCTAAAAGGAAGTCAGGGAACAGGTCTCAACCCTCCAGTTCCCATTGTTCCAAATGTTCTTTGAGGCTGAAAGCATTTCTATGCCTACCCAAGCGGGTGACATATAGCCTGAATCTTCATCTTCCTAAGACTTAATGTGGGATGCCCTTGAGCCCGTTCAATATTTAAAGAGAGGCTTTAGAAACTTTATGTCCCACCGGGCACTGATGACGTATACCTATAATCTTAGCTACTCGGGAAGCTGAGATCTGAGGATCAAGGTTCAAAACCAACCAGGTCAGGAAAGTCCATGAGACTCTTATCTCCAATTAACCACCAGAAAACCAGAGGTGGTACTGTGGCTCAAAGTGGTAGAGTGCTAGCCTTGAGCAAAAAGAGCTCAGGCACAGCGCCCAGGCCCCAAGTTCAAGACCCTCAATTGATAAAAGAAAGAGAGAAGGAAGGCAGGAAGGCAGGAAGGCAGGCAGGAAGGAAGGAAGGAAGCAAAGAAGGAAGGAAGGAAGGAAGAAAGAAGGAGGGAGAGAGAGGGGGGAAAGGAGGAAGGGAGGGAAAAAGAAAATGTATGCATGTGTATATGCCTGACTGTGCAAATACAAATTCTTGCCTTCTACAACTGCTTGACAAAAGGCTTCCTGGAAGGCTCATAGTTGGTGTGAAACTAGGACCCCTTTATTCTCTCATGAGATCCCCTTTTACCTGTGAACCATAAAGAATCAAGGCTCAGAAACAGCAAGAATGAACACAAAAAAAGATTATGCTAAGGGTAGGAATGAAGTTTGGGCTGATGAAGGCTTGAAAATGACCTTGAGCTTGCTCTACTCACTGCCCTGGTTCTGTGGAACTACAGAAATAAAAACAAAGTGTCACATTGTCATGTAGGCCTCAGGCCTCCCTGACTCCAGCAAGATAGAAAGTAAATACCATGATTTCTCCATGTCAAGGTAAGCCACAAACACCTTGGCTCTACAGCATAGGAGCCATGTGGTTGAGGAAGCCAACAAAATTGTGTCCACAGAAAGCTGCCTACTCTCCTGATGAGATGCTGGAATCTTGTATTTCTATTTGTGTATCCCTCTGTAACTTAAAGAACCATAGATAACATTAGCTGGTTACATCTTGCAAGTTTGATTACTAATGTAAATCATAATCTATTATGCTACTATCTGTGAAGCCATTGCTGGCCTTTAAATGCTCAACTACTACTACAAGGTATACTACTTCCAAGGAGAGGTCTTTTTATCCCACCTGACCTGACTGGTATCTATAGCCCTGCCCACCTCTGTGCAGGGAAACTCTTTCCTCTTTATCCTAGAGTGAGTCACATGGCTTTAATGGTCTTGCTGAATGCCAAGAAATGTCCCTGGGTGACCTGGTCCTGAGAAGACACCTGTAAGAAGGTACAACTTGCTGAGAAAAAGGCAATCATCATCATTATACAAATGAGCATTTCCTCTTACATATGCTAAGCACTTTACAGTGTGCACAGCACTTTTATGTTTGTTATCAATTTAATCCATCTTAATGGATTAAAAAACAGGAATCTTTGTTGCTGTCTACAGCAGCCAACGATGGAGTTTTCCAGATCTTCTTTACTGTCTGGACAAGGGACTGTCCTGCCTCACTATAACAGCTCAAGCTGGTACGAAAGGTGTGTGGTGGGGTGGAGGATCGTGGTAAAACCTGAAAGATGCAACCCTGAAGGCTTTCCACCTCCCCTTGTCCCAACTTTCAATATATCCCACACTGCCTGCCCAGTTCTGAAGATAGAGAGACAAGCTTTGCTTTAGTGACCACTTAGCTGTTCCTATCTGAAATCAGGCAGATGACTGATGTGATTTATAGCTTTGACAATTAAACATAGTCCCTGTTGTGAGCAAGAGAGATTATCCTGGACATTATAACTTTTTGTTCTCTCGTCTATCAAGAAAGTTTCTGGGGCTGTAGGCCACCATCTGCTGAACCCTTTCAGCCAAATAAATAATGGGAGTGACATAGATATGACTGTGGTTGTGCATATGTGTGTATACATACAAACTGTGCATGAAAATACATGTATGTGAGTTTGTGAGCAAACTGTGTATATAAGCATGTGTGTTTGCAAGTTTGAGTGTAGATTTATAAGTCTGTGTGCAGTGTGTGTGTGTGTGTGTGTGTGTGTGTGTGTGTGTACGTGTGTGTGTGTGTATAAGGCCAGGTTCCAGTATGCCTAAGACTAAATAAAGCAGTTGGAAATCCTAATAAGTGGATGGTTGCCCCTTCAATCTCTAAAGCAGTTGGCTAATACTCAGTACAAATTGTCTTGGTTTCCTTGGAATAGAACCTGAGAGAGCATGGTTCACTGGGTGGAGCAGGTGGCTTTGAGGTAAAAGGGATTTAGAGATTCCACTCAGGCTAGGGGAAGGAGCTGAGTTAGAATGTGCTCTATTTAATCTTCATGAAGCTCTTTTACCACCTCTATTCCCCTTGGCCTAAATCTCCCTGTAAAAGGAGCTATTGTTTTCTAAGGTTCCTGCCAACTCTTATGCTCAGAATTTGAGTTTCCACATGCTTCTAAACTGAAAACACGGTTCTGTGACCGCCTAATCTCCAGCTTAAGTATATCAAGAAATGTAATGAAAACTTCAGGATAATATAGGAGGCCTCACAGCTGCCACCCACCCCAGCCTACATGCTGGACACCCAAATTATACATGTCCTCCCACCTTCTCATCATCCAAGAAGTTCTGTTCGTTTTCTTTTCTTTTCTGGGCCTGATCTCTCTGTATGTACTTACATTTCACATGCATTTGAAAGGGGTAGTATACTCAATATGTGGTTAAAAAGTGGGAAATCAATAGGCTCCTTCATGCTTAAAGGATCCTAGCAGTTAGTTGAGGGAGAATCAAAGGTAATGTGAAGACTATTGATGGTGAAATCCAGGTTGGCAGCCAGAGATAGTGGAGTCCAAGACGGGGGTCAGAATATGAGTCATAGAACACCTCAGCTTTGGTTACCACAACTTTGCCCCCATCAATGAGATCTCCTAAGCCCTGGGCATCATTCTGACCTCTGCTTTGTTTCCTTTTTATCCTTTCTCCTAACTTACCTCTCCAATGTTCCCATCTCCTAACCACTCATGGTTCTTTCTCTTTGTCAGGAACTGAAGCAGATGACTTAACCTAAGATAAAGCATGATCGGCAGTAACCAAACAATGGGCCCTGTGCTGAAGACCACATCACAGCTCTATTTCTTCCCATCCAGTAGCCTATGGGCCACTGCATCGTTTGAAACTTCAGTAACTTGCATCAATGACCAAAAGTGCTGCACCTCTCTGTATCAACACTTTTGTAAAGTGACTTTGTTTCTTCTTCGATCAAATGATGAAGCCTTCTTTTCTACTCCATGAAAGTATTGCCTTTCTTTGACTACTGGAATGGCAGTAAATGTGTCATTTTTCTCCCTTGCTGATCTTAGAGCACCCCTGAACTACTATCCTATGAATAAACTTGAACTTGCCCCCTTGAAGATACAAGATCCTGTGGTTACCGTCATCACATCGGCCCATAGCTATCAGCCACACACACCAGTTCACTGAAAGATCAACACAAGAACTGTTCATCTGGGGCTGGGAAGATGGCTCAGTGGTAGAGTGCTTGCCTTGCATGCATGAGGCCCTTAGCACCACATAAGCAGAAAAAGCCAGAAGTGGTGCTATGGCTCAAGTGGTAGAGTACTAGCCTTGAGCTGAAGAGCTGAGGGTCAGCACTCAGGCCCAGAGTTCAGGTCCCACAACCAGCAAAAAAGAAAAAAAAAAAACGGAAAAGAACTGTTCATCTGAACCTCATCAAAATCAACAACTCAGAGAAGTCATGAACTTAGTAACTTGTTACTGTTTTAATCCACCAAGTGTGAAGATTTGTTGTGATGTAGCAATGATGCAGAAGCACACCTGCCCTGACAGTTAGAGAAGCATAGGCACCACGTGTGGGCTTGGACTTTCCATTTCTCTCCTAGACACAGGGCAGCTGTGGATGAGTCAACCCACTAAATACATACTAAGCTTTACTGTTCTTGTCTTTAAAAACAGAAACAGAGAGAATATCTCTCTTAGCATTGTGTGACCCCATTCTTATGTGGCCTCAAAACACAGACCATCCTGGGCCCTGCAGGTTTCCTGTCTTGCAGAATCCCATCCCCCCTCACACCCACTTAAAGCCTATGGGACTCCGAAAGGATATGTGACCTCTATCCCAGCAAGACATCTACCCTTTATGGCATAGGAAAGAAGAAAGGATCAAAGGATCTTGGTATCTGGTGGGTATGAGTGTGGGAACAGTTTACATAAATTTATTTAAAAAAAAAAAGAAAAGAAAAGAAAACACACACTGCTCCCCTGGGAAGGGCTAACAGGGAAACACTCAGCTCCAGTTGAAAGAGAAGTTTTTGTAGCAGGCAAGTTTATTTAGGAAATAAGCAGGCCTCTGTATCAACAAACTGAGGTCTTATCTTGGCATATGTGGGTCATTCTGACTCTCCTTGGTCTGCTGGCCATGCTTGGCCAGGCTAAATCTCAGGGCAGAGCCCTCAGGCCAGAGGTGGCTGAAGAGTAAGTGGACAAGGCCCTGGGGACTGGACCATGGGTCCTGCCGTGTGCTGAGAGCCAGGGGTGAGCAGGAGGAGTTGCCAAAGACTAAGATGCTGCAGACAGCCCCACAGGCTTTTATTTGTTAAACTCTTTATCATCTTTCTCAAGTTTATTTTCCAACAACAACAGGGAGAGAGAGAGAGAGAAGAAAATGTCTGTGGCTGAGTAGTGAAGGAGGTTTGAGCTGGGGCTGCCTTCATCCTTTGTGTCACCTGCGACCTCCAGCCCATACTGTATTGCTCTGAGGACAAAAAGCACCATATTTCCTATGTTAGTTTTTAGGAGATTTTTTTTTTTAATTTTAGGCCTGGCCTAATGTAGGCAGGATTCCTTGAAGCAAACCTAAATTTGATAAGTGAGATGGACTCAAGTAGTAAATTCTAGGTAATTATACCATTTTCTAGAGGGTTTATTGCTTGATCTAAAGACTCAGATGATCATCCTCTTTAATGAATACAAGAGCACTGTATTTTGACATTGAAGACTTTCCTGGGACCAGTCAATGTTTTGGAGCCCACCTAGATGTCCTAGTCTGTTTTTTTTTTTTTTTTTTGCAATAACACAACAATTAAGACTTGGCAATTTGCAAAGAACAGAAATTTATTCTTCACAGTTAAGGAGGCAAGGAAGTTCAAGAGCAAGGCCTGACCCCGTTTGGTTGTCTGTATCCTCCACAGCAAAGGAAATGTGACGTCACATGATGGAAGGTGATGGGCCAGAGACTGAACTCTGTGTAATCCCCTTTCCTAAGGTTCTTCCTCCATTTATGATGGAGATGCCCTTGTGGCTCAATCACCCCTTAAAGGGCCCACCTCCTCATATTATCACATTGGACACACCTGGATTCTGGAGGGGACAAATTCAAATCATAGCATATAGGGACACAAAGTAGCATGGTTGGTGTTCATGAATTCAACCTGAAGATCCAAAGAGATCCTGGACCACAAAGAGCTTACAGTATAACTCTCTGGTTCAGAATTGAATAGGCATAGTTCATGAGTTAAAAGTCAATATTGGTAGCCAGTCTCTGGTAGCTCATGTCTGTAATCCTAGCTACTCAGGAGGCTGAGATCTTTGGATTGCAGTTCAAAGCCAACCCAAGCAGGAAAGGCTAAGAGATTCTTATCTCCAATTAACCACTCAAAAACTAGAAGTGGCACTGTGACTCAATTGGTAGAGTGCTAGCCTTGAGCAAAAAAGCTCAGGGACAGAACCCAGGCCCTGAGTTCAAGCCCCATGACTGACAAAAAATAAATAAAGTCAGTACTGGTAGCCAAGTACTGGTGGCTCACATCTTTAATCCTACCTACTCAGGAGGATGAGTGGTTCAAATCCAGTCCTGGCAGGAAAGTCCATGAGACTCTTATCTCCAATTAAGCACCAGAAAACCAGAAGTGGAGCTATGGCTTAAAGTGATAGAGCACTATCCTTGAGCAAAACAGCTTAGGACAGTGCCCAGACCCTGAATTTAAGCCCCTTGACCAACAACAATGAAAAAAGTCAAAACTGGTCATAAAAAGGGAAGCTATGTAGTAAAAGAGCCCAGAGTAAACAGTTTTCCGTAGGATGCATGACAAAAGAGAAAAAAGAAACGAAGTCACTCTTGGAAGGTCACTCAGGGAGAGAGGCAACCTAAGGGGAAAGAACAGTAGGAACAAAGGCACAGATGGATGAGAAACAGAACTGTATGATATCCAGGACCAAAGCAGAGACAAATCAGGAAGAGAGAGAAAGAAGAGGAAAGGAGAAGAGAAGAAAGGCAAAAAACCATGACTGTTTCCCCCAGCCAGCCTGTGACCCTTCACTGAAAACTAACTATGACCATCACATTACAAGGAACCATCTTGACTTGCAGGTACTCTCCTCGGTGACTTTCACATACCAGTCGCTGGGAAGCTAGCTTCCACCCATGAAGAAAAGGAACCATCCCTCCCTCCTCCACTTTCCCACTCCCACTGCCAGAAGCCATGTCCTCCTTTAGCAAAACACCTCCAGGAGGAAGGTGGGCAGCTTGGAAGCAGAGTCTGAGATGGAGATTTGTGTGCACAAAATGTATTGCTCCTGATAAATTGTCAAGAGAGGGAATGAAAGAACCAGAACAGAGCACTGCAAATTGCTGGACAGGGGTATGAGCTCAGTAGGGAGCTCTGGGTATGAATAACCCTCCACCCCGGAATAAAGAAGATCAGTCTTTGTACACCCACATAAGTCCTTGGCTACATGCTACTATTCTCCAGCCCAGGACACACCATCTGCAGGTGAGGTGGCCCATTCAACCGCACGGCAGATGGAGAAGTGGTATTTCTTCCTGGTATGGGGCAGCAGGGCAAGGAACCAATTTTATCCTATCATGTAGAGTAAATACTGATTTGTCAAGGATGCTGTACTAGATCCTTTTTCCCCCTCACCAAGCCTGTGTTCCAGAAAACTCCCTACAAGAACCAAAGTAGCCTTAATCTTAAAATGAAGAACTGAAGAGAAACTAGGAGACAATGATGGAAGGATGATCAATGACATTGATCCATGCATTTTACTGATAAACCAACATGCTGAATTAGAACCCTTTGTATTTCAGGATAGGTATGGCCGAGCCCAAGTAGATCTTCTGGGCCTCATCCACTCCAGTTGAATCCAGCACCCCACAGAACAAATGCTCTGCAGACAAGTTCACAGATCCCAGTCGTTTTTATCCTAACTGCCCCAACGAATGGGAGAGATGTCCCACTCACATTGAGAGGATTCATTTGCTCATGCAAAGCTTGGTCTGTTGGCTGAGCTGCAAGGAACTCTATGAGCTGCTCATCCAACTCAAATCTTGAGCACTTAAAAAAAACAATGTTTAATTAATCATTTTTCATCTAACTAAGTAGGAATCCAGTATCTCTTTCCCAAGAAATTTCCCAAATACTTTCTAAGACCTGCAGAGCCTGAAGCAGTTTGAAGAAGGATAATTCCTATTTCCCAAAGCTGATAAGAAAGAGAAGTGGAATTGGTTCCGTCAAGTTTAGGGCTATAACTTGTCTTTTTTTTTTGTCCTGGTGAAGGACAACCTATGTATCTTTGTCCATTGCTAATGGACTTCCCTGGCTCTGCTTAAGGCATGTCTCCATGGTTGGAGTTCAAGGCTGCATCTCTTGATCTACCAGCCCAGGCTCATTCACCATATCTCAAAGCTGACCACCATGATAGAGCTCCCAGATGCATACCCAGAGCAAGTCCTTTCTCACAGAACCCTGGGCCTTCATATTGAACCTCAGCCTCAACCTCAGCCTCCCTGACTCTAATCTTAGAACCTCACTGTCTTTCCCAGACCCTGGGCTTGTTCCACTCCAATAGCTTTCCCTAACTTAGAACCTCCAGGAACAGAAGTTGAATTTTTGCTCCTTTTTTTCACAAGAGATCCTGAGACCATTATGTAAATAACTTCTTCCATCCACCCAGAGATATACATCCCAAAAGGAGGCTTGCCCTCAGCCTCATAAAACAAGACTTAGGGCAGACACTGTGGTCATCTTCTGTGCTGTTCAGTAACTGTCTCTAGTTTTCCCTGTTCATGGAATTGCCCTATTCTGCCCCCTTGTGGTTGGGCAGCATCATGTGTCCAGGCCTGGCTGCTGAAGTGTAAGTTTACATGGCCAAGGGCAAAATGTAATAACAGAGATGGCAATGCCTGGACCCAAACCAAGCACAGAGCCCTTCTAAGAGAGGGACTCTGTGTGACTGTGCAAGTTGTATGCCTGTAAAATTGGGTTTGAGCAACACTTCTGGGTTGGCACATTTAATTACCGGTGTGATACATGTCAAAGATTTTCCTTTTCCTCTAACAAGAAGACCAGCAATGGTTGAGATTGTGACTATTCTATCAATAAAGCCCTCTGAGCGATACAATGAAGAGAATTCATCCTTACAGCTGTTCACGGTGGATATGAAACCTAACCAAAAAAAATAAGTAAATAAACATTTGTTGTTGGTGTTGTTACTGCAGCAAGAAGATGCCCATCCTGACTGATAACCTAAATCACAAAAAAACTTTTATTTACCTCATATGAGCCACTTGTATAACTGTGGTTCTTCACCATGTCTCTGAATAATTTTTATTCTAGACAATCTATATACTCTGAAGTTCATCATTAAAAATCCCTGGCCTCGTGTTACACTCTACGTTAGAAATCCTAACACAAAGACTCACATAACTGGAAGTAAAGGTAAGACAAGCTCTGACTTCATTTCTTGGGAAGGGCTCTGTCCTCTGTTCATGCTACCAATCAGGGTGGCTCCCAGCAGCCACTGGGGCAGTATGTTTCTCAGTACTAAGTGACCAGGTGTTACCTTCAAGGCTCCCTCTAGGCTCTACCTCCTAAAGTTGCCAAAATCTCCATAAACAGAACCACCAAGGCCAAGCAATTGATATTGTGGGTGACATTTCCTATTCATATATAATTGTAGATTATGGTTTTTGCTCTTAATATAGTATACAGTATAGCATGTCCCTGAAGTATATTCATAAATATTTTATAGCTGGATGATAATGTAGCCTCAGTCTGCAGTTGATTCAATCTTTCCCTCTCTGTGTTTGCTTACAGTTTGTTGCTATTATGACAATGATGACATTTTTATACAAGAGCTGTTTTCAATACCAAATGCCTTCCTTAAAATAGATTTCCAAATAGAGGACCACTAAGTTACTAGATACAAAATTTTCATTCCTTTGCTTGCATACTGTGAAATGTTGCAAAAGTGGTTATCCTATGGATATTCTCATTTGCAGTTATTGAGAAAGGTTATTTTTATTGTATATAATAGTTTCCTGATATTGTTATACCACAATTACCACAAACTTGGAGCCTTAAAACAGCATGAGGTTAATTTTATCAAAGCTAGAAATTCAAAATCAGTTTCACTGGGATAAAGGTAGGGAGTCAGCAGGGGTGGTTCCCCTGGAATATATCTCTTTGCTTTATCTAGATTCTGAGGACACCTGCATGCCTTGGCTTGTGACCACCTTCCCCACTTGGTTCCAACAATTTGCTTCTATCTTCAAGTCTCCTTCTACACTTCTACAGACAAATCTTTCTCTTCATCCTTCTGGTAAGGACACTTGGAATTACATTTAGACCTGCTTAGGTAAGCCAGGATAAATTCTCCATATCCATATTCAATTACACCTGAAACTTTGCTTTTACCTTCTAAAATAGCATTCATAACTTCCAGGAATTAGGGTAGCTTTTTAATCTATCATATCAGTCATATTTGGCCTACCATGCACTATCATTTTTAATATCATTTATTGCCATTTTTCTTTTATTGGGGCTAATTTGATAGGTGGATATAAAATACCGATGGCAAGTGGATTTACATTTTATTTATTTAGCCATTGAAGTTTCCTCTTTTGTGACTTGGCTGTGGTGCCATGTGTCTATTGGAGTATGAATATCCCACCAACCAAATTCAGTGTGCTTCTTATACATGAAGAACATTCACCTTTACTTTATTGTAAGTACTGCATGTATTTTCTTCCCCATTCATCAGCTGTTATTTTTCTGCTGTATCCTTTATTTGATTTATTGTTAGTTTATGTAGACTATTTTCTGTTGGGGGAACAGTTTTGAGATTTTTACAAATGCATAGGGTTTACAGAATGGTTCTATCGCTTGATTGAAGTAGTGTTTGCACTCTTCCATAACTGGATTTTTCTTAATTATGGTGGGGGCAGAGGCAAGGCTACCGATAGAAAATTTTAATGCTATCTAATAAAATTTGTAATTTCTTTTATGGTTTCTTTTAACTTTTTTAAACCTTATTAAGTATTCCCCCATCTAGCAATTATTTGGTGCTTTTATGTCTTTTTTTATGTTATATTTGATTCTTTAACCCACTAAAATTTATTTCAGTGTACAGTAAGATGAGATTCTAAATTGATTTTTTAAATTGCTAAAGTATTGTCTTAATACCATTTATTGAATAACCCATTTCTTTCCTACTGTTCTATGATTCTTCCCCAGAGAGACATTGAAAGGTATAATTTCAGAAGGCTAAGTAAACACTGCAGCTTTTTAAATGCTAAACTTTCTTGTTGTAAATACCAAAAGAAAAGAAAGCTAAAGAGTCCCTATTATTATTTTTAACATAATCTGAACACCCATGCTAAAAATAAATTTAAAACATATGCTTTTTTTTAAGTCACCATTTTTTTTCTCCCAGCTTTCTAATGGAGTTAAATAAAATGTAACAAATTCAACCAACACCTGGGAATTCAAGTTATTCCCCTGCCCCCCTTTTTTTATGACAGTTTTAGAGTTTGCCAAATAGATAAGTGCTCTACCACTTGAGCCCACTTTTCTAATGGAGTTTCACAGATTATGCCTGGGCAGGCCAGAACCGCAATTCTCCTACTTACGCTTCCTGAGAATCTAGGATAACAGGCATGTGCTGCCATATGCCTTTCTCTTCTGGGACTTTTATTGTTGTTTTGGGGGTATTTTTGGAGGTGTTTCTTGGGGGGTGTTGTTTGGTTTGCTTGTTTTTGTTTTGCTTTCTTTGTTTGAGTTTTGGTTTTGCTTGGGGCACTGGGGTATGAACTAAAGGCTTCGCATGTGCTGTGATTTAAACCATACCTCCAACCTTTCTGGTCGTTTCCTGAGCCAACTGGCCAGTAGTATCTGGCCAGTCTTATGGAGCCCTTCTCAACTTCTGTTTAATTCCTTCAGTGGATGAAAGTGTTTCATGTTCACAATGAGCAAATGAGTGATGGAGAGGAAATCGATCACTCTGGACCTCTAGGTTCAGAGAAAGTGGAGAAAGGAAATTCATATGGCCCTTATGGGCACTTGTTACCAATTGAAGAATCAGCTAGTAGAGTCCCTTATGCGTTAGACTACAATGAACGCTCCAAGCCCACAGATTTGGGCTCTTGTGACTTTAGGGCTGCAGCTATGGATGGGGTCCCATTTTTTAGTCTCCCTGAAGTGAGGGCACCTGTACTCTAGAACAGTATTTGACATTGGAATTCCAGTCTGATCTAATAGCTAAAGTGGGGAAATGGGCCTATGTCCAGAACAAAGTCTCCTCTGAGACCAAGACGGGTGGCCAAGCTGAGACTCGGGTCAGAGGTCATGGTTTAACTCATGACCGGCCATCTTAAGTTTCTCTCACAGGGAAGAGGATCAAGTATTGTGCCCTGACAAAGGAATGCAGATGCACTGGCAAGATAGACCCAAACAGCCACCCTTACCACCAGCATCCTCCTCAAAATCTACACAATAGTCCCAAGGCGGAGGACCTAGAAGCGAAGCATCAAAAGCAAGACACTAACGTTCACAGCCACTGCACTATCCATGCCCAGCTACCAGGAGTTGCCTCACTGAACATCTGACTCTGCTTTGCTTCTGCAGGCAGGAAGTGCTGCATATGCCTCAGAGGAACGTTGAAAACTAGTGGATAAATTCATGGCTCCTATGGTGTCACTGTCCTAGAATCCCACCGCTCAGGTGAGGCAAGAGGATATGAGTTCAAGACCAACCTGAGCTACATAGTGAGACTCTATCTCAAAAATAAAATAAAATAAAGCAGGTCCCTGGCCCCTCAAGTTGCACATGCTCTATGCTGTCCCTCACCCTTCCCTGTTGGATTGAGCCTCACTTACTCCTGTGGAAACTGGATTGTTAACATATCCTGTACGGGCTGATTTTCCTTCTCTGTCTCATTTCCCACTCTCCAACCAGTGTGCCCTATGATCTTCTCTCAACTAGTGCTGGCACCCCAACCTTCCCTCATGTCTGCCTCTTATGGAAGGCAATCTAAGAGCTGCCTCCTCTCTGAGCCTCTAGCCAGGACATAATACCACCACTGCTCACATGAGATACACGAGACAGGGGAGGGTCAAACACCGTAACCTGACTCACTCAGCACTCACATTCAATTGGAAAACAATCCAGACCCATTTGATGGTGTGGAGGTGGCATTGTATGCCGAACATTAAAAGTTTGATATATCTGAGGGCATTGTAGCTATTGCTTCTTAAGAGTTTTGTACAAGTCTGCACAAAGGGAGAGGGTGAAGGAGAGCAAATATGATCAAAATACTTCATGTACATTTTAATAGAACAATCAAGCTTGCTGAGACTGGTTTGGGAAGGGAAAGGAGGGAGAGTGATGACAAGGTGTGACTCTAATCAAGATCCTTTGTATGCATAAATAGACATGTTAAAATGAAATAACCTATGTAACTAAGTGATGCTATTTTTTGCTTTTTTTTTTTTTTTTTGGTCATCATGGGGTTTGAACTCTGGGCCTGAGCACTGTCCCTCAGCATTTCAGTTGGAGGCTAGTGCTCTACCACTTGAGCCACAGTGCCACTTCCAGTTTTCTGGTTGTGTATTGGAGATAAGCGTTTCACGGCCTTCCCTACCCAGGCTGGCTCTGAACCTCGATCCTCAGATCTCAACTAGGATTATAGGTGTGAGCCACCGGTGCCTGGCTTGATGCTATTTTTTAAGTTTAGGACAAGTCAGGAATTTGTTCATTTGTTTTAATTTGGGTGGAAATCTAATGAGCTAGAATTTATCCCAATTCACAGATAGACTGATGAATTTAAGAAACTTGCTCAAGCTCACTAAGAAAGTGATGGATCTAGAACTTCAGTCACAGGTGAGTTAGACTCTTCTGATCTGTGATACATTGTCTTTCTAAACAAAAACTCTCATTTTCATATGAGCTGTTGGTCATATTCTGAAATTTGCAAAGAACTGCTTCTCTCTCCCTCCCCCCCCCCCCCCCGCACTCTCCTCTGCACATGTGTGTGATACTGGAATTTCAATTAAGGGCTTTGCTCTTACCATGCAGGTGCTCTCTCCCTTGAGCCATACCCTGCCCTTTTTGCTTTTGCTTGTTTTTCACATAGGATCTCTTCTTTTGCCTTAAGATGGGGCTAAAATGCTCAGAGCCACAACTGGAAGCCACACATGTCCTGAATCAAATCCTTCTGTGTTTCCTCAATTACTTAGGTGCCTTCCCTATCTCCACACACAACTCTTTAAGGGAGCCTGTCTGACTCATAGAACATAGGATCTCACTTCTTTTTTGGGGGGGGGGATCCGGTTGTAGGGCCTGAACTCAGCCTGGGCGCTGTCCCTCAGCTCTTCAGCTCAAGGCTGCGCTCTACCACTCGAGCCACAGCGCCACTTCTGGCTTTTTTCTTTTTGCTTATGTGGTGCTGAGGAATCAAACCCAGGGCCTCATGCATGCAAGGCAAGCACTCTACCAATGAGCCACCTTCCCAGCCCCAAGGATCTCACTTCTTGACAGGCTTCTGGGAGGTTCTCAAACATATGAGCCAATGACTGAAAAGCCTCTGGACAACAATATTGAGGCTGAGTGACAATGTTGTTTCAATAAGCCAGGAACAATGCAGAATTCCCTGCAGATCTGAGTCAGGAGGGAAGATGTGCCAACTGGCCCTTGTGCCTCTTCAATTTTCTGGGCCTTTATTTCTTCATCTGTTAGCAATGAGCACATTGGCTTTGATGATTTCCACAGCATTCCATCGCTGGTGAGGAATGACAATAGATTTATCCCAATACCTATTGGGCATCTCAGGAAAAACAAAGAAATGTGGGGTGTATTGCTTACCTTCTGTGGATTTACACTAATATTGGGACACTCAGGTTCAGACATGGCCCCAAAACACAGGACTAGGTACCCAATTGATTGAAACTAAAGGAAGTTAGAAAAGAAAGAATGCGGAAGTGGCGCTGTAGCTCAAGTGGTAGAGCGCTCGCCTTGAGCTGAAGAGCTGAGGGACAGCGCCTAGGTCCAGAGTTCAAGCCCCATGACCGACCAAAAAAAAAAAAAAAAGAAAAGTAAGAATGCCTGATGTGAGGATTCTTAGGAATGTCAGCAATAGGGGATATTAACAACCCAAGGGAGGGTAACTGTGTACCCTTACTGAAAATATGCCAGAATCTTCCTGAACAGACACAGAGGAGCTAGGGTATTTATACCCCACATTTGTCAATCACTAGTTAAAAGCTTCCCCCAGGGTATAAATTTCCAGAGTACTTTCTGATCAGGAGGCAGGTTTGAGTGCAAAGGAGCCTGGGAAATGTAGTTTTCTACAACAAAGCAGAGCATGAAGCAAAGCATATAAAGGATCTGAAAAAATCAATGGCAGATGTACCTGAAAAGTTATGAAATTTGGGGTCTGGTTCCCAATTTCTATTTAATGTTATTTACAAAATAAAAAATAAGACTCGAGTTCCTTAATAAGTTTCCAGAATCTTCTAACTTTGGAACCTGTCTGCAAATGGTTAGGCAGTTCGGACATAAACACCACTGTTTTCACAGGACAGTTGACTCAGCCAGGCAGAGAACACCCAAGAACTTCAAGCAGTTTCGGTTCTGTGAAGCCCCCTAGTCCTGCCTTCTTATCACCAGAAAGACTAGGATAAGACATTTCTGGTAGAGCTGCTGCCACAAAACATGATCAATTCTTAGAGAAATAAAACAAGTTAAGACTTACTTTTTGATATGAGCCTTGTAAAATGGTTTCTAAAAATTGTTAAAAGCAAGGAAAAGCAAGCCTTTTGGAACATAAGTCTCAAGGGATGCAAAGCAATATGATGTGTTCATACTGACATTGTTCTGCTAGAAGGAGGGCAGAAAGCTGGAAGAGCCTGGCTAAGCCTAGTTATTGGCCCAGTTAAAGCAGGGATGAGATGCCTTGCTTATCTGCTGCTTCTGGGAGACCAGGTCTGTCATTGCCATGTCACGGAATTCGATCTTGCCTGCCAAAGAGCTAGCTTTGGAGAGTGATATTAGGGCACTATGGGGCTGGGATTCCAAGATCCCAACTGCTACCTCCAAGCAAACTAGGATTCCTTTTGTTCAATTTCAAAGCTATTCCATCCAAAGTTCTGGGTATCAGCCATTCATGGTGGCTCATACTTATAAGATGAACTACTTCAGAGGCAGAGATTAGGAAAAGCATGGTCCAAGATCCTTCCAGACATACAGTTCACAAGATCTTATCTCAACCAATAGTACTTTGGCATGGTGTCATCCGTTTGACATCCCAGCTATGCAAGAAATGTAAATAGGAGGATCACAGTCCAGTCTAGTCCAGCCTGGGCAGAAAGAAAGACCCTATTTCAAAAATAATGAAAAACAAAAACCTAGGGGTGTTGCTCAACTGGTAGAGCACAAAGCTCTCAATTCACCAACCTTATCATCAAAATTAAAAAATAAAATTCCAGGCTACCATTAAGACATTTCTCTACTTCCTATCACAAGAAAACTCCATCTGCCAATTCTGTTACACACTCTCCCCCAGTGCTATTCATTGAGTATGGTCCCAGATGCCACACAGTTCTTCCCTCTTCCCCATCACAGAGTGAGATGCTGTGACCCAAGAGACAATGAGCTGTAACTTCTTCTCACTGGGAAGTTAGGAGGTGGTCATGTGTAATATGATTCTCCTCCTATCCTTGCCAGGAAGTGATGTGTTAATGGCAAGACTCCAAGCATGTGACGAGTGAAAGGGAGAGATATTTTAGAGTGAGGAGGTCCCAGTGGAGTTATCAGTTAGCAGGACCAGTGGTTATAGAACCAGAGAAGTGGCGGGAAGTACAGCTCTCTTCCTAGTCTTACACAAGTTCTCCAGATACTGCATAGATGTTCCCCTGGGACCCAGGCCCATCAAGCTTTGAATGCTGAATCAGAGGACAACACAAAAAGGAAAGGAAGGATGGGGTCAGTTCTTAAGTGAGTTTTTATTCAGATTAAAATCAAGTCAAGGCCAGTGTCTGTCAAGAATATCTCTTTATAGCCCCAGAGCAAATCATGGCGATGCCAATCAGAGGGAAAAAAAGATTGTCTTCCTATCTTGCTTGCAAGCCAAGCAAATGTCTTGGGTTTAAATGCTTCTTCATTCAAGAAGAAAAAGGCATAAAGAAGTAACTCATAAGTCATTGCCATGAAAGGGGACCAGTGAGGCCCTGAGGATGATTTCAGGTCAGTCTCTGCCTGGTCTCTAATACCACCATCACCAAAGTAAGATGCTTGCCTCCGCCCATTGCCACTGTCCTGAGGGCTGGGCCTCCCTCTGCATCATTACCACCTCAGTGAGTTTCCTCATCTTCCTCCTCATCAGGTCCAGCATCATCAGCAAGGTCGTAAATGGTCCCCCTCATCCCACTTAACGTCAAAGCTTAATTCAGTGTCACCTCTACTGGGAACTTTCCACACAAGTGATTGCTTCAAAATGGCATGCTTGGATGGGGAGGAGGGAATGGGTGGTTTGTGTTTCCCATCAGGCTGTAAGCTACTCCATCACTGAATTGATATTCAATCTTTATCTCCCTAACTTCCAGAAAGAGTGCCTATGAAATGTCAGGCTTCAATATTCACCTGTAGAATTGAAGGGTGAAGGAGAAGACATAGAAATGACATGGGCCTTAATTCTGACTTCCATTTGCTCTGTCCACAAGCTATTAACAAACCAATCCTGTCTCCCCCACACCCACTACAGTAGCTGTAATTCTCAGTCCACCCTCCCAGGAAGTGGTCAGTTCAAGGTAATGCCTGTCTGGATTATTATATACCTATTGGAGGTACTTGAGCAAAAACAAAAACCACCAACAAAGCTTGGTATATTAAAAGTGAAGATGAGGAAGGAGCCAGTTGACCAGAGGCAGCCACTGATACAAACAATGGAAGAGTCAAGAGGAAATCTGAGAAGGTAGGAGTGGTGACACTCCTGTAATCCCAATACTCCAGAGGCTGAGGTAGGAGGACTGAGTTTAAAGCCATCTTGGGCTACATAGGCTGGGAAGGACAGAAGGAAGGGATGGAGGGAGGTAGGAAGGGAAAGAAGGAAGTAGAAGCCAGTGCTCAGTTTAGAAAGACAGCATTGCTCAGAGAAAATCCCAATAGGTCAGAAGAAACATATGAACCCATGAGGAGTGATAAGCCCAAGAACCAGACATGTTAAATTTGCTATCAACTGCATTGAGATAAAAATTAAAGACATAAAGTACCATCTATACAAAAGTACAAAAGTTTTGAAGCAATTACAAGAAGACGGTGGACAAAAGAGAGTGGCTAGCCCAGAGGTAGGCTGTGGGAACATTATTATTTCCTGTTGGGGAAGGGGCCTGCAGGTAACAACTCCCAGAATAAGCCAGCACAGAAGTAATAGGAAAGCCTGAAGCTAGAGGGGGAAAAAAATCAGTAATATTGATCCTTTTTTAATTTAAAATGTTTATATTTTATCCATCATGGATTTGGGTATAAATTTCCATTATTTTAAATTTCATGTAAGTGTTATTGATCTTGAGATACAGGATTGGATATGATTGTCAGTGTCCTCCAGCAAAGTTGTTCCAGGGCTTGCACTATAGAGGTGATTCCTAAAACTGTGTGTCTTCAGCCCCATGCCCACGAGGCAGGGAGCAGGAAAGACTGAGCCAGGACCAAAGGGGAGCAAGGTAGTATAGGAGGAGACCATACTGCTTTCCACACCAGCAGATGGATAGAGCCAGACAGAAATGGGATATTCTGTCATCCAGACTTTAAGCATTATGTCCACCTTTGGTCCTCAGCTCCACCCAGACCTGAGCTCCTCCCTGCCCTGGAGTTTCCCCATACAGCTGGCCCCTCCCTCTCTCCGCCCAGACCCACCTGAACTCCCATCTACCTTACTTCCTACCCCTCAGACCCTCCTGTTGCCTGGATGGTGGCTGAGGCCATGTGCTCCTTCTTGAGGGAAATGTGGCTCCTCTACTAACCCTTATAATAATCTTTCTCCTGTGCCTGCCTGCCTCTGCGTGGTCCCCTGGGATGGATGTGTGGGATCCTCCTCTTTTACATACTTCTTACCTTGCATTCATTACACTTGATTGAAAAAAATAAGTTGTTATTTACTTGCATTGGCATAGAGGGTGAGAAATCTCAGCCTTCCTTTCACTAGGCAGGGAAGCCTGGTACTCAGAGCAAGTTGGAGCCCTGGCTATCTTTGTCCCCATCCACTTCCCACCCATGTCTTCAGCATCATCACATGCCGTCCCTATGATTCTTACAGATGCTCCAGCCTGGCTCCCCAGAGCTGAGGAGAGACCACTAGGGGAAGATGACTCTGTCCTTCATTTCCTCCCAGCCCTTTTCAATAACTCCTGTTGCTCCCTGGTGGAAAATGTCCATGTTTGGTGTCTGCCCAAAGGAGAATCTCTATGGAAAGTTTGAGAAAGATTCCCTCTGGCTGGGAATGTGAAGGAAAAAAAAAATCTGTGCCTTTCCCATTTGGAAAAAAAAAAAAGAAGGAAAGAACATACTTCAGACGTGGTTATTTTGGTCTCACATTCAGAAGGAAGGAGTGGCTTGGGACAGTGCTCACTTGGCCTGAGTGCCTATCACCTCTGTAAAAAGCAGACAGAAGGAGCTACACCAAGGTGGCACTCCTCTCCCCCAGAACTCTCCTGTCTCTTCTCCACAATCTTATCTTCTCTTTCTGTCCCTTTAGTAGGTATGGCTTACAGCAATCAATGCACAACTCAAGAAGCTTATGTACACAACTTGATGGATTTCTACTTCAGTAAATAACCACATGACTGCTGCCCAAATCTAGATACAAACAGTACTCAGAGAGCTCCCTTGGACCTTTTTCCAGCCAGTGTTCCCCCCTCAATGTTAAGCAAGTTCATTTGGCAGTCACAATATGGACACTCACCCCTGGGTCCTTTAGGGCCATGTGACTTTGGGGTTCACCCATGCTACCATCTAGTACCTTCAGTTGTTAGACTGCCATAGCCACTTAACGCACGAGTTTAAAGATGAGACATCTCAGAGCAGTGTGTCAAGATTGATCAAGGGTTGATTCTGCGAAGACCTCTCTCCTTTGGCTCATAAGAATGCTTTCTGTGTCTTTATCTGGTCGTGTGTGTGTGTGTGTGTGTGTGTGTGTGTGTGTGTGTATGTGTGTGTGTGTGTGTCCTTATCTCTATTCCTCTAGGTTCCAATGTGAAGACCTCATTACCTCTTTCAAGACCTTATCTCTAAATACTGTCATATTCAGGACACGTGTTGTGGCTGGGTGACAGAACATTTGCTTAATATGTGTTCATTACCTAGTACAGCTAATTAATAAGGTCAAACTCTGAGGCACTAGAGGTTAGAAGTTAGGATTTTGATGTATGACTTTGAGAGGACACAACTGAGTCCATAATACATATAATACCTCTTGGTTCCTTTTTATTTTTTATTTATTTTTATTTTTAAATTTTTTATTGTGAAAATACCGTACAGAGGGGTTACAATTACATGGGCAAGATAATGAGTACGTTTCTTATCAAGTACTGTTGCCTCCTCCTTTGTTTCCCCTTCCCATCCCTCCCATCCTCCCCCCGCCCCCCCACCCCATCCTCCCCCCTCCCCCGACCAAAGTTGTAAAGATCATTTTTCGACATAACGACTTGTACATCTCATTGTTGCAATGAGTCCACCTGTATCCTTATTTAAACGATTTGTTTTTTCCCTTCCCCTCCACAAATTATACCAACATCAAATACAGTGAAAACAGGGGTTATACCCTGGGGAAGGGACATACAAAGCAACAAAGAAATCATCTTATAACTATGTTAAAAACAATCGCATGAAAGAAAAAAAATGTGAATACTTATCTTGGGGTTCATTTCCCTAACATCAACTTATCTGACCTTTTCTGCTTGACTCAGACATATACTAGTTATTGCAAATAAGGGAAACCATGGGAC
>NW_012267229.1:9920096-10013484 GCF_000151885.1 Dipodomys ordii
CCCCCCGTGTAACCCCTGTTTTCACTGTATTTGATACATTTCTAATTTGGAGAGGGGAAGGGACATAACAAAATGCTGAAATAAGGATACAGGCTGACCCATTGTAACAGTGATATGTACAAGACACTATGTTAAAAATGAACTTTACGACTTCAGTGGTGAGGGAGGAATTGGGGAGGTGGGGAGGGAAGGGATAGTTGGGGAAAAATAAAGGAGGGGGTAACAATGCTAAAGAGGAAATGTATTCATTACCTTACTCATAGAAATGTAACCCCTCCGTACAGTATCTTTACAATAATATATATATATATATATATATATATATATATGAAAAAGGTACTCCCAGATGGGCACTGTGGGAGTATAATTGGCAAATTCCCTTTGGAAGGATTTATGTAGGACAACTTGGTACAACCAAAAATGTAAGTGTCTGAGAAGATTCAACACAGAAGTTCAATTTGCAAGAATTTGTTCTAGAGATAAAATCAACTTGACACCTGTCCAATGCCCATTTTCTCCTTTCCAACCAAAACTGATTTTGGTAGAAGCAATGAAGCAGACCAAAAGTCATTTCCTAGCTTCCTTTGAGATGAAAACAATGGCTTGGCACAAGTCTAGCCAATGAGATATAAGCAAAAATTATTTGAGAAGCTTCTATGAAATCTTCAAAGGATAACAGACTCATCTGACAATACATCTTCTATCTTTTATTGTCTTCCTCCCTTCACCTCCCATCTACCTGGAATGTAGATGTGGTTGCTGAATGTGGTGCAGCTATCTTGTGGCCATAAGAAAAGGGCATGGAGAACTAATACTGGTATCACTGAGTCACTAAACCAGTGCCAGTATTTGCCTAGCTCAGATTTCTCATTACATAAGAGAAAAACCTTTTTTTTTTTTTTTTTGCTAAGTCCTTGTTGTTTGTGAAAGAGAAAATGTAAACCCGGGTAGGAAGTAACCCAAAGAAAGTAACCCAAAAGACCACGCAGACAGAAGTAGAAAGAAAGATTTATTGCCAGCAGAGCTGACCAGGCCAAGTTCTCATGAGGAAAGGGAGAAAATGGTGCCATCTGGCTCTCTGGAGGCCCCTTTTAAAGCGGAGGCCGGAAGTAGGCGGTGCCTCGCCTACTGCGCAGGCGCTGCCAGTGAGGGCAGAGATTAAGGCCTGCCAGGTGGGTGTTTCCTTACAGTTTGAATTTTCCAATACATGCAGCCAAAACTGACCCGTAAATAGTGTTTGTATGTACAATTATTTTCTGTAATATTGTTTACATGGAAAAAGCCTGAGCTAGTTATGGTAGTGCATGCCTATAATTCCAGCACTGATGATGCTATGGCAAGAGGAAGATAAATTCAACACCAATGTGGGCTACATAATGAGTTCCTAACTCAAAAAAGGCAGAAAAGAAAAGCCCTAGAAATGTATTATATTCCTACTTATTAGGAACTAGTCAATAAAATTATAGGCTATATACATGATGGAATATTACATAATTGTATAAAGGAGGTAAATTTTTTTTCACACTAATAAGAAGTGGCATGCCAGATGTTCAGCTAAAATTTGAAAGACAGACAAAGAAAAGTAAACACTGTGTCCTAACATTTATGTAAAGCTGGGGGATTGTTTTTGGCGGGGCGGGGAGGAGTTGTTTTATCTTGGTGGTAGTGCCAGAACTCTGGGCCTGGGTCCTGTCTCTGAGCTCTTTTACTCAACACCAGCACTCTACCACTTTGAGTTCTACTGCCTGTGTAAAGCTGTTTTAGAGATGCAGAATATCTCCAGGGTGGGATAAGGTTGCCAGGATAAGAGGTGTAAGGGAAACATGCTAGTCAGTTTATATCTGATGTTTGAATGCTAATCCTGTATACCCTTATCTCCTCAAGGATTTCTTGATTAGATTTGTGTACTGCTTTATGAGGCAGGCAGACAGACAGACAGACAAACAAAAGTTAGGACTGGTGCCCTTCACTGACTGACCCCCCCACCCCATCCCTAACCACTTAGCTGGGTTACAGGAACCAAACCAAACCTGAATGCATACTTGCTAACCCTCCAATGAACATCCAATCATCCACTGGACATCAGCACAAGAGGGTCCCCCAACCACCCAACTCAGTACATCAACATGTCCAAATCACAGCCCTACTTCCCCCACCCCCGTGTCCCCCATCAATGTTCCAGCCGCCAGCCAGCGGTGCCCACTCAGTAGCCCAGCCATCTGTGAAAGGAGGAATCACTCCAAGTCCTGCTTTCTTCTTTCTGTCTCAAACTTTCCCCCGCCTCCCATCTGGTATCCTCCAGTTCCCTAGAGAGCCCTCACTAGTCAGCATCTTCCAGAAGCCTAGGCAGATGCCGTACCTGCAGGGCCTACATTAAGGCCCCTGCCTTGCCCCTCTGTACCTTGAGCCACACTTGCCAGCAGTGTTCACCATCTTCCCCTCTAGGTTGGAGTAGCTGCCATGGGAAGAGGTCTTTCTCTGCTAAACTCCTCCCAGCCACAGTGGGACCACACAATGATTACCCAAGCAAAAGATGCGAACATCATCTCAGCTCAGGCCCCTGCCCTCACCCAAAAGTATCCTCACCTGTCAACTTCTGGACTTGTGGATTTGTGTCCTTCACTGCAGCCTGTGGCTTTTTTGTTTTGTTTTGTTTTGCTTGTGTTTGTGTTTGTACCCATCATAGGGCTTGATCTCAAGGCCTGGACGCTGTCCCTTAGCTTTTTTGTCCAAGGTGAGCCCTCTACCCCTCGAGTCACAGCGACACATTCAACTTTTTGGTGATTAATTGGTGAAAAGAGTTTCACAGACTTGTCACAGACTGGCTTTGAACTTCAACCCTCAGATCTCAGCCTCCTGACTAGCTAGGATTATAAGCATGAGCCATCAGCACCTGACAGCAGCCTCGGTTTTATTCCAAACCTTAATCCTTCTCCATGATGGTAGTCACATCCTCCAACTACTTTCTCTCAATCCAGTGTGACCTCACAAACGCTAATGTCAAGGAATATTGAAATATGATCTTGCCATTTCACCCACAAGAAAAAGAGTGGGGGGAGAGAGGACAAAGAGGGAGGGAGAGAGAAGAGAGGGAGATGGGGAGAAAGGAGAAAGAGGGAGGGAGAGAAGGAAAAGAAGAGAGGGAAGAGGGAGGGTAGGAAGGAGAGGGAGAAATATTGCAAAGCCTCCCCTGGTGATTATTTACCTTTGCAGCCTCAGGGTCTCTCTCTAAGATCCTCCCATTACAGCCTCAAACCACTAAGTCTTGGCCTTGGCTTCAGCCATGTGAAGCCATATGTACTTTCTCCCAAGTGTCATTGCTTCTAATCTCTGTGCTTGTGCACACATGCTAGTCTACCTGGAGCACTTATGCTTCCCACTTCAAGCTGTCACTTTCAGGTATACTGTTCAAACACGGCTCAGGGAAGTCTCCCTCCCAGAAGCACCTATAACTCCCTAGCCTGCCAGGGGACCTCACCCACGGTGCCACCTCCAAACTGTGAGTTCTTAGGAGAGGAGTATGTGTCATTTGACTTCTATCCCTAGATCCTAGAAAAATGCCAAATAGATGGGGAAACTCTCATTAATTTAACTCTCATGAACTCTCACATGTATTTAGGGGGTTTTCCTCCTTTTTTGGTAATTTATTAGAGAGAGAGTCTCATGGACTTTCCTGCCCGGGCTGGCTTTATTTTTTTTAATTTATATTTTAGTTTTATTGTCAGTTGTTGTACATAGGGGTTACAGTTACATAAATAAGGTAGTGAGTACATTTCTCATTGAACTTGTTACCAGGCTGACTTTGAACCACAACCCTCAAATCTCAGCTTCCTGAATAGCTAGGACTACAGACATAGCCACCAGTATCCGGCAACATGTTTATTTTAATGAGGGGATCTTACCATAGTGCCCCGGCTGACCTTGAACTTGAGATCCTCCTTCCTCAGTCTCTGGGATTGCATGCATGCAAGTGCTACCACTTTAGTTCTCAGTAAATGTTGAATGATTGAATGAGAGATGAACAGTCTAGGTAGAATAAAATGAGACATGAGAATTACCCAACACCAAGCAGGCACAGGGCAGCTTGATCAATTTACACTTTCCTTTCTTCCTTGCTCCTGTGATCCATTTCCCCATGTCTTTCTGCATACAGCAGGGTCCCTCTGACAGTAAAGCTGCATGTATGGTTGGTGTTTGGACTCAGCTGCCCACATACATCATCCCTTCCATGCTTGAAATTCTCAAGTCCCCAGAGGGTCTTACAAACAACCCCAGAGGCTCTCCCCGACATGGCATCTGCCCCAGCCCTGCCTCCACCTCCAGGAAGCAAAAAGCCACTATCTTCCGGTCCGTTTCTTCCTGTGGGGCCCTGACCACACAGCTGGGATCTGGATCTTTGATCCTTACAGCCATCAAGAGTGCAGAGCATTCATGGTTAATTCCCACTGCTGCTTCGCTCTAAATCCGAACCGTGACCAAGGGAAAGAAAACAGGATCATGGAGCACGAGGGCCTGGAAGCCATAGGAACAGGATGTCCTTTCCGCTGCTCTCCAACTCCATCGGGGCAAGGAGGCTTTAATTGGTCAAACTATGTGGGTTTTGTTGAAAGAAAATGCCATAAAATGAAATATGATTCACACTTAGCACAGCCGGGTTGGGGAGGGGGGTTTGTGAATTCCCACCAAGGGGAAGTGGATCAAAGTGGGTTGAAGGTGAGAGGCAGAACTCCCATGATCCTCAGGGCCACAGGATACATCTTGGGATACCCTAGAGCCTTGCATCAGGCTACAATGACCGATGCCACTTCACCTCAGCTTCACAGCTAGGTCTCTAGTGAGGATCTCATACCAGCCTCTTGCACCCTGAAAGTAAGGAAGGAGGAAGGAGGCCCAAGAGCTGAGGCCAAAACAGAGGAGGCCAAGAGGGACACCTGTGCCCACGCAGAGGCACCCAGGAAAGAGCTACCCTTGCCTCATTGCCTACCTCTGTTCCTTCTCTCCATCTTCACACCCAACAGCATCAAAGCAGAGAGTGGTGGGAAGCCTCTCCAAAAGGAAAATGGGAGCTCATAGTCTATCCCGAGAAAAGAGTTGGAGACAGCAGTGAAAATGCCAAAAAATAAAAATAAAGGATGTCACACTATCACAAACCACTGTATGACCCGCTCCCTGATAGATTCCCATCTTTCTACCTGGACCTTTACCATCGATGCTCATTTGATCTGCCTCCTTATCTAGACAACCCAGAGGAGAGACACAGCCATTCCCAGGGCTTATGAAGAAGAGCTAGAGTGATGGTGAGGATTCTCTGTGTGTGGGCCTGCTGACAGAGGAAGAGTGGGGGGAGGAGGAGGAGGGCAGGAAGGTGGGTGGTAGAAAGGTGGAGGAAGGGGAGCTCCAAAGAAGCAGAAAGGAGCTAAATGAGGTGGAGGCCATATGTTCTTGGTGGCAGTAATCTCTACATCCACCTGGTTTTCTCCGACAGCCTAGCAATGCTGCGTGGGCATAGAGGTGGGTGGCTGCATTGATTCAAGGCTAAACAATTTTTAGGATGATCTGGGTAGAGGGGCAAAGAGGCAAAGGATTTTTTAGGCCCCTAACAGGGACCATGACAGAAATATGTATTTCTAGTGACTCGGAAGGTAAGCGGATGCTATGTTATCTCAAAGGAGGAGGAGTTCCTTTTCCAGAATATTATAAGCTGATGACATAAAAGTGAAATCCAGGGGAATGTGACATAAGCTTTGTTTTTGGTGAAAAGGGAACTATTACTCAAGGTGGACAGAAGGTCCTGGGAATAGCCTGACATTGTAAGAATGTGTTTGCAGGAGAATGGCACTCAGGAAGGAAGGGTGAACACGGAAACACCTAAGGGTAGATGGGTGGGTAGGAGGTGAGGGGAACAGATCAGAGGGTCTCCAGAAAAGCCTTACCTTTGAACACAGTCCACTTGTCATGAAGTGGACTGACATTCAGGGCAAACAGCTTACAAGAATTCGTAATGCTTGTCTTTGCAGTTCTTCTTGGTAGAAATGATCATGTGTCTGCTTGAGTAAGTGTGATCCCCTCTTATTAGGTGGAAATATGCAAGCTTCTTACTGGAAGATACCGAAGGATTTCACGTTTGTTACAACAGAGGAAAGGCAGCAGAGAGGAAAAGAGGCAGTCAAGCATGGTATTCTCTTTATCACAAGCCGTAAATGCAAACGCACACATTAGAAAAAGGAGGAGGAAGAAGAGGAAGTCTAGGGACTGGAGGACGATGAGGCATGTTTGTTTGTTTGTTTGTTTGCTTGTTTTTGGTTGGCTTGAACTCTGGGCCTGGGCGCTGTGTCTTAGCTCTTCAGCTCAAGGCAAGCACTCTACCACTTGAGCCACAGCACCACTTACGGTTTTCTGAGTGGTTTATTGGAGATAAGAGTCTCACAGACTTTCCTGCCCAGGCTGGCTTTGAACTGTGATCCTCAGATCTCAGCCTCCTGAGTAGCTAAGATTACAGGTGGAGGAAGATGGGGAAAGGGGGAAGGAGACTAAAGAGGAGGGAAGAGCAGGAAGAAGAGAAAGAGGAGGAAGGGGGAGGAAAAGGCAGAGACTAATCAATCCACTTACCTTGTACATCATAAAAACCCAAGATTAGTGTGATGACAGCAATTGAAAAAGGCTTCCAGAGGAGGCAGGATTTGACCAAAGAAAGGTCAACAGGAAGCATGTATCTCAGGTCAAGAGTTTGGGCTAAGTGAGGGAACAGAAGTCCTGTTCTCAGTTTCTTCCATCCAGAAGCAAAGAGAGCTTAGATCCCAGGGACAGGATGAAGGGCACAGATGTCCCCTGAGGTTGAAGCAGATAGAAATGGTGGATCAAGAACCCTGGATGAACCAATGTGTTTGGGATCAATGGGAGCTGTGAGTAAGGTTGGCATGGCCAAGAAGGAACACTGAAGACCAAGTATGTCCACTTTGCAGTCATGCCTGGCACTGCCCCCTGGGAGAGGAGGAGGCAGGCCACTTAACATGTGCTCCCCTGACAGTACTAGGCTGGCTCACATCTTATCAGGGTCTTGGTCTCAAACTGAGGTCCAATGTCCTGGTGTTTGTTTTCCTCTTCAGAACCCTGTTCTCTGAACCTCAACTAAGGTCCATTTACCCAAGCAAATGGGACCAGTCTGACCTTCCTCCCATTCCTCCTCCTCCTTCACTTCCTCTTCTTTCTCTTCTTCCTTTTCCTTCTTTTTCTCACTTCTTCACTCTCCTCCTCTCTTCCTCCTTTCCCCTCTCTCCCCTCCCTTCCTTTCTGTATCTCCATCCATTCTCTCTGTGTCTCTGTCTCCTCTCCTCTCTTCTTCCCTTCTCTCCTCTCCCATCCTCTCCTTTCCTCACCCCTCCTCTCCTCTCCCATCTCTTCTCCTCTCCTCTCTTCTCTCAGTGTAGAAAGAATCCCTGATGAGAAGTCCAGGTCTGATCAGGCCAACCAAATGTTCATCTCTGGACCTCCCTGTTCTCTATTAAAACAACGGGATCCATGGTGCCAGTCTTGTCTTTCCTGGGGCATATTCAGATGAAACAAGGTAAACTTACAGGAAAGCTCTTTGGAAACTTTCAAATGTTGTGAAGGTTTATTTTGATTATTATTCATGTCTGATTTCGCCGCCTCTGTGGAGCCCCAGCTCGAGTTAGTGCCTACACAATGCCAAAACAACCAGTCGAATCCATCAAAAAGTCACTCAATTGAATGGGAAAAAATGCAGGCAGCTCTGTTGTACATTATCAAAAAAATAAAGCCATGGGCAGATTACTGGTGTTTGTGAGAATATGCAGTGGGTTGTTCTAGGCACTAATCTGACTTTTTTTCTCTGGCATTCACCTCCCATGAACCAGGGGGGAAAAAGACAATGAAAAAGTCAAGGCCTTCAATTGATTCCCAGGCATGAGCCTGGCCTCAAGATGACAGGCTAGGGGACAGGACGGAAAGACAGAAATTCTCTCTTGCCCCCTCAGTCTTGGGCCAGTGACTTTTCTTTTGCTTGTCTTCTTCTCCAGCTAAGATGCCACCTTAGAAGGTCCCCACATGGGCTAGAGGGACAGACTGCCTGGACAGACTGCCAAACCAGCAAACCCAGCAAGACCATTGATACTGGAATCCAGAAGATGGGGGACCAAAGCAGGAAGGGTTGACATCTGGGGAGAGGGAAGATGCTGAGATAAGAGGATGTTTTTAAAACATTAATGTCCCCAGAGGCTTGCTTCAGAGTGACAGGAGAGAAACTCAAGCCAGTTTGTCTTGATCCATGTGGGCAGTTCTGCTAAGCATTTTGCTGGAGGAAAAGATAGAATCTAATTTTTAAGAAGAAGGTTGGCATCCATCCATGAGTTTTATTTATGCAGGCCTCCCTAACACACCATTCTCATCAGGAGGTTTCTGGCTCTAAAATGAAATTTCTGGATGCAAGTGGGAATATATATGAGTGAAAAGCCACGCTGCATCTTGACTTTGATTCTATCGGCTAACAAGTTCGTCTCCAGCATCTGTGCATTCCTAATCCCGTGCTGGAGGCAGATGGGAGGTTGGGGGAAGGAGACAAGAAGAGCTTGTGGAGACAGATAAAACCCACAAGCACTAGAAGGGCCAAAGAAGGCCATGCTGTGGGTCAAAGGCCTTCAGAGTTGAGTTCAAGCTAGCGCAATTCCTGTGGATCAGGTAGATCTTGAGATACCATTTAGAAAAGAGACTTGAATTAAATACCAAAGCATCTCTATCCAAATATGTGTTTTGATGATGGTTAGGGCAGTGTTTGTAATGGGCTTCAAAGGGTGATTAGTGTAGACGAGATAGTCAGTGTTTTTCTTGTACTTACCCCCTCCCAGCCCCAGAACCAACCAATTCCATGCTTCCAATTGCTTGCACCTGTCACTCAAGCATGCCTGATGACCAGATTTTTTTTTCAGAACTTGATGTCTATCACATTCTCCCAGAAGTCCTATCATGGGGCTCCCCCTCCGCGTGCTGTAGCCCTCTGTTTAAGGATAGATTATACAGTAGGGGATAGGTTTGAAGAACTGCTGATTTCCTCCAGCAGCAATGCAAACTGATTATGTACAGGAATGGCTGTATAGACACCTCCGAGTCTTTCAACCCCCTGGGTGGAATGACTACAGCCTACATTAAGTCTCAGAGCTCTCCATGGGATTAAGCTGCAGTCGACACAGAACTAACTCACATGAAAACACACCTTGGTTGTCTAGCTCCCCTTCCCTGTCTCACTTCTCCACTCTCACCCAATATTTCCTGGAATCCTATCCCAAATAATTGACTTGTGCTTGAACTTTTACCTCAAGGTCAGTTTGAGGTAATGCAGGCATTTTAGTATCCCTTTGCATATAATTTGCTACTTTTTCCAGTCAATTTCATCCACCATGTGCACAGACACACGCATACATTTGTGGATCTATTTCTTTATATGAATTTAGTGACAAATCCCTATATTGTTGGGGATGGTAACCTTGCTGAGAAATAAGCACCTTCTCAACCTCTTCAAGCCTAAGGATATCTGATAGCTCCACTTAAAACAGTTTCTGAGTTATTGGTCACAGCAATTAAAACTAACACCAGTTCTCCTTGAAACACCAGTCCTGATTGATACACTTTCTCCTCTCTTCTTCTTTAGCTAAGTGCTCCCCCATGGTCAACATATGTTGGCATCTGGCAAATAATCTCAGAATATTACTACCTGTTTTAAAGTTATCTCATTTTGATAAGAGCCATGAAAATGTATATTTGATTTCTCATGTAGCAACTTTACATCTAGGAGTCCTTCCCAATGAGTACTAGCAAAATTAGAATAAGAAGCCAGATATGGTAATCCCAGAGGTAATCTCTCTGCTGAGGCAGGAGGAACACAAGTTTGAAGCCATATTGAGCTATATAACAAGACCTAATTCCAAATACACACACACACACAAAAGTCTAGTCAGGACAGCACTATTTGCTATTTGTAACAGGGAAAGCAGACTGGGAGCAACTGAAAGAGTCATCATAACGAATTATTAAACTAGTTACTATTGACAGCGGCATACCATGCTGCTATAAATAAATATGTATATGTATACCATTTAAAATTTATTTTCTAAAATATTTTATGTTTTTAAAAGCAAGGTATAAGACAAGGTAGATGGCAAACTACACACAGCAAAGGAAGATAAGTTTAAAACGTGTTGTTTAATGGTTAAAAATAAGAGAAAGAGAATGTGGGAGATGAAATGAAATTTTGATTCATGTAAGTATTATTCTATGTAATTAGGGACAACAAAAGAGACCTCTATATACAATTTAAAAATATTTTTTCCAGGACCTAGGAAGGTGGCTTAGTAGTAGAGTGCTTGCCTAGCATGCATAAAGCCCTAGGTTTGATTCCTCAATACCACATAAACAGAAAAGGCCAGAAGTGGCACTGTGGCTCAAGTGGTAGAGTGCTAGCCTTGAACAAAAAGAAGCTCAGGTACAGTGCCCAGGCCCTGAGTTCAAGCCCCAGCACTGGCAAATATATGTATATACATATATATATATATATATATATATTTCCAAACCATTTTATGGTTTAAAAAGCAAGATGTAAGATAATTTCTATGGAAAACTACACACAGTAAAGGAAGATGAGTTAAAATGGTTTTTTAATAGTTAACAATAAGAGAAAAGAGAGTATATGGGGGTTGGAATGGAATTATGGAACTGGGTAAATGTTCCATGTAATTTGAATGTGGAAGGTGCTAGATATTAAATCCATAGCCTCTGTGCTCTACCACTTAATCTACATATACACACAACCCTTCTGTGTAATTTTAAAAAATAAATAAGTTAATCCAAAAAGAAAATAAGCACTGTCTAAAAATAAAAAAAACAGCCGGAATACATGACTCTATTGCATGTCGAATTGGAATAACCACATAGAGATGGTTGTTTAGAATGACTTGGAAACACATGTGTCTCTGGTGAGTTAGCTCCTAAGGACCAAGAACTCTTAAACTGTACACAGTAGTCTTATTGGTGGCAACAAATTGTTTTGGTTTCCTATTGCGTCCATGACAAATTACTAACAACATAATTTAATCATCTTCCCATCCTGGAGGTCAGATGTTTGAAATGGGCCTCAGCGGGTGGAAATCAAGTTCTAAGGCGCTGTCAGAGAATCCTGTCTTACCTCTGGCTCCACCCACATCCCTTAGTGTGTTTTCACTTTCATCTTTGAAGCTCTCAGTGGTTAGGACAGCCTTCCTAACTGCCACCATCAACCTGGTTCTGTCTCTTCAGGCTTTGCCTCTGTGTGTAGGTGTCTGGGATTATACTGGGTCTGTTTGGATTATCTAGGGCACTCTCCTTGTTTTAGGTCAGCTGATTAGCAAACTTTATTCTATCTGCACTCTTAATTTCCCCTTGCCATTTTTTGTTTCCAGGCTCTGGTACATGATAGATAGGCAAGTGGTCCGTCAGTTGAGCCACACCCTAACTCTTTCCTTTTTTAGAGTATTTGATTTTTGTATTTGTGTTTTGAGATAATGTCTCACTAACTGTGCTAAAGCTAACCTCAAACTTGTGATCTTTCTGCCTCTGCTTCCCGAGTTTCTCTGATATTTAACAAAGAGGGTAGGTTTTAAAGGGTATCTTGTCCCTAGCCCCTTTTTCTCCCTTTCCTCTCCAACTTCTCCTTCTCCCTTTCTTCTCCCTCTCCTTGTCCTTGCCTCTCCTTCTCCCTCACTTTTTCTCTCCTTTTTGTCCAAAATATAATGAAGAAACTCCTTCCTACCACACATTTCTGCCACCATGATGGCCCCAAGTCCAAGAATCTATGGGCTGAACCCTCAGAAACCATGAGCCAAGATAGATGTGTCCTCTTTTTAAGTTCTTTCCATTGGGTATTTGGCCACAATACCCAATAAAACAAGAATAAAAGAAATAAAACAGATGTTAACCTTTTTGCTATATGCTGTTACCACAACAAAAAGGAAAAAAGCTTCTATGATACTTTTGCTGTATATTTTCGAAGGATCAAAAAAATTGAGGGACTGGCAATGTGGCCTGGTGGTAGAGTGCTTACCCAGCATGCATGAAGCCCTGGGTTAAATTCCTCAGTACCACATACACAGAAAACGCCAGAAGTGGTGCTGTGGCTCAAAGTGGTAGAGCACTAGCCTTGAATGAAAGAGCTCATGGACAGTGCCCAGACGCTGAGTTCAAGCCCTATGACTAGTCAAAAAAAAATTGAACCAGGCACTGGTGGCTCACCCTATAATCCTAGCTACTCAGGAGGCTGAGATCTGAGGATTCTGGTTTGAAGCCAGCCTAGGCAGGAAAGTCTGTGAGTCTCTTGTCTCCAATTAACCACTCAAAAATCAGAAGTGGAGCTGTGGCTCAAAGTGATAGAGCTCTAGCCTTGGGCAAAAAGAGCTCAGGGACAGAGCCCAGACTCTGATTTCAAGCCCCACAACCAAAAAAAATTTTTTTCTTCATAGAGCAATCACAGCTAATAAATACACAAGAAATAATAGATTTAGAAAATACAATTCAATATCCCCAGTATATAAATATTTGTAATAAAAAGCCACTCTGGCTATTAAGTAAAAAATGTTGTAAAACTTTGTAATATATACACAAAAGCTCTACCTGCTCTTCAGTGGCTTCCCATCCCATCTAGAATAAAGTCCAGGCTCTTGACCATGACCCACAAACCCTGCAGGGCTTCTGGAGCACCTACACGAGCTCCTGTCTGACAGCCTGTGCGTCTTCTCTTGCCTCTCTCTTATCACTCCTGTGATAGCACAAACATCACCCCCAATCTCCAGGCATTTCCTCTACATTTGAATTGGAAGAAGCTACCCTCCACATTGTACAATGCTATTGCATTTTCATCTCCCAGCTAAATCCATCTTGATATCTCTGCATGAATGTAAGAGCTTCTCTGCTTCATTCACCGCATCCCCCTATACTGAGAAGATAGATGAGCAGTAATTGTGATAGGGATTTTGAATGGCAGTTAGCCCTGCACTCAACCTTTCAAAGAGAAGGAAAGACATTAAATACCACAATAAAAGAAACAAAGCCCTTAACTTCCTCTCCTCTCCTCACACATCCACCAACCTGGGAGATGCGTGATGTCAGGGCATCTGGATTTTTAATACAATGGCAGGGGCAGTTTGGTTTGTCAAGGAGGTGATGCTCCAAGCACCTTCCTGAACAGGTGGCAGGATGGATGCTTACATCACACAGCAGGGAGAGACTGCAGGCTGTAATTTCACCTTGGACCCCTGTTGTCAAAGCCATGTCACTTCCTCTCAGCCTTAAAATACACTGAAAAGTACTCCCACAAGGGACCAGGTGCGGCTGTGGGAGGACCCTTAGCAACAAAGGAGATGTTAAGAAAGTAGGAAGATTGTGTGACCTTAAATCAGAGCTTGTCACAGATGGGGCTCATTGGGTCAATGTTACTAATCAGCTGTATGATGGCACCCCAGAAAAAGACTTCTGGTCAACCCCCTTTCCCTGAAATGATCATTCACTTGCCCATGACCCAGCCCCTCACCTAAGCACAACCCACATCTCATACACTCAAAAGCCACACCCTCAGCCTGACCTCAGCTTGACCCTTCCGGCATCAGATGAGCCACTTAACCCAGCACGCACAGTCTTAGCCTCGAATGTACATTTCATTTCCTTACCCAGATTGTGAGATTTCTGGGGCAAGATACCATTATCTCCTCAGAGTTACATTATACAAATGGACGATGACCAGATTATATGTGACCATAGAAATCTGGGCAACAGTCTGTAGCAACCAGCTCAGCAAGTCATATCCTTCAGTAATCAGCCCCAAATGGTCAAGAATCGGTCAGTGATTTCCAGCGAAGCCTCAATATATTCCCCACATCCGTCGCTTGGTTTGCTTCTCTTCTAGTTAGCCCACCTCCAGGATCTGCATGCTATCCAACATCAGAGCCCCGAAGCACACCTGAAGCCTTTCCTTTTTAATTTTAGTATGGACTGCCTTGCAATTCAAAGGCAACCAATAATGTTTGCAATTGCCAGCCAGTGTCAACAGGGCCTGAAGACTTCTCTCTCCTTGAGCCACTAAGCTCTTGCTATATAATAGATACCATGAAATCTCAGGAGGCTGACACTATAAACGAGCTCGTTTTCCACTCAAGTGTCTGCTGGTAGGTTGGAGTGGCTTCTCTCCATCTATCTCATCCTGAGTTCTAGGACAAAGATGGTAGCCTGAGATGTGATGACAGGAGCAGAAGAGCACAAAACTAACCACACAGCACATTGAAGCTCTACTTGAATCGCTTTGCAAGCACTCCGTTAGCCAAAGCCAGTTGTATAGTCTAGTCCAATGTCAAGGGGCAGAGCTTATTCTTCCCATGATGAGGGCATCAAAAGAATGTGGACTATAAAACAACCACAGAAGAATGGAATTCGGTGGCCAATAATTCAATCTTCATGCACTATAGAAAGATCTTTGCTCCATCATAATTGCTTAGGGAAAATGTACAGACATAATATGCTACCATATCTTTTTTGTGGCAAAATGGAACTTTCTAGAATCCAGCTTCTCTACTGAATCCCAGGCCCCTTATGAGGTCTGAATGGGCCTATAAACTGAGCTCCAGGGTTCAGATGACTTCTCCACCCAAAGGACTTCCTAGAAATGTCTCATGGCATACAGAGCTGAGAAGCTCAACTCTATGAGCAAGCCATTCCCATACCAGGAGTAGGGAGTGAGCCACTCTGCTCCAGTTCCCTGTGGTACCTTAGAAAAACTTCTTCTAGGAAAATGCTGTCAACCCCTGACCCAGAGTCCAGGCTCCTTGTGGTATATGCAAGCCTTCCCTAGTCACCTTGCAGAAAGGCTGGTACCCTGCATCAGAGAAATACACTTTTTTTTGTCAGTTGTGGGGCCTGAACTCTGGACCTGGGCGCTGTCCCTTAGCTCTTCAGCTCAAGGCTAGCACTCTACCACTTGAGCCACAGTACCACTACTGGCTTTTTCTGCTTGTGAGGTGCTGAGGAATTGAACCCAGTGCCTCAGGCATGCAAGGCAAACACTCTACCTCTGAGCTACTTCCCAACCTCCCCCCCCCTCCCCCCGGAGAAATACACTTTAATCCTCAGTGACTCTCAGACGTATACAATCCTTCAAGCCTCCATTTGTTGATTCACACTTTCGCCATCCACTGATCAATAAGACAACAGCACTTCACTGACTATTAACTGTGACCAACATAGCACAATCACCAAAAAAGTACAAGTTTTCTATCTCCAGGTAGGATGGGTAAACAAATCACACAAGACATAATTCTACTGATGAATAAATCAAAGACAATGGAGACACAAAGAAGGAGAGAAGTGGGATTTTTGTGCCCTCACCAAGTGAGACTGGATTACTATCACCATTTAACAACTGGGGAAATGGGAGATCAAAGAGATTAAGTAATCCGCAGAGAACCGAGGAAAGGATAATTGTGAGGCCCAAGGGATAACACATGGAGGAAGGAGGGAAAACCAGCCTCATTTCCTATTTTATTCCCCCCTGAGATCATTAGGATTTTTTTTTTTTTGCTTCCCTTATCCTTTTATGTCTCTAGGGAATCATTATCAAGGAAAGTCCTTCTTCCTTCACTGTCTTCTCCAGAGATTGAATCTTGGCTGGGGGGGTGAGGGGAGGAGAAAGGAAATGGAAAATGGCTTCAAGCCATCTTCCTGAACTAAAAGGTTGACAGCCCAGCAGGAGCTGTCTCCGCCTCCCTAATTGGGATTGGAGTTGTGCAACCCAGCCTGGCTTCTTAAATGGATAGTCTATTCTATTCTGTTAGGAAATCTTCATTAGCATTTGCCACTCCATTTGGGGAGAACTGGTGGGGTTAGCAGAGTATACCTCTGGAACTTTCTTTCCTTTACCACAAAATATTCTCATGGAACATCTTCCTCACTTTTCCCAATTCCCCATTGCCCAGCAAGCAGACAGATCTCAAAGGAGATAGCCACCTTGTATGTCACTTCTATTAGAAGGGACAGGGATCTGGAATGTAATCAGAAATGCATTATTATGAAATTAGCAGACTCAGATTCTAAGGGTGAAATTTCCAGCTTATAGAAAGTGAGACTTTCCCATTGGTGTGGAGTGGATCCCATAGATATTTCTTATTCTTCATGAAGGTTTAAAAAAATGCTAGCCAAGCCCCCCTCTAAGGCCCTCTTTAATTCTACTGCATTCTCAGAGTTGAGTGATCTGGACTTGTCACTATCCCCAGCACATTCCCAAATAGCTTTCCCAATTCTAACCCTTTGGTCACAAATCAGGGCCCATGTTAGAAGAAATAGCCATCTGAAGAGTCACAAAGATATTCATGTGGCCTGGGTAGCATGTTGGCTGGGGATTCAGAGTAATCTAACCATTTCCATGGTGTATCCATCAAGCATTGTGTAGGAACATGTCCCCGAATCATGTTTTCCTGGAACTGGACTCTTGATCTCCTGCTTGCATAGACAGACTAGACGCCACCAAATCTATTTTTCATTCCCAGGCACTTGATTAAATCACATTTCCCCCTTGAATCTAAGTGGGGACATGGGATTCGTGGGCTTAGACAGCTGTATGCTTGGTACTTAAAATATCCATGTAGTCCTCCTCACTCTCCCTTTGTTCTGCAGGCACTGATGTAGCTAATCCATAAGAGGTTCCCCGGGGTTCTAGAGAATTCTAAGATTCTAGAAAGTACTGAAGCCATACATTGAAAGAAAGAAACTGGATCCCTAAAGAGATCTGCTAGCAAAGCTGGTTCAGTCACATCAGACGTTGATGGAATGAGAAACTTTTATTGTGCTAATACCTCTGAACTTTAGGGGCTGCATATTACATGTTTTAATATACCCCAACTAATCCCTTTCCTCAGAGTTCTACACTCCAATGAGCCTTCCAACGTTGTCGATGTTCTGCTTCCAATTTGATTTCCTCTGCTGAAGAAAATAAAAAGAAATAAAAGAATATATCTTAGGAGCAGAAGAAAACACAGCTTCAAAGAAATGCAAGCTTCCCCGTTATGAGGGTCCCCAGAACAGTGGGAATAACATTCTACTGCCAGCCTCTACCATTTCCATTCATAAGAGATATAGCCACTAAGTTCCAATTCCGTTAAGTTTAGGCAGATATCAGCACAAGCAACCAAATCACAACTGGCCATGTGACACAGGGATGGAGCTGGGGGCTTGGTACTGGGGGACTACTCGGCATCTTATTCCTGAAGAAATAATATTCTTTCTCCACATGCTTCACAGCTAATGAATACTGAGAGACCACCATCCCTGAGCACCAAACTCTGCTCTCCTGAAGGTGAAGGAAGGTGGCATTGAACCCTTATCCCTTCACCCAGTCCCCTTGTTGATTATAAAATGTATATGGGGGAAAATGACACAATAAAGGGGAACAGAAAAGCTCAGATCATGAGTCAGTAAAGGTTATGGTCAGGGCAGAGCCAGTGTTAGGGTCAGTCCATCGAAAAGCCAGGGCTAAAGATCAGTTTGCTGCTGAAAAGAATGTCCATGTTCTTCACAGGGACTGATCCCATGGCAGTGGCAGCTTTCCAAGTATTTGTAATGACATGCACAAATCTACACACTTTCAGCTCAGTGTTCAGCTCCTCACTGCTATTTTGGGGTGAAAAGGTCCTGGAAGAATTCCTCAAGAACTAGATTTTCTTTGAAGATTTCATGGAAAGGAATTTCCGGAACCCAGATATCAATCCTAGAGAAAACTTTGGTTCATCACAATGAAGCAAATACTTCTTAGCATTTTCTGCCATTTGCATGGGAGCCCTCCAAAATGGCAAGGATTTGCTTTGTTCAACATCATATTCCCAGTTCCCAGAACAATTCCTGGCATATATTGGGTACTGTATTGCTCCCTATGAGTGAGCAAAGATGGGTGATATTTTACTGGGGTCTTGACCTTGACCTTGGTAGATGTCTGTCACATCACTTTCTCCATCAACCATGTCTCCCACTCCGCATCCTGACTCTGCCAGTTCAAAGCAATCTGTACCATCTTCACAAGGGATTGGATAGAATACCTCAATCCCCTCACCACTTTTTGGAAGGTTCCTTCAAGTCTGCTCTTTAGCAAAGTCCAAGTGTTTTAGTCTAGATGCTAATGATTCACTCAGTTATGAGTGAATCATTCCTTTCTCTTTACTGACAATCTAAAAGTGTCTCATAATGGAGAAAAATAAATAAATATAGGTGCTTAGTCTTCCATCTTAAACTGGGAGCCATACCACGAAATCACAAAGAACCCAAGAACCAGAAGGGTATCCAAAGGTCTTAGTCCAGCCGTTTGCCCACAGGATCTCAAATTGCCATGGCAGTGCCGCGAGGACCAAAAGGAGCTTGAGAAGGCTACGTAGAGGATCAGACTTTTAGTTTTGCCTGAATCCAGCCAGAGTTTCTCCACACATGTATCTTTATTCATATCAGTTCCTGTGAAGACTTCAAGCAAGAGTCCCCATGCTGATCTCTGTTCAGGTCCAGTACCATTGGACAACTGGGCCCAGAGACTTGCATACGAGGGACTGCAGAGCATAAACTGTATTTACTTTCCTACCAAGAATGCTGACCATGCCTGCCAAAGACTTAGCAATAATAGGGAAAGTTCAGTGGATAATGGTTGTTGGGGGAGGGGAGGGGAGAATTTCATGGCACATCACAATTGAGGCCACCACTGGTCTTATTCACTCTTTATCCTCTATCTGTGTCAAATATTTCAGCCAAGTATATAAACCCAAGTGTGAGCATGCTTCTTCTGGAGACACAGATGGATCACACAGGTAGCAGTTTCAGAAAGCCCTCCAATCTATCTACTAAGAAAGATGATCACACTTTGACCGGCCAAGTCAAGTAAGGAATGATGGAGAATGGAGGACACTTCTTGATGAAAGATGAATTTAAAAAATTGTTGTTGTTTTGTTTATTTGTGGTACTGGGCACCAAACCCAGGGCCTCGCACCTTAGGCAAGCACTCTACCAACTGAGCAACATTCTCTCATCTCGAAGTACATTTTTACTTTCCCCTGAAATCTGGTTCCTCTTAGAGGCTTTTGATGATGATTAGAGGGGGACAGATTGGTGGGGGACAGATGGAAATGCCTTGGGCATGCCTAAGAGTCTGAGTTCCTAGACCCTTTGAATCAGAGAGGAAAAGTTCTAGCCATTTGGAGGGAGCACATCCTTCTGAACAGTGTCTGTTCACGTATGAGAGTCTAGCACACCATTGCCTGAGAGCATCATTCAGGTGCTAAAGCCTCTGACTCATCCTCATTTATTCATAGTCCAAATAAATCCCATGGTCACATGTAGTCCAGTCTTTAGAGCAGCGTTCATCTTAAAGAAACAACAACCTCATGATGCTTTCTAGCGTCATCTCTCAAACTAATTACCAACTGCCATCACCCCAATAACAGAGTAGAAATAGAAGAGTCCATCCCCACAGGGAAAAATATGCTAGGGACTTAAAGAACCATCAAAGAAAAAATGGGGGAGAGGGGACCCTGGAGCTTTAACTCAAGCCTGGGTGCTGTTGCTGAGCTTCTTTTGCTCAAGGCTAGTTCTCTACCACTGGAGCCACAGTACCACTTCCCACCTTTTTTGGTAATTTATTGGAGATAAGCGTCACACAGCTCTTCTGCCTGGGCTGGCTTCAACCCACAATCATCAGATCCCAGCCTCCTGAGTAGCTAGTATTATAGGGATGAGCCACCAACACCCAGCTCAAAGAAATATTTTGAAAGAGCCAAATGATCATATTTAGAAAGAGTCATATGACAGACTTGGGAGGGAATACAAATGAAAACTAGAGTGAGGAATGATCCAGACCTGATATCAGGTACAGATTACAGGGAGACAAAATGGGCTCACAAAGGTGTGTAGGCAAAAATAACCGACAGACTTTGAAAATTGACTAGATTTGGGGTGGAGTGTTAAAGGAAGAAGTTGGATTTCCACCTGTAGTAACCACCTGGATGGTCACTTCCATTTTTACCTGGGAATGGAGAAAGTAAAGGACTTGAATGTCCAAGAAGAGGAGTTCAATTTAGAACACAATTTAAGGCGTCCATGAAGCATTCAAGCAAAGCTGTGGATGTGGACTATGTGTTTGGGGTGATAATGAGCTTTATTCTATCCCCTCCATTGCTAAGGTCTTCTTTCAGAGACAGATAGCAACTCTTCTCTTTGCCACTACTGGCAGCACAGTTTCCTGGGTTTGAGCATCTGACAAGCTGGTACAGGAAACTAACAGATGATCTCCCAAATCTCACTCTTCTATGTTCCTTCTCCATGAGTTCTAGAACTTCAAGGCTTCTCTGGCAGACCTGAGGACTATCTAGGCCTGAAATTGTACTTCTTCCAGGCACAGCATCTCCCTGCCTTGCTAGCAAAGACAGCACCAGCCAGTTTCTGTTGACTCTCTAGACGGAGTCAGTAACAGATCTTTATGTCACATCAGCCAAGCCATCCCTGGGTACCCCAGCCCTAGGTAGGTTTAACTATGATGCTTATTCCTAGTCTTCTTTGCAAACTGGCCACACCCATTATCAAATGGACTCCACTTAATACCCCTGTCTCACATTCTAGTCATGGACACTGGGCCTGGCATCCAATGTCCCCAAATGAAGAATTCCCTGACTGTCCTGAGTTCCCTGTCCTACCTGCTCAGAAAGGAAGCCCAAACCTAGGATTCTGATTTTGGGCAGCTGCCTGCAAATATTTACAAGACATATTAAATTCATTTCAATGCACTAAGTCCACAGAGACAGGTAATAAATATATGGAAGATATAGTGGGGAAGTTGTAGTCATTGAAAAGCTGTTTCTAAGGTATCATTCTAACAGCCATGGTTTCTTGAAAGAGAAAGGTTCAACACTGCTTAACATTTTCTCCTTTTATTTCCCCCAAAAGCAGCTTCTCATTTAGGACACACAAACATCCTGCTCCTGGGGCCATCCACAGCCAGTAGACACAGAAGCCAGGGCCTCCTCCCTCCTCCCAGACATGGTTACAAACAGGACCTTAGCTCTCTGCCATGACTCATCCTGCACCTAAGCAGTGACACTGTGCTCCCTGCAGTCCCTCTTTCCTCCATCACTCGGATGTCCAGCATAGTGGCTGCAATAGTATTTTTTGGGGGGTCCGGTCGTGGGGCCTGAACTCTGGGCCTGGGCGCTGTCCCTCAGCTCTTCAGCTCAAGGCTACCACTTGAGCCACAGCGCCACTTCCGGCTTTTTTCTTTTTGCTTATGTGGTGCTGAGGAATCGAACCCAGGGCCTCAGGCATGCAAGGCAAGCACTCTACCACTGAGCCACCTTCACAGCCCCTGCAATAGTATTTTTTTTTTATGTTGGCTAAGTACATGGTCTACTGCCTCTGCTTACTAGTCCTGCTGTGTGTGGGAGATGTCTCTTCTGGATTCCTCCTCCTGTGTGTGTTCTTGCTTCATACCAGAGGACACTCCCCTCTGCCCTCTGTCCTCCCTGCCCTGCCAAGCCCCGCTCAGCTAAGAAATACAGGAGACACTGCCCTTAAAACAGGTTAATTCGCCTAAGCCCCAAACTATGAGATAGGCACTACTCTTACTCCTCATTTCAGAGACCCAACAGCCAATAAGGGTGGAGCCTGGGTATTTGGAGCCAGACTTCTTTCTCTCCTCCCTTCCTGCCAAGTGACCTTTCCCACCCTCCAGCACTTAAGCCCTCCCTCCCCAGAATCAGACTGAGTATTTAGAGTAGCAATAAGATGATTTATTCTGACATCTGATATGGAGTAGAGTAACAGTGCAAAAGTTGGTATTTTGTAGATCGTGTTGTGGACAGAGTTCTAGGGCTGGATCCACCACACAGCCTGGTTTCTGAGCTTGGACTCGGCTTCAGACCAGCAATAGGCTTCAGATCCCTTCATGGGGCTCCCTCCACCCCATCTCACTGGGTGGAGGAGATGGAGACCCTGCCCGGGGCCAGTGACCTGAGAGAACGGAGATGTGTCAAACCCACCCAGGCAATCTCCTGGAGGCGAACGGCTGCTGCTCTGCATCCTCCAGACCGCAGTCCACAGCTCTCCATCTCAGGCGCCTGCTGCTCTCTGGCGGCGAGAGCCGGGAACCCTGGGTCCCTGGAATCGCACCTTCTAAACTCTGCGCACCCAAGGGCAACCCAGAGAGGGACCTGAGGGCCGGAGAGGGGGCGGGAGGAAGAGGGATGCAGCTGAGGGCAAAGGGGGAGGAGACCAGGAGAGGAGCCGGAGGGAGCACGAAGGAGACAGCGGGGGGCACAGGGTGAGCGTTGGCCATCCGCAACCAGGAGGTAAAAAGGTGGCCAAAGTGGGGTCGGTGCGCGCGCGCTCCCGTCCCTGCCGAACACCCGCTCGCCTTGGGTTCAAGCGCCCCTTCTCCCGGGGATTGTGGCACCCCCTTTCCTGGGAGCCCGCCGCCCCCTCCTCCCTCCCCGCGCTGCCCCTCCTCCGTCCCGCCCCCCGCGCAGAGTTGAGAGCGCCGCAGTGGCCGCCGCCTGCACCGCCAGGTCCCGGAGCCGCCGCTTTGCCAGCTCGCCTGGCCACCCAGCTCAGAAAGCCGTGTGCAACCGCCGGCCCCGGCTCTTCGGTTCCCCGCTCCCCCGGAGGCTGGCGTTTGGGGGCTACCCCACACACACACCGAGCTTTGCAAGTCCGCTCTCTCCGCGTCACAGGAACTTGGGCAGGACCCCCCCCCAGGGGACCCCGAACCCTGCGGCTATGCCCGCTGGCCCGTTCCTTGCCAGTCGGTTCTCCAGCATCCCAGCCCGACCCCCGACGGCTACGACGTGTTGAGATGACTTTCCGCGACCTCCTGAGCGTCACTTTCGAGGGACCCCGCCCGGACAGCGGCGCCGCGGGCGGCAGCGCGGGCGGCAGCGCGGGCGGCGCGGGCGGCGCGGTCGGCTCGGAGGGCCCGGCGGTGGGCGGCGTGCCGGGGACCACGGGAGGCGGCAGCAGCAGCAGCGTGGTGGGTTCGGGCAGCGGTGAGGACAACCAGAGCTCGGCTGCGGAGCCCGGGGGCGCGGGCCCGGGGGGCGAAGTGAATGGCACGGCGGCCGTCGGGGGGCTGGTGGTGAGTGCGCAGGGCGTGGGTGTGGGCGTGTTTCTGGCAGCTTTCATCCTCACGGCGGTGGCGGGCAACCTGCTCGTCATCCTGTCGGTGGCCTGCAACCGCCACCTGCAGACGGTCACCAACTATTTCATCGTGAACCTGGCGGTGGCCGATCTCCTACTGAGCGCCACCGTGCTGCCCTTCTCGGCCACCATGGAGGTGCTGGGCTTCTGGGCCTTTGGCAGGGCTTTCTGCGACGTGTGGGCCGCGGTGGATGTGCTGTGCTGCACAGCCTCCATCCTCAGCCTCTGCACCATCTCCGTGGACCGCTACGTGGGCGTGCGCCACTCGCTCAAGTACCCGGCCATCATGACCGAGCGCAAGGCGGCCGCCATCCTGGCGCTGCTCTGGGTGGTGGCCCTGGTGGTGTCGGTGGGGCCGCTGCTGGGCTGGAAGGAGCCAGTGCCCCCCGACGAGCGCTTCTGTGGCATCACGGAGGAGGCTGGCTACGCTGTCTTCTCCTCCGTGTGCTCCTTCTACTTGCCCATGGCCGTCATCGTGGTCATGTACTGCCGCGTGTACGTGGTGGCGCGCAGCACCACGCGCAGCCTCGAGGCGGGGGTCAAGCGCGAGCGGGGCAAGGCCTCCGAGGTGGTGCTGCGCATCCACTGTCGTGGCGCCGCAGCCACGGGCACCTCCTCCGATGGGGTACCTGGGACTCGGAGCACCAAGGGCCACACCTTCCGCAGCTCGCTCTCCGTGCGCCTGCTCAAGTTCTCCCGCGAGAAGAAGGCGGCCAAGACGCTGGCTATCGTCGTGGGTGTCTTCGTGCTCTGCTGGTTCCCCTTCTTCTTCGTCCTGCCCCTGGGTGAGTGACCACACACACACACACACACACACACACACACACACACACACACACACCCTGGACCATCCTCAGGAAGGGAAGCTTATGGCTATGCCTTTCAAGCAGACTTAGATTGGCCTCCACCTGACTATGCAAGGTGAATGTGGCAATCTTACTTTGCAGAAGGAAAATGAAAGGCCCATGGGGACTTACAAGTTTTGTTTGTTACAGGGTTCCAACTTTTCTGTCTTCCCCTTTCTGTTTCTGTTACAAACCCTGTTACCCACACCCTGACTATAAATTCTGTGGAAATCTGGGCAAATATCTGCATACAGTGTGTGGTCAGCAGTGTATGTGACCCCTACTTATACCACCCCCAGAAGCAGGTGCACAGAGTGCGTGGGCCCACACATATTCATTCATTCGTGGGCAGCAACCCCTGGCTAGTCAATTGGTACCTTGGCTAGAACACAAGACTGCTGCTTTTTCCAGTGTTCTGCCAGCTGGCCCTAGCTGGTGATCTTACTTCTGAAATCTCCTCTTGAAGGGGCTGGAGGAAAGGTGGGGGTGAGAAGGAAAGGCAAATTATCAAATGAGTGGTTGACATTGTTAATCATCTATACATCTACTGTATCCTCTAGCTCTGCGTGGGAACTTTCCTATTTCTGGCACAAGTTGCCCTACAGTCTTGGGAGGTAGGCAGCTGTTCTCAAGGGCTTCCTCCCACCTCTTGTGGCCTCTCTTGGAAGCCCTGGAGCGAGGCCTGGGGCTGGACCAGCATAGGGGGTGAAGGGGACTTTGTCTCTGGGGATATTTGCCCTAAGTCACTTTGCCCTTGGATGCAACTCAGAAGGCCAGTCAGTGTAGAGCCTCCCCTGCCTCCCCCCACCCCACCTCCACCTGGCTCCTTGGACCTTGTGAGGCTGAGTCAGGGAAGAGACAATGGCCTCCCTCCTGCTCCCTCTCTATACAGCAGCCACAGTGCCCTTTATACATTATAAATCAGAGGTGTCCATCTCCTACTGCCCTGGGAACAAAATCCAAATTCTACCATGGCCTAAAGACAGGGGCCTTCAAATCTGTTATTATTTAAACCAAAATGTGTCAGTGTGCATATCTACCCTAGAGCAGGCAGGTAGCATGGCAACCTCAGATATGTGCCCCCCACACCCCCAAAATAGCCCACACTTTCCCGCTCTGCCCTGCCCCTGTTCTCTGTTCCTTGACAAGCCCAGGCCTTTGCACTTTCTCTTCCCTATCTAAATTGCTCTCAATCCCTCCTGGTCAATTTTCCATCCTTTAGATCTCTGGCAAAATGTCCTTTCTTCTTCTTGGAGTTATGAGCCTCCATTGTGTCCTCCCTATTTTCCCCCCTAGATTTTCTTCACTAGATCATTCATTGTAATTACAACTGGGAGTGTCACTTGGATTGGTGTTTGAATCCCTCACTGGCCCTGAAGCTCTATGATTGCAGGGCCTCCTCAACCTCCTTGTTACTAAATCCATAACACTTAGCATAGTGCTGGCATATGAGATGCAATCAAACACCAGAGTGAGGGTCCAGGCTCTGATGACAGCCAGCCTGGGTTCAAATACTAGTTGTGCTTCTTGCTTGCTGTGTAACTTCAGGCAAATACTTTCACCTCTTTGTGCCTATGTTTCTGTGTCCATAAATAGAGGTGATGGTGAAGGTGGCAATCCTGTCACACAGGGTTGTTGTGAGATCCAGGGAGTTACTGGATAGAAATAAAATGGTGGCACATGAGAGTGCTGTAAACACTGTGCCCAAGCTCAGGCTCGGGAATGAATGAACCCCACTACTTGGTAATCACCCAGCCAATCAATTCCCCAGCCAGCTGTGGGATGGGGCAAGTAATTTTCTGAAAGCAACATACTTAGAAGAAGAGACAAAGAGCAATGAGAAAGTAGGAGGAAGTGGTATGTGTCCCTCCCCCCCTTTAGATACCCACCTTTCCACCCAGGATTTTGCTCTCTCAGCTTTCTCCCACACTTGCACTAGCCTTCCACACCTGTGCTCTGTTTGTAGGACCTCATTGACCCCCTATGCCCTGGGGCATATAAACTCCCACAGGGAATGCTCAGTCTGTCTATAAAATGCCATCTCCCTTTTAATTTTTTTTCTTTTAACTTCTTTTAAAATTCTTACTTACAGACTAATGGGGAAAAATAATATAACAAGCACTCGTGAACTCATAATTGCTCGTATTGAACAGATGTTAACGTTCTGCCATATTTGCCTTAGATCCCTTCCTCTTGTTCCTTTCAAGGAACTAGAGCACAGCTGCTCCTCAGTGCCCTCCTCCCTCCTTCCTCTTTCTCCCCCTGCCTCCCCAGCAGTAAATCTGGCATTTATCACCTCCCCAGATTCGATTCCAGTCTCACCACAAACATCTGTATTCGGATCAAAGTATAGCATTGCTTCACATAATGCTTATAGCAACAGCACTTGCCATACATATCACTGTTCATTTTGCCTTTTCCATCCAACATGATGTCCTTGAGATATATCCAGAGTTGGGCCATTTAGCCATCTTATATCTTGAGAGTGTCCCATGGTGGCTTGGGTGTTTTCTTTTTTCTTTTCTTTTCTGTTACAACCAACAGTGCAAAAGGCTACTACTGTTTTGGGAGGTCCAGGTCACTTGTCTCCATCTTCCAGAACAACATCCCTAAATGTCCATAACCTTTGCCCCTTGCTGGCATGCCCTGCTGTTTCTCAGTCCTAACATCTCTGCTATTCCTTACACTTGCCATAGGGGCCCTTAAAGACACTGAATATCTTGCACCAGGCAGGAATTCCGGTGATGTAGGCATATGTAAGGTTATCAAACCAGACATTCAAGATGAATGCACCAGAGTTCAGGGATGCTGGTAGAGCAGAACTGAGTGAACTTGGCAATAATGAACGAACAGGACAGAGGCCAAGCAGGGAAACAGAATATTCCAATCTTCCCCATGAGTCTTGGAGGGCAAACAGGAGAGCAGAGGCTGCTTTGAGAACAGGGTTGGCCTAGAAGGTGTGGAGGAGGGAAAGTGGGCAGGAGGTCCTGGCAGCCCCACCCCCACCCCAAACCTGAGAATCCAGGAAGATGCCTTTGAAGGAACCAGGAATATTCTGTGCAACAATCCTTTGTGGGAGTGTTGGCATATCTTGGCCCAGTGATGCCAGGTATATGGTAGGGAATGGAGACCTCTGTGAGGAACTTGGATACAGAGGTTAAGAATGGAATAGATTTGCCAGGCCCTGGTGGCTCACACCTGTAATCCTACCTACTCATGAAGCTGAGATCTGAGGACAGCCAGCCTAAGCAGGAAAATCCGTGAGATTCTCATCTCCAATTAACCACCAGGAAACTGGAAGTGGAGCTGGGGCTCAATGTGGTAGAGCACTACTAGCCTTGAGCACAAAAGCTCAAGGACAGAACTCAGGCCCTGAGTTCAAGCCCTACTACTGACAAAGAAAAAAAAGAATGGGAGAGCTTTATAGGAGCATTGGGTATAGTCTCCCCAGAAAGAGAGTAGAGGGAGGAGAGAGGGCTAAGGTGGAGCCTTCAGAGCACTTGTCTGGAAAGACTGAGAGGAAGTAGAGAAGGAGGCAGTGGGGGAAGAGGGTGTCACGTGCACAGGTGGCCCCCTCCCCTCCCAGCTGCAGGTGACCACATCAGACCTAGCAAATACCAGAGATGGAGGCTCTGGGAAGGGGCAGTGCACAGCTCACCACACTGCAGACCATGAAATGAAGGCACTCAGCAGAACCAGCACCTGGGGGGCTGCCAAGCTGACCACCATGCCCTCACTCTCCCCTCCACATGCAAAGCCAAGTGGAAGCAATAGAATTGCACAGACTGTGGATGATGAGCAGCAGGGATAGCAGGAGTCCTAGGGAAAGAAGGGCCTTAAGACTAGAGATGTATTGCCATGGTAGACAATGGACTGTGCCTATAAAACCCTGAAAGGCTGGCCAGGTCAGAGAGTCTGTGATCCCTGCATTTAGGAGGCTGTGGCAAAAGGATTGTGAATTAAAGTCAACCTAGATTACATAGTTTTTTAAAAAAAACTGGAAATGCTATTGGACAACACAACCAATGGATGTCCTGAGATGGAAAGGGTCCCTGGGGACACAGGCGTCAAGTACTTAAAGCCTAAAGAGGGGCCAAAGGGACTGAGACCATTCCCTACATTTCTGGATGCCTGATTTTCCCCAAGGGGAGCAACTAGAGGACATGTGTTCCCAGAGGCAGACAGAGGGTCACTAATGGGAACCTTAGATGTCACTTTGTGACACAGTGATTCTAGGGAGCAAATGGTGGGGGATGTTGATGCCAGAGCTACTGGTGGACACCTGAATCCGCCTTTGCCCTGAGAGTTCCCCCACCCCTGCAGCCCAGCCTTCCCTGCTAATACTCTGCTGAGCGTCTACTCCATGCCCAGGACAGTCCCACTTTGAGCCTGGTGATTATGAGTAAGTGCTCCCCTTTCATTGCCAAAGACGTTCCAGTAGAGTATAGAGACACCAATCTGTGGAGGAGGGGTTCTTGGCAGGCCTGCTTAGGACAGACACGTGCCCCTGGCTTCAGCAAGCTGGCAGGGGGCTGGGTGCCATGGAAAATCACAGGAAGCCTTACCGGAAGCCTAGAACCTGATGTCTGCAGCAGCCCAAATCTGCAGTGGGTATGGGAGGGAGAGACAGCAATCAGAGCTGCTACTGGGACACCCTGAAAGACACCCCCTATACACACACATAGGATAGGGCACGGCCCGTGTGGGGCTGCAGCACTGGGAGGGATGGGCAGGCTGGAAGTATGCTCATTGAATGCTGCTGCTCCTGGGACACTTGGTGCCTGAGTCCGCTCACCCCCAGAGATCTGGGCCAGCTGCCGGGTACAGACAACCAGGTCACTTTCCCTGCATGCCAGAGAGAAACAGAAGGGACAGGGAACCCCTGCTCCTGCTGAGCACCCATCTGCAGCAAGGCATCCTTTCTCTGCAGGACCTTCCAGAAGCCACATTTCACCTTGGTGTGCTCATGGCGGCAGCATTTTGCTACGTGTGGCTTTAAACTGCATGGCAAGTGCCCAGTCAGGCCTAGCGGTGACCTCTGAGACTACACACACACACACACACACACACACACACACACACACACACACACACACACACACACACACACACACACACACACACCATATACCAGCCCTACCCTTTGCCATGCCTGATAACCACAGTAACTATTGGCATATTCCCCAGGCTCCTCTTTCACTGGGCAGATCACTAAACATCCCTGGCCTCTGCGACCTTGTTTTATTTTTCGGTACTAGGAATGAAACCCAGGGCCTTATTGGGCTAGACCAGTGCTCTACCACCAAGGTACAAGCACAGCCCCCATCACTGGCCTTTGAATGCCATTACCCAAGGTAGCCCCAAAGACTCAGAACCAGGGTCCCTTCCTAATGCACCTCAAGGTATTCAAGCTGTCCTAGAAGTCTCTGGATAATCCATTTGATGCGTTTGCTGTGACTCTGTTATAGCTATGAATGAGCCATATTTGCCACCCCTCTCCCCCCATCTCTATTTCTATCTCTCATTATCAGTCTGCCTCTGTGATACAGCACATCATCATGACCACCCAGATAGTTCAGTGTCTACATGCCCCCCACAAACAGTATACATACATCCCCCACCTGCACTGCCCTTGTCGATATTTACTACATATCACAAACTGTGAGAACAAAGAGCACTTTCTATGTAGCACAGAAGATTAGCCATGTTGTTGGGGTGCCTGGTTTGAGACAGCTGTAATGTGCAGTCTACAGAAAGATGAGTCAAGAATTGAGTCCAGAGTCATTCACGGGAGGATGGGAGGAAAAAGAAAATTGTATATTCATGGGCTGGACTATTGCACGGCAAGGAAAAATAACAAACCACCAATGCACACCATGTGCATGAATTTCGCAGATATTCTACTGGGAAGAATAAGCCAGATTGGACAATTTTTAATGTATGTACCATATAGTTCTTTGTACGCAAGGTTCAAAAATAGACAAAAACAGAAAAAAGACAATAAAAATCAGGATAGCGGGTTCTGGTGGGTGGGGTACCAACTGGAAGTGGGTGCTAGAACCTTCTGTGGAGCTGAGGGTGTTCCATATCTTGCTCTGGGCAGAAATTACATTGATGTGTGCAAATGTAAAGTCCTCAAGCTGTGCACTTCAGATAAACATGACTGGATTTGCTTTACCTAGAGAAACAGAGGAGGCAGGAGGGAGGCTGGGAGATGTGCTGAGAACCTGGTGTCTAGAATGGAAGGGATGCATTGTTGATGAGGTAAGAAGGGTGACTGAGGCAGATGTGTTTTAGTTGTCCCAGTGCCAGAGGGACTTAACTGCACAGAGATACTCAGATTCTGCTAGAGTCTGCAGAAGCAGAAGATGTGGGCATGCTCTCTGGCAGTTCTCAAGAATGGCATGATTGTCTTCTGGTCCAAAAGCCTGCAGACAAGCTGGCATTAAGTCTCTTGCCTGTATTGCACACAGCACATCATAGGTGCTCACTGCAGAGAAAGGCAGTAAGGAAACACAGCCTCTTTACATCCTGCCATTTCAACAACCCATGTGAGCAAGAAACAGCCCTTTATTTTACCTCTCATTTCTTTTTTATCATAGTACTATAGTATTTTATCATTTATTTACCCACACTTAATGTGAGACCTACCAGCTTTGCAAAATTTTAAAGGTGTGTATGATGTTGTTAACTATGGGGACAACGTTGTGCAGCATATCTCTAGAACTTAATTATACTACTGACCTGCACAATAGTTTCCCGTGGAGGAATTAAGCAGCCACCATTCTATTCTGTTTCCACAATTTTGTCCGTTTTGGATATTTTGCATAAATGGAGTCATGCAGTATTTGGGTTGTGAAATGGCTGGTTTTATTCCATGTTACATCCTTCTGTTTTCCCTACTAGTGATGGGTTGGAGGGTGACCCTCTGTTTATGTGACCCCAGAACAATTATTTAAATATTACATCTAACTTCTATCAAATGACTATTATGAATAACCACGGGGCCATGGTTCTTTGTGGGAGGGTGACAACTTTTTCATCATGAAGCATTTCAAACACATGCATAGAGAGACTAGCATAATGAGCTCCCATGGACCTATGGCTGGCCCATCTTCAACAAAAGGCTCACTTTCATTCATCCCAACCTTCACTCCTGTTCCCACCACTGGAGATTACCTGAGGAAAATTCCAGATACTCTATTTCTTCGTCAGCAAAAATTTTAGTACGCATTCTAAAAGATCAGAATTTTTTAAAGCTACAATCCACTGTAACACATTAAAATAATTGAATAATATCATCAAACATTGACTTAGTATTGAAAGGTAGCCAACTGCTTTATAAACTTTTAGTTAGCTTGACTCAGGATTCAAAAGGAGATGCATGCAATCCATTTACCTACTAGAGTTTCTTTCATTGATAAATACTCCTTTATTTAAAAAAAATTACTTATCTCCAGGAGTATCCCACAGTCTAGAGTTTTCATCCCCACAGCGCCATTTAACACAGCCTTCTGTTAGAGCCTGTACTTCCTCTAACTTTGATAAAACCCAGGACAGGTGTTTGAATAAGCATTCTCTATTGTGAAGTGACTTCTCAGCCTTTCACCTACTTACTTTACTACTTTTTTTTTTTGTCGGTAGTGAGTAGGTGGGGCTTGAACTCAAGGCTTGGGTGCTGTCCCTGAGCAATTTTGCTCAAGGTAGTGCTCTGCCACTTTGAGCCACAGCCCTACTTCCAGTTTTCTGGTGGTAAATTGCAGACAAGAGTCTCATGGATGTTCCTGCCCAGGCTGGCTTTGAACCATGATCCTCAGCCTCCTGAGTAGCTAGGATTATAGGCATGATCCTGCATGTGGCTTTAGGAACTTACTGACCATAGCCTAGACATATAATTGGAGCTTGAAGTGATGATTTTCTAATCCTGCCCTTCCTCTTCCTCCTCTTCCTCCTCCTCATCCTCTTCTTCCTCCTCCTTCTCCTCTTCCTCTTCCTCCTGTTTTTCATTAGAATTCTGAAATGAACTCACCACTATTTGGTTGGAATCATGTCTACTCGAAAGGCAGGAGAAATGGCTCAGTGTTCATCCAGAACAGAAATCACTTCTTTAGCATCTTTTCTGAGGCTGACCAGTGAAGTTGTTTTAATACCATGATACTATCATGAGTTTGAGACATGTTCGCTATTCTAACACCTTACTGACATCACCATTTTTGGCTTGCCACTGGGCAGTCTTTCAAGTTGGCTCTGAGACCTCTGGCATAATCCAGAGAATCTTGAGCATTTCCTTGCTTTCTGGTGTGATGGGACAGCTCAGGCTCCACTTGTAGCCTTTTTTCTGCCCTGGATCTGAAATTAGCCATTTCACTAAAATGTTCTGGTCTGGTCTGATCTAAAATGCTCTGGAAAATGGCAAGTAAGTAAACACACTCTGAACTCTCAGTTGGCTGTTAATATTGAGTTGGTCACTGGTCCAATGGGAAAGCTAGGAAATCAATTTTTTTTGTAAAAGAAAAATACACCCATGATGGGAGTGGACTTTTGTCCTTGGTCACAGATTCCTCCTTCCCCTGTCATCTGCCAACCCTACTGAGATGTTTGTCCCAGGCAGTGACTCTTTGATCACTCTGCCTCATTCATTAAGGATCTGAGTATTTGGAGTCACATGATTTATCTCCCACTTTCATCCCTGGCCTGGTGATCAGTGAAGCTGACGCATGCAGATACCTTGACCTCCAAACTGCATGGCTCTCCTCTTCCTCCTCCTTCTCCTCCTCCCAGGGCCATGCCAGAGCTCACACACCTACCTTGATTTTCCTTCCCCCAGGACCTCAATCCATCTCTGCACCTGTGTCCATCTTCTGTCATTCCTCAGCTGCCATTATACTGGCTCATTGATCCAAGCCTTCACCTTGTTGTGGCTGATCACCCACACCTCCCTTCCAAGGTCAGCTAGTCCTATGACCCATTACTTTAGCCTCTATCAGCCTAGCCATATTTAACTCTCTCTCTCTCCCTCTCTCTCTCTCTCTCTCTCCCTCTCCCTGCTTCTGTGAGCCCTAAACTCTGAATTGAACTATTCCTTCATAAGGGTTCCCAGGGGTATGCTGTGTTTAACAGTCAGCTCAAGGAGGGAGCTGGTTTGCAGTAACTGCCCATTTCCACGGTGTAAACACTCCTACCATGCTCAGCTTCAGGCTATCACGAAAGCATCTACCAGCTTGAAAACTGAATGATCAACTTCCACGAGCCAATGTACACCTGAGTCTAGCTAAGCATTTACTAAAGAAGAATCACACTTTCCGAGTCAGTTCTCTGCCTAGGGGCAACCCTCAGGGTCTCCCCTAGAAGTCCTAGTGATTCCCTATCAGTTCTGACTTTCTCAAAGCTCTTTCTTTTCAAGGGGTTCTCCCTGCCCCTCCCTCCTCCCGCCCACTGTCTACCTCTCCTTTGCCCATATGCACAGCAAATAGACGTGTTTAGAACTTCTGTTTGTTTTTTCTTTTTCTTGGACAGAGTATATGTAAAGATGATTCTCCCCTCAACCTCGTGTCCTCTTTGCCCTCACCTTCTCCTTACCTTCTCATTCTTATCCTTCTCTCCTTTCATCTACAGTAGACCCTGGGTACCCAGGCATATAGGGTTCTCTACTCCTTGAGCCTGTCCCTCACCCTGTCTTCCCCATGTGGGCAGATGACATCTCTGTGCATCCTCTGAGCTCCAGGCCAGAAGCCTGAACATCAGCCACGTTCTGGCTTCCTCACGCAAGCCAGTCACGCCCACCTTCTGACCATCTCTTCAGGCTGTTTCTTCTTGCCATTCCCATCGTCCCACCTTAACCATTAATCAGTGAGCATGTACTATGTGCCTAGCACTGTTCATTCATCTAACAGAAATTTAGCCTCCTGTGAGGTAGCTGCAATCAAATCCACTACACAAATGAGAAAACTGATACAGGAAAGTTGAGTAACACAATTCCTCCCCTTCCCCTTTTCCTCTACCCCTAATCCTCACCCCCTCCCCTCCCATCTCACAAGTGTCAAAAATTGGAACTCAAACACTTTGGTCCCACAGTCCTGGTGACTTCTTGCCTGAGTGAATCAGGACTAGACTGAGGCTAGGGTTAAGGGTCAATCAGCAGCCAGGTTTTTAATTTAAATCTCATACTAGGACTCAGCCCCTGCACACATTCTTAGGCTAGGGACCTTACTCTCTCCTGCCCTGATCTTATTCTTTTTCTGAGCACTGTCGCAGGACATGACAACTTCCTGCATGGCCTGATACTCTTACGGATCCCAGTAAACCCCCAGAGACACTCAGTCTGTGTCACAAAAGTCCCATCTCCAGCCTACATGAGCACTGCTCTACTGTTAGTCCTATGGGTGAGATGAAAATTTGCCTTTCCTCTTGGTGGAAAGGAGGGACACAGGAGAACAGGGACCTGGCAGTGTCCAGGAAACTCAATGCTGGCCCAAACACAGGGGCCATTGCCCAAGGCCTTCTCTCTCTGGGACAGAAGTGCTACTCTATGTCAATGTGACTGAAGGCTAAGCAGCGCCTTCCTCGATTGGGGTCCTGCTTGGCCAAACAGGAGGGACATGAGGCAGAACTGCAGTCCTGGCCACTGTGTTGTAAAACCACAGATTAAGACCAGGAAAGGTCAATGAAGATATGACAACAAAGGGAATGAAGGAATTAAAGAGAGATGGGAGAGCTGGAGGCGTGGCTCCAGCATCTGTTTCTTCAAGTACAAAGCCCTTACTGAAAATCCCAAACAAGTTGAGAGGAAAGGGTGTACCAGCCCTTCAGGACTTGAGCTTATGGTCTCTCTCCCCAACTTGCCTCTGAGTTCCAGGAGCTGCCCCTCCCTACACACTCCTGCAGCTGCATGAGGATGTCCAAGGCCAGGCCACGAGTCCTCTGCCAGCCCTAGGAGCTTAAGAATCCTGAGGACGCACTTCTGGCTGATTATTGATCCATCCAAGCAAGAGGACACAGTCCGGCACCTCTAGCCATAGAAAACTAGCAGTGCAAGGAATCCAGGAGACCAGGCTTTCTCCCTCGACTCCATAGTGCCCTCCATGCCCCTCTCTAGCCACGTGAGATCCGTAAAGTGTCCTTAACTCTTCTCCCCTCCCCTTCTCGTTCACAGCCACCTTGACATCTTAGCTATCCTTCCAATTTGTCAAGTACCTCAGGACCCTTGCTGATGCCTATGCTCCTGTCTGGACTGTTTTATCTTCCAGGGAGCCATGGCCAACTCCTTACAGGGGACTCAGGTCTCAGTTCAAGTGTGCTTTCTTTGAGAGGGTCATCTGACACTTTCTAATGTCACCGTGAAGTCTGCAAGGGGGATGAGAACCAGCTTCTCTTGGGAAGGGGTTTCCAGCTCCAGGGTCAGAGCCCCTAAGTGAACAGCTAGAGAACTAGAGGATGGTGCGGGGGGAGGGGGAGAGGGGGAGAGTCTAGGAATGGAATTCTTTCTCTCCTAACCCCATTGGTGGGAATATCCCTGAGTATTGGAAGAATAAAGACTTTATCCTTATCTTTCAACCAGACGGGGTGGCAAACTGGGGAGAGAAGTCATTCGTGAGGGGCAGAGAGGGAGGGCTGGGGTGAGCCTGTTTATTTCATGGTCGCCTACAAGTTATGTGTAAGGCTGGCTGTGAATTCTGATGGTCTGCCAAGAACAAGTTCCCTTTTGGTGATGCCAAAAGAGGTCGTTAATCACAGTTTGCCCTCAGCTTCAGAGGGCCTTTGCGGGGCCAGTCAGAGTAGGGCATGGAGAAAGAAGGCAGTAGGGTGAGGGCCTCTGTGGCCTCCGCCCTCTTCAAGGCACAGGAGATGGGATAAATCACCCAGGAGAAGGAGAAAGGGCAGGGCGAGGCTGGAAGAGCTGGAGCCCTGGCTCCAGCTGTGATCAGAGCCCCTAAATATGCTCAGGGAGAGGTTGAATGGCTTCCCTTTTGCGATCTGACTAGATGCACATCCAGAGACATGCAGGTGTGGGAATAGAGAAGAGGAGGACTGGGAGGCTGACAAGCAGGTACGTATGTCAGCCTATCAGAGAAGGAGGCAGAAAGCTCCAATGTGGCAGAAGGGCTCCAATGTGCTGTCAGAAAGTCAAAATGCAGATGAGGAAGAACAGAGGGTGGGAAGTTGCAGTGGACTATGGACAACATGGTTTAAGAAGAACTGAAATGCTCAGGCTTATTTGCAAAGAAGCCCCCAGGTGTGGTATGGAAAACAGGCCAATGTGGGCTGCTAGATAGACACTGCAGGTTGACAAAGATGGTAACTTAAGCCAAGGTAGTAACAAAGAGGTGTGGTTATTAGAGGAGCTCAGGGGTCAACAGGAGTTGGTGATGGTTGAAGATCAGGGTATGATAAAAACAGCAGAGGCCATGAGTGTGTCAGCACCCACCATGTACCAAGATAAACCAGAAGCTGACAAGTAGTGCTCTTGGCCCTTAGAAGTGAGTGTGGTGTGTTATAGGTGGGAGTCAATCACATATGATTCTCCTGGGTCCAGAGGGGATGATAGAAGGAAGACTTCCTGGAGGTGGTGCTCTGGAGCTGTCACATGACCTGCTGGAGGAAGGTCATGCAAGATGACCATGTGCAAAATCCCAGAAGCAACCCTGAGGAGCCCTGGCTGCCCATCTACCAAGAAAGTGACCTTGGCCTTGGCCTCCATGTGCTCACTGAGGTTTTTCTATTGTTATAGTCCGTTTTTGTTGCTATACAAAATGATGCTAGCTACCCTACAAAGAAAAAGAGGTTGATTTGGCTCTAGTCTGGTGGCTAGAAACTCCAAACAGTATGATGTCCAGCTTTGCAAGGTCCCCTGGCAGCATCACAATATGGAGGTAATGATTTGTGCAGAAGGACCAAGTGTGGGATGGCCTCAACTGATAACAACTGACTTCTCAGAGGAACAGTTTCAGAAACACAAACCCTGAACCACTCCCACCAGACATCATTACTCTATCCACAAACGTAGAAATGGTGACCTAATTACCGTCCACTAGACCCCACCTCTTAAAAAAATCCATAACCCACCTGGGCAGCAGTGACTCACACTTCTAATCCTAGCTACTCAGGAGGCTGAGATCTGAGGATCACAGTTAAAGACAGCCTGGGAAAGAAAGTCTATGAGACTCTTATCTCCAATTAACCAGAAAAAAAGCCAGAAATGGAGCTCTATGGCTCAAGTGGTAGAGCACCATTTTTAAGTAAGAAAATATATAGGCCCAGAGTTCAAGCCCCAGGACTGGCACCAAAAGAAAAAAGGGGAAAAAAATCATAACCTCAACACCATGAGGATCAAATTTCTAGCGCATGGATCTCTGGGGGAACAAATTATCCAAAACATGGCACCTGTGTCGGAGCTGGCAGCTGTAACTCAGATCAACTCACAGAGGAAAAGCTGATAAGTTTGTCCATTGATGTCCCTAGGGCAAGACAGCTTTACAAGGGTAGTACTGTGAGCAGTCTTGGGACAGTTCCCTGTTCCTGATATCTGTGGCCTGCCATGGGGAGAGAAACATCCCTTTAGCCCCCAGATAGCCTTACAAAGGTTCTGGACTACTGAGTGTACTGAAAGGAGGCTTTGGAGGAGCAAGGCAGGGTATAAAAGGAGGTGGAGGCGGAGGTGGAGGCTGGGCAGAGGCAGTATGAGCCTCTGGCATGCCATCTGCAAGGAAAGTCTCTAGGGAGCTGCTGCGTGTGGCATCTGGAGCCCAAGGCACAAACATCTTTTCTGCACACAGTGGGCAGAGAGCAGAGAAGACACAGCATGGCAGAGGCTGGCAGTGCCCACTCATGTCCCCTGACCTTCAGAGCATGTGGACCCACCTCCACCTAAGTGCCTGCCTGTGTCACTTTGCCCAGGAGTTTGCTCTTTGTGGTCCTCTCATGTAGCAAGCAGGAAATGAGAGGGGTGGGGGAAATGAACCCCCAGAGGGAGCAGCAACCTAGTGACTGATGGGAATGGGTGTGTATAAACCCCAACTCCCCCCCCATTGCTGGGGTAACTGAGGTTCCTATTCTATACAGTCACTCAGAGCCCCTCACCCCTGTTAAATCCCCTGTCTACATCTATAGTTAATTTGATAGTGCATCTCCTACTGTCTCTTTCCCTTTGTCTTTTCCCACCCACCCTAGATGGTTCACTTATTACCTCCCCCCCACCCAATTAATAAATTGCATTTGAGTCCTTGTCCCAGAGCCCTCTGGGAAAACCCAAAGTAAGACAAATGCTTAACAGGATACAGCAGGGGGCAGGGGGAATTTGGAGGCTGGAAAGCTGTGTTTGAATTCCATGTAAGGATTTCCCAGTTCATGGCAGGCTTCTCATGGGGCAGTGGAGCAAAAATTAGAATATTGGGTCTTGTGTTTACAAGGCTGTACTATAAAATGCCATGTTGCCCACCAAGTCTGAAGCAAAACCCTGCTAGCAACAGTGCCCTTTGGCCAGCCCTGCACTCAACCACTGGAAAGCATAGTCTACTGATTTGTCATTCTGTGCTAAATATAAAAGTATCGTAGCCTGAGTCAGAAAGTTATTTTCAGCACTCACCCTGCCTGTGTAGCCATTGAGGGATGCTGATTTGAGGGCTGCCTTCCTGGATTCTGGGGTCCACTGGGGTGACCAGGAACTGCCCAACTTCTGTCTCAGGGAAATTCAGCCTCTGCATGTTTCTTCAGTCACACGCCCCCACCCCAAACCTACCACATCTCAGCTACTGTTTCTGACCACTCTCTAAATTAAAAAAAAAAAAAAAGTTCCCTCCCAGGGCTATGGGAAAAGGAAAAAAGGAAGAGGTGAATAGACACCAAGTTCTGGGTTGTTTCTTGTCCATGTTTAGTGTCTATATGTAGAATCTGAAATGCTTCTTGAATATTAAGCAAGTTCTCCATCCAGCAGGAAACTACATCCCCTAGCTCAACCCTAATATTGATTAGAGCTGGCTAAGAGGTGGGCCTAGAAATTTTTGACTCTTTACAAAATTCCATCCAGAAAAAGTATTTTTGTCTCTAATTCACAGAAAAGGAAAGAAAGATTTTAGGTGATCAAATAGTTTGCTATGGAAGGCTGTGTGGTCAAGACTCCAAAATCTCAGGCTGTGTGGTGTCATGTGACCCTATTCTTCCTCCATCAGGTCTCAGAACCAGGATCGGCTTCTACATGGCGGGAGGTGGCTGCATGCAAGAATCTTCAGGCCAAAGAGAGGGGCATGGTGCTTCTGCCTGTTCAGTAGACACCCCTATTCATATCTGAAGGGGAGCAAGGGATAGAGAAGTTTCCATCATTTATCAACAATGACCAGTCCTGGATTTCTTGGTCTCAGAGACAGCTGCAGCCCATGTCCAGGATGGAACTTCTGGACCCCCTTACTGCTGCAAGGACAAGGCAGATGAGACATCTGGATTGTGTCTTTAAACTTGGCTCAAGTGGTAGAGTGCAAGGCTTCAGCAGAAAAGCTAAGCTAGAGCTCAAGGCCCTAAGTTCAAGCTCAGTATCACACAGAAGGAAGGAAGGAAGGAAGGGAGGAAGGGAGGGAGGGAGGGAGGGAGGGAGGGAGGGAAAGGAAGAAGCTGGGCACCTGTAATCCTAGCTACTCAGGAGGTTGAGATCTGAGGATCGAGGTTCAAGGCCAGCCCAGGCAGAAAAGCCTGTGAGACTCTTATCTCCAATTAACCACCAGAAAACCAGAAGTGGCTCTGTGGCTCAAGTGGTAAAGAACTCACCTTGAGCTGAAGAGCTGAGGGATAGCACTCAGGCCCAGAGTTCAAGCACCAGGACAAGAAAGAAAAAGGAAGGAAGGAGGAAAGAAAGAAAGAAAAAGAGGGGAGAGGGAGGGAGGGAGGGAAAGAAAGAGAGGGAAGGAGGGAGGGAGAGAAAGAAAGAAAAAGAAAGAGGAAGGAAGGAAAGGAGGAAACTAGGGACTCTTTTTTCAGAGACAAGCTTCCTTCTGGTCCTTGATGAGCACGCAGAGGAGAGGTTTAAGGGTCCTCCTGGCACAGCTCTCAAGTCCCTGTGTCACCATCCCACCTGCCTAGTACTCTGCTGCAGAACCATTCCAGAAGTGCTCCCTGACCACTTCCACAGGTGTGTCCCTCTGTCCGGCAGCCTGAGAGCTACATGCATTGTTTGTCCAGACTTCCTCTAGGCACTGTCCCTCACCTGCTAAAAATATATATGGGTTCTAACTGCCCACCAAAAAAAAGCTGAACTTCCCATCATTTAAGGCCCTCCATCATCTGTCCCAAATGAAGTTTTCTGAGTTTATCCTATAGAATATGTCCCTCCCACCTGTAATGCCCCTGCCCCTCCCCCACTCCATCCCATACTTTAAATCCTCAGAGATACCTGGAAGCTGTCCCAGCCTCAGCCCCTCTCCTACACACACACACTACCATGGCCCACCTGCTTTTCAGTAATGTTTACATTGCTATCTAGATAGCATGTGCCATGTTTCATGGCTCCTCAGGAAAGGCAGCCCAGTATGGTGGCTGGCATAGGGCCAGCCTTGGTCAACTCTGTGTGTGTGTGTGTGTGTTCGCACACGAGTGTGCGTGTGCACACGGTACTGGGATTAGAATGCAGATCCTTTAGCTTTCTTGCTCAAGGCTGCTGCTCTACCATGAGGTACAGTCCACTTCGAGCTTTTTGGTAGTTAATTAGAGATAAAAGTCTCACGGTCTTTCCTGCTCTGGGCTGGCTACAAAACTACAATCTTCAGTTCTCAGCCTCCTGAGTATCTAGGACTACACTGGCGCCTGACTCTTGGTCAACTCTTAATTCTAGGGTTCCTACCCCCATTTTGTGCTAGGGATTGCTAAGGCATTTGGTGATGTCTATGCATTCTTTCCCAAAGAGATGCTATTGCAAGCATAAAACCAGCACACACACACACACACATTCTAAATGAAAAAGTTGTCAAAATATTTTTGCATGAAACATGTGACTTCGTAAGAAATGTGTTTTCACATCAAGGCATTAAACAAGCTCTCCTGGTGCATCCTACTGACTATGAGTTCCAACCGCGGGGAACAAACATAAAGGATATTTCGAAACAGACCACAGTAGCCCAACGTGATAGGAAGGCATGATGGGCAGGAAGCGCTGGTGTTGCACCGGCTTCGATCCACACAAACAGCAATTTGTCGTGCCTTTGTCCTCTGGTTTGTCGCTTATACTCCGTGCAGGAAATAATCGATTTCAGGTACAGAGGAGTTAACATGAATTCCCAACCCCCATCCAAGTTCGAGGAGCTCCTGATTTATATCAGGGATCCCTTCGGGGGAGATTCTCTTGAGAATTCCTAACCCATGACTCAGCCCGAGCTAGTGGGGAGTAGGGAAGCCCCCCCCCTTCTTTCTGCCCCGACCTCCTCCACCTCTCCCCCAGCACCTAACCGGCCTGGGTCTCTGTTCCCTTCCCCACAGGTTCCCTATTCCCGCAGCTGAAGCCATCGGAGGGCGTCTTCAAGGTTATCTTCTGGCTGGGCTACTTTAACAGCTGCGTGAACCCGCTCATCTACCCCTGCTCCAGCCGCGAGTTCAAGCGCGCCTTCCTGCGCCTCCTGCGTTGCCAGTGCCGCCGGCGTCGCCGCCGCCGCCCGCTCTGGCGCGTCTACGGCCACCACTGGCGGGCCTCGACCAGCGGCCCCCACCCCGATGGCATCCCTAGTCCGGGTGCCGCGCTCCCCGGGGCCCCCCAGGCCCTCCCCGCTCCCCCGGCTTCCGGCTCCCCAGGGGCGCACGTGGTTCCAGCTCCCGTTGCCGCCCGTCGAAAAGCTCCCTGCGCCTTCCGCGAGTGGAGGCTGCTCGGGCCCCTGCGGAGACCCACCACCCAGCTGCGCGCCAAGGTCTCCAGCCTGTCGCACAAGATCCGTGCCGGGGGCGCGCAGCGCGCAGAGCCCACGAGCGCCCTGCGCTCCGAGGTGGAGGCCGTGTCCCTCGGCGTTCCCCAAGAGCTGGTCGAGGGCGCCACCTGCCCGGCCTACGATTTGGCCGACTACAGCAACCTCCGGGAGACCGACATTTAAGGACTCCCGAACCTGACTGGGGAAGGGGGAGAAGGGGTAGGAGGGCGGGGGAAACCCATGTGGATTGGGGACTGGGAAACAGACCAAGGTGGCCTCTCAGTGTCGTCGTTGAGCACCGAGGGGATGGGGCCTGGACTCAGGGTCCGAACCCTGAAAGGGTAGAGGGGCTAGTGGCACCGCTCTTGCTGGACACAGGTGCCCTGAGCTCTTTTCCTAGGAGGAAGCCGCATGACAGTGGGGCCTTTTGCACCCAATCCTGGTTTGAAAAGCTGCCCATTTGTCTCTGGAGTCCAAAGGATGAGGCAGAGACCACACCTGGCTGTCGCCCCGCCCTCTACCCCCCACCCAGGGAAAAAGGCCAGTGAGAATCAGGGCTCCTCAATTGACACAATGCCTCCTCCTTACTGCCAACTCCAGGGACCCAAGGGGCCTGCCACCTTCTCTTGCAAGCTTTTGGTGGCAGATTGGATAACCATCATACAAACCTGTCGTAGTTTGCCCTGGGCCCACCACCCTACCCACACTTCTACACCGGTTGGACCCAGCCCCTCCTTCCTTCCCCTCGAGGGCCTTACTGTTTACACTCTGTACATAGTTCATTGTGCCTGTGCCCATCACTTCTTGCTGGGAATCCAAGCTGCCAATTGGGGAGAGCTTTATTTGTCATTTTGAAACGTATTTATTGGTAAGAGTACTTATATTTTGTCCAAACTGTGCCAACTGTCCCTCATTAGCCTATAATACATAAAGATCTTTTTGTTTTTCTAAAGTTCTTACATCCTTAAACGCACCACAGGATAGACTGGATCAACATTCACCTTTCAAGTTTTAACTTAACAGTGCCATGAATGGATGGCTTACTGTTTTAGGAGTCTTTCAACACATCCAAAGGCCTTGGGAGTTTTGATGGCTTTGTAATGCACATACTGGGAACCATGCAGTAGTCCTAAGTACAGATCCTCTCCTTCCCCTTTATTGGCCTCCCCAGAAACATCTGTAATGCTCTGGTAACCCCAGTGAGGAAAGTGGCTTCCAATGAAGTGGGTGAAATAGTCCGTGAAAAGATAAGCCCAAATAGGCAGGATATTGAGATAATTCTAGGAGCCATGTTGGCTAGCTTCGAGTAAAAGCTCCTGTTTCCATGGTTTGTAGGCAGTTTAGTCTTCAGCTAGATTAATACCAACCACACCTGTCCAGCCAGCATGGGAGGATGACTATGATCAGCAGGTCCTTGGACAAAAAGCTCCTAGAAAAATACTCTGAGATATCTGGTGTATTCTGAAACTGGAAGAGCCAGTTGCTGGGGGCAGCATGAACCAATATTATAAGGCAAATGCTTTCCCCCAGTACCAGGGAGGTAAACTGAAAAGTCACAATTACAAGGTTTTATTTTTTTTTTTTTGGGTCCGGTCGTGGGGCCTGAACTCTGGGCCTGGGCACTGTCCCTCAGCTCTTCAGCTCAAGGCTAGCGCTCTACCACTTGGGCCACAGCACCACTTCCGGCTTTTTTCTTTTTGCTTATGTGGTGCTGAGGAATCGAACCCAGGGCCTCAGGCTTGCAAGGCGAGCGCTCTACCACTGAGCCACCTTCCCAGCCCAATTACAAGGTTTTAAAAGGCAGCTAAACTGGGTGCAGGTGGCTCATGCTTATAATCCTAGCTAGTCAGGAGGCTGAGATGTAAGGATCAATGTTCAAAGTCAGCCCAGACAGGAAAGTCCATGGTACTCTTCTCTCCAGTTAACCAGCAAAAATCTAGAAATGGAGCTGTAGCTTCAGTGCTAGCATGCCAGCCTTAAGCATAAAATCTAAGCAAGAATTCTAGACCTAGTTCAAGTCCTAATTACCTCCCCCTCCCCTGCCACAGACACACACACATACACACAAACAAGTAGCAATAGCAGGGAATGGAGGGTGACTCTATGAAAGGAATTTTTATAATGTTCCCCAACCCTCCAGGCAAAGAAGAACAGTTTATAGAAAGTGCTAGGAATGCTGCATACTCCAAAAAGGGCCCCAGTTTACACCTATTTGCCACACTAAGGCTGGGGGTGGGGCATACTGTCTTCTCACAGGGGTAGAAAGGATCTAGCAAATCATTGAACATTGGCCTCCTAGACAGAGGTAAGTCAGCTCTATTTCAACAGCAGGCTTGGGTTTGAAGGTCTCTGTGGTGAATGTTGGCTTTCCCATGCCAGAGTATTTGAGTCCAAAGTTCACAGTGAGAACAAGAGAAAGATGGGGGGTCTTCATCAGGAAGACTTGGGGGTCCGCAGTGCCCAGTAGAAGTGGAAGCAGGAAGTGCTGACAGCTTTGCACCAGGCATTCATATTGATCATCAGTGAAATACTGCAGGTTCAAGCAGTCCTATCTCTGGGGCACAGACTGACTATACACACAGCTGCCTCCTCAGACCAAACACTGAGCCTACAGGAGATGTGGGGGTTACAGAGCCCCCTGCCCCGAGAAACCATGCTATAGCAGGGGGACCAAGAGACTCTGTTCTCCTAACTAATAAAGCACAGCGGCTAACCTTGCTCTTGGGCTGTGACAGGGGTCATAAGGATGATTGCAGGGAACAGCAACAGCATTTCCAGAGGAAAGTAAGTGAATTTGGGGAACCCTTGGAAGAGGCAAATTTGCTGTGCCATTTCCTGGGTCCTCGGGCCCCATCCACAATTTGATCATAGTGTCTTCAGGGTGCCTCTAAAAAAAAACAACTGGGGCTATGATGTTTGGGGAGCAGGAATTCCCTTACATGATCTTCAAGAGATGGAGGAGGTCTGAAAGCATCTGTGAGGGGAAGGAATGGTCTTGTGAGCTGTGACAGAACAAGCTTCCAAGGACCCTGGCAGTTGTTCAAATTCTCCTCCCTATCCTTAGAAAGCCTCATTCCTGCTTTCCACTGCAGGCCCTCAGCTGCAGTCAGCCTGCCCCTCCCCCCCCTCCACCCACCTTGCCTTGTTTCCCATACGCTTCCCACCCAGGACTGCCTTTGCAAGTCACCAGGGACCCTCATTTCCCTGGGTTCCTCCCTGTGTCTCTGTTGCTGTCCAGTCTGGGCACATACTCCTGCTTTCTGAGTTGTTCCTTTTCTGCCTCTGAGCCACACTTCAGGGTCTCTTCTCCTCTTTGAAACTCTCTCCTCTCTCCTCCTCCCTTCCCCCATTCTAAAACTCCCCTCCCTATCTTTCAGTGTTCCCCAGGGCTTTCTGCCTCCTCTTCTCAACTCTCCTTATAATCTAATCCACTCCACATCATCTCAACGACCACTTGTCTATAAATGATTCTCAAGTGTCTGTCTCTAGCTCATGTGACCTCAGACACACCAAATACAAGCCCAGAGCTGGCCCTGCCCTCTCCATTTCCCAACTTCCAGAGTCTTATCCTCCCCAAACTTCCTTCACAAGACTCTCTGCTCTGATAGAAGCCCTGAGCACCTTGCATCTTTCCTAGCTGCTTGCCTCCAGCCATCCTTGCTAGAGGGCACTGGACGTGTCCACAATGTGGATGTCGTGTGTCCCACATGCATCCTGCACTTCTTTGGGGACCCCAGCGTTGGTGTCCTCCAGTCCAAGTGAAGCTACACTCTCCCTACCAGCCCCTCACCTCCACCAGCAGCCACCATTCCATTCCTGGTGCTGAAAGATCCTGGGGAAAGGTTTAGGACTTCTATCGCCCTCCCCTCTGTCAGAGCTCTGACTCTTTGGAGCCTTCCTGACCCGATCCTATTCTCATCCTGTTATACCCCTAGGGAATACATGGTCACCATCCACTTGGAAAGAATTTCTTTTTTTTTTTTTTCCTTGCTTCTTGTGGCTTTAGGGAAACACAACAAAACCAGATGCTTGTAAAGGCTAAACCAGTCTCTCAGCCTTTCTGCCTGGAACAAATCCCCGGGGAGCCAGCAGGCCGTAAGTGCCATGTGGGGGTGGGGGTGGGGTGGGGGTTACCTTGGGAAGAGGGTTTGATGGCGCTCTCCTTAAGTGTGGATTGGCCTGTCTTCCCTTCCTCCATCCCCTTTTGTGGGGAACAGGGAAACAAAGAGAACGTTGACCTCAATTGTCATTCTAAAATTGCTCCATGCTTGGGAGATACTAAGGGGAAACTACAAGATGCCTTTACAATCTAGAACAAAAATCCAGGATATGGGGCCCTCCAAAGACTGATTTCCCAGAACCAGGAGCCAGAGATAAGGCTGCACCAGAAACAATTGCAAGTATCTCAACTGTAACAATTGAGTCAGCTATGTTGTGTTCACTTATTTCTACCTTACCAGAAACCAGAGAATGAATCTCAGTTCCTTTTCCTGAGTGAGGGAATCAGACGGGTCCCACTCCTCATTTGAGCCAAGCCACAGAGAGCATCCTATGAATTAACTAATTTGGGATCCAATTTATCAGCAAAAACCAGTAAAGAGGAATGGGATGATGATGTGTTAGAAAATAACTTTTCTGGGCCACCAGAGTGCTGAAGAGCATATCTCTTAGAGAAGGGGCAGGGCAGAACAGGTGATTGACATCTCCAATACAAATGGATCTCCCATACAACTAGCAAAAGGACTCTAATCAAGCTAGGGACCCCAAGCTGTTAGTTTTCTCACCTAACAAATTACAAGGTAAATGGATTGCTGGAATTGCCAGGCTCTGTCTGCTTCATGATTTTTGCTCTGTGGGCTTTTATCATTTTTGCAGCAAGATCAGTGGCTCCCTATTCCATGCTGTTTTTCCAGACTAAGAAAGGAGAATGGTCTGCACTGTGGCAGCAGCCCCCTGTCACTCAGTTGACAAAGATCTGTTCCTCCATCTGAATGCCTGCACTCAGGGTCCTATTGGCCAGAACTGGATCACATGACCACTCTACACCAAGACTGGGAAAGCAGGTGTGATTGGTTTAGAGCAAGGGTCTAAAATTCCTACAGTTCAAATTAGACCCACCACCTGATTTGGTATAGCCCACAAATGGTAATAATCAAATAAAACTCAAAAGGACAGTATTCCCTGACATGGGACATGGAAATATTATGTGAAAATTACTACATAGTAAGCTTCAAATTTGCCTCTTGGCCCACAAAGCCTAAATTTTGCTATTTCTTTCCTTTACATGAAAAGTCTGTCAGCCTTGGTTTTAGTACAAGCATCAGCAGTTGCCTCTTGTTAACATATTGCTTTCCTGAATCAAAAGTCAAAATTCCAGCATCAAGAAGTCTCAGAGACTAGATTTAAGGGAGGCAACCATCAGTATGCCATTAGTACATTTCAAACCTGTACCCGGTTGTTTCATCTCCAAACAGCATAACCTAAGAGTGCCACCTCTCACCAGGCCTTGGCACAAAGAAGTTATTCTGAAAGCCCTCTGGCGCAAGGAGATCTTACCAGATTGACCAAATGTGTTGGATTTTGAAAGAGAAGGAGAACACCAGGAACTATCTGGCTAGCTGTAGGCAGGAGCAAGTCCCCAGTATCACAACTATAGAAAGTGAGTCTATAGGACTGGGAAGGTGGCTCAGTGGTAGAGCACTTGCCTTGCATGCATGAGGGCCTGAGTTCAATTCCTGAGCACCACATAAGCAGAAAAAAAAAGCCGGAAGTGGCACTGTGGCTCAAGTGGTAGAGTGCTAGCCTTGAGCTCAAGAGCTGAGGGACAGCACCCAGGCCCAGAGTTCAAGCCCCATGACCGGACCCCAAAAAAAAAAGAAGAAGAAAGAAAGAAAGTGGGTCTATAGACTAATCTCATATAAGCTGATACAATACTGTCTAACTCACTTAGAACTTCAGTTGGTAAGCCCAAGGCCAACATGCTCATTTACACTTTTATTTTGTGCCAGTGCTGGGGCTTGAAGTTGGGGCCTGGGTACTGTCCTTGAGCTCTTATTTTGCTCAAAATTAGCACCCTACCACTAGAGCCACAGCTCCACTTCTGGCTTTTTTTTTGGTTAATTGGAAATAGGAGTCTCATGGACTTTCCTGCCCAGGCTGACTTTGAAACACAATCATCAGCTCTCAGCCTCTTGTGTACCCAGGATTACATACAGGTGTGAGCCACCAGCACCCAGCCAGCCAATAGGCTATTTTTAATTGTAAATTAATTTTTAATGTCCTCATGGCAGTAAACAAATTTGACAGAAACCTGTAATCCTAGCTATTCAGGAGACTGTTATCTGAGGATTGTGGCTAGAAACAGCCTGGGCAGGAAAATTGGTGAGACTCTTATCTCCAATTAAGCACCAAAAAGTCTGGAAGTGGAGCTGTGGCTCAAGTGGTCAAGCACTAGCCTTGAGCAAATAGAAGAGCAAGGACAACACTCAAGCCTGGAGTTCAAGCCCCATGACAAGTACAAAAAAAATAGAAAAGAAAGAAAAGCCACTTAGTTCAGATGCATGGACAGAACCCTGGACCCAGTCCCACCCCCTGGGTTTCTATGATACATCCCTTTCTATCCTCCAGTCTAATTGGCTCATGAGTCATTTCTGCCCTTTTTGTCTCACTCTATGCCTTTATGTTCATTTTGCTTGTCTCTAACCCCACCTTCTGGAACACTGTGGTCAACCTAGTGGACAAGTATGCATTAAATGCCTGGGCCTGATACAGATTAAGTACTTGGTGTCCCTCTAGCTCCAACTATGGCCTGTAAATGCACAGGTGGGACACAGGTGCTTTCTGAAACTCGTTAGCCAGTACCCTTCCACTGACAATGAAGGCCAACAAAGATCAAAGAGCAAGGCACCCATTCAATAACATTACAAAGCGCCTATCATCGACAGGGATTCATCAGTACACTTGAGAAAAAAAAATCCCTGCCTTCATGAGACATTGGAGTGATCGATAATTAACAAGCAAAATACAATTTACAGCAGGCCAGGAGGTGGGAAGATGGCACGTTTCTCTCTTGTGCTCCCAAGAAGTTATAATGCAATGGCAATATGAGAGAAGATGCCTGGAGAGACTGAAGAAGTGAGCCATGAAAGTCCCTAGGGAGAAGCATTCATTCCAGGCAGAGGGAACAGCAGGTTAACTCAGGAGGGTACCTGGCATGTTCAAAGATCAGCAAGGAAGACAGTTACTGTGGCAACAGCAACCTCTCAGCCGAGAGATGACAGTAGCTTTGCCAGAGTGAGGGAGGTAAAGTGATGAGAGCAGGTGAATTCTGGAATGGTTCCATCGATGAAGCTAGCATGTTATGTGCCATCGATGAAGCTAGCATGCTATGTGACATGCCCATGCTCAGCCTACCCTTCCCAAACTGCCATTTAGAACTGCCTGCCTTAGTAGGAACCTTTCACAACTCAGGGGTGATTTTTTTTAAACCAAAGACAGACATTTCCAACTTAAGAGTTCTTTAAAAGACCCTTCTCAGCCAGGTGCCAGTAGCTCATGCCTGTAATTCTAGCTAATTAGGAGGCTGAGATCTGAGAAGCACAGTTCGAAGCCAATCCAATTAACCACAAACAAAAAAAAAAGGCATGCAGTAGAGCTGTGGCTCAAGTGGTAGAATGCTAGCCTTTAGCACAAAAGTTCAGGGACACGGCTCAGGCCCTTAGTTCAAGGCCCAGGACTGACCCCCCCCCAAAAAAAGCCTTAAAATACTAATAAAGACCTAAAATGAGGATAACATTTCAAAACTGAAAAATATTTGCACACAGTGAAGACTTCAAAGCCAAGGAAACTGGATGAAAAGATTCAAGAGCCCTTTACAGAGTTTACCCTTTATTTCAAAGACACCAATGACCCAGGATGAACAAGGAAAAAACTTGAAGTTTCTCCACTGCTCACACACCTGCTCCCTTCCTTACTTCCAGGAGTCTGCCAATCATCAAACCTCCAGCCACTATCTCACTGCACACAAACTGTTGAGTGGCTGAGGACTAAGTCATGATCCCCTACCCTCCTGATCCCCTTTTAGGAACTCCAAATATCCAGCAAAGACTTCATGTCCACTGGCCTGTCCAGGTTTGAGTCTGCAGTCCAAAAGGAAGATTGGAGTATGACACTATAGTTTTGCAGGTTTTTCATCTAATGGGAGAGTGACCAGCAGCTCTGAATTTTTAGAATGAAGTTCTTCTTCATTAGCCAAGAATTGGTCAGTAAGAGGACAAGGTCACTCCTGAGCCTAGTAGAAAAGAACCTAAAGAATGTCCTCTACATTTCTTTGTCGATGACATGTACTTTCTAGGGCCTCAATCCTTTGATCCATTCCTCCCAGATCCCTTTGCTGGGATTGGGCCACACTTGTTCCCAAATATCTCTCTTGAACTTGATGACTCCCCCAAAGTAATGTGTATCTGTCAGCTATTACTGCCTCAAAACAAGCCAGCCCTGTTTTTACAGTTTACAATAGCAAGCCCAGAGAGTAAAACCAAACCAAACAAGTATGTTATAAGAAAGGTTAGGAAAGACTGGCATTTCCCCATCTTGCTGAAGAGTTTATGGGTTGGTGAACCCATTTGGGAAACCTGGTTCACCCTCCCACCACAAATCAAAGTGACTTTATGAGCCATCCATTCCATTCCACGTGCCAGTGCCACATGTGCATCATGGAATGAGCATGCTTTTAACATGGCTACAAATGAGAAGCAGTCCAAGTATCCAGCAAAAATAGATTAGGTAGGACTGGTAGTATGCTTGCCTCATGTGAGCAAAGCCCGGGGTTTGAGCAAGGCTAAAGAAAAAGAAAAGATGGTGTAAGAAAAGAAAATGCATAAAAATGTATGAACTCCAACCACACATGTGGATAAAAATCTCGTGCTTCATCAAAGAGGCCAAGCTCAGATGAATACATTCCCTATGGTTCTAATTATGGAAAGTTCCAAACCAGCAAGCAAATCAAAAACAATAGTCTAAGAAGCCAAGTCCTTTGGGGAAGAGGCAGGAATTTGTATTTGGGAAGTGCTTTGGTTTGAATGTTCCCCAAAAGTTTGTGTTTGAACCTTAATTCTTCAATGTAAAAGTGTTTGGGGGTGGGTGGGGCCTAGGTGTTCAGGATTAAGGACATGCCCTCCTGAATGGCTCAATACCTGTCTTGTGGGAATCTGGCTCTCATAAGAGCAGGTTGTTGTTTTTGTTTGCTTGCTTGGTTTTTTGTTGTACTGGTGTGTGTGTGTGTGTGTGTGTGTGCGTGTGTACACACACACATGCTGGTACTAGTACTAGGGCTGTCCCTTAGCTTTTCCCCTCAAGGCTGGGACTTTACCACTGGAGCCACAACTCCACTTCCCAGTTTTTAGTGATTAATTGAGATAAAAGTAACACAGATTTTTTTCCTGTCCGGGCTGGCTTGAGCCAAGATTCTCAGAGCTCAGCCTCCTGAGTAGTTAGGATTATAGGCATGAGCCACCAGGGTCTGGCTGAGAGCAAGTTTTTAGAAAGCACATCCCCCCTCCTGGGCCTCTTTCACATATACCCACTTCCTACCTGCTTTCCACCAAGACTTGAAGAAACACAAAGTCCATACCAGAAGCTGAGCGGATACTGGCATCTGATCTTAAACTTTGGAACCTCTGGAACGATAAACCCAAAGAAACCTCTACACTTTAGACATCACCCAGCCTCTGAGTTGGGTGAAAGTTAACTTAAGACAGGGTGGTTCCTGAATTTGGCTAGTGCTGGCAATGTTTTATTTCTTTGGTTGGTGGTGCACCCTAGTAATTCATTGATTGTACTTTAGGTTTACTGAGCAGTAATTTACCAGGTTGCTGAGACCAGTGAGACTGCATAGCCTTGTAGGCAACAAGATACAGGAAGTGGGTTTATTGCTTACCAATAGGCAACAAGGTCCACAGGAGCCTAGGATTCCCAAAGCTGGTCCCCCAAGACTAAGGGAAGCTTGTTGGGTAACTATAGTATCAATGGGCATACTCCACTTGTACCATACTAAGGGACCCCAGACTGTAGCAGCCCATCTGGTGTGTTTCGTGTTTTTGTTTTTCATTTTTGTTTTGTTTTGTTGCCTTGAAGAGCAGACATGTTTTTTCCAAAGGGATGAGAACAGGGCTCAGACTCTGACCTTGACCCCCTGATCTCAGGACACCGCATTTCCAGCTCATTCAACACTTGTTTTGAGGATCCAATCAAGAAAGAGAAGGGGATAACTGCTCCATCCAAGGCACTCAGAGTACTGTCCTACCACTCTTTGCCAGCTGTTCTTCTGTATCAAGAGCTGAAAAAAGAGGAAAACTCATTATAGAAGAAAATGAATGTAGAGAGGGAAGATAAAAGAAGGTGGGAGGAGTGAGTATGATTATAGTGTTATATGCATATATAAACATGTCACAATAAAACCCCTACTTTGTATAATTAATATATGCCAATAAAAAAGAAACATAAAACACAATAAGCCCTAATCAAATCTCTCTCTGATGGCTCAGAAGTTAATCTCCATGTCTTGCAGGCACAGCTTTTTTTTAAAAAATTGAATTATGGCATTATAAAAATCTGATAGTGGGGGACCTGTAGTCATATAATAACTATCAAAGACATAAAATGATATCCATGGTGGTCCAAAGCATACTCCAGGGATCCTTTGATGCAAATGAAGGGCCCCCCACCCATCTACCGTGGTAAGATTCTGTTTTTTCAGGCCAGTCACATGCCAAGAGAGAACAAAATGGATAATGACCCAGTGTCAACCCCCTCAGGAGAAGCAGAAAGAAACTCTATGCTTCAGACCAGTATGGAATGTAGGCGACTAGAGCCGTGACGCCTTGAACTTCCAAAGCAAACCTCATGTACATTCCGCAGGCCACCAGTTGTCCTAGGTGTAGAAATGCACTTATATGTTGCCAGAAGACATATACTAAAATGTTCACCACCACAGTTTTGTTTTGTTTTGTTTTTGTCCGGTCTTGGGGCCTGAACTCTGGGCCTGGGCGCTGTCCCTCAGCTCTTTAGCTCAAAGCTAGCACTCTACCACTTGAGCCACAGCGCCACTTCTGGCTTTTTTCTTTTTTTGCATATGTGGTACTGAGGAATCAAACTTAGGGTCTCAGGCATGCAAGGCAAGCGCTCTATCACTGAGCCACCTTCCCAGCCCCCACCACCACAGTTTTTAATGGCAGAAGAGTTGAAACAAACCCGATGTCCACCACCAGAGAGAATACATAAATCATAACATTATCACACAATGGATTACAATCCATTGAGAATGAACAGATGCTTGCTACACAACAGAACTTGGATGAATCTCAGAGCTATGGCTATATTTAGCAAGCATAACCACCTAGAACATGGTATTAAAACATTGAAATCATTAGGGTTGGAACATGACTCAAGCCCTAAGTGTTTTTTTTAAGATTCACAAAAGTCTTTTATCATTTGCAATTGTACATAGAGAACTGACAAGAAATTAATATCAGAATCTTAATGAGGGGTATTACAGTGACCAGCCTTAAAAAAAAAACAAAGTACTTATCTGGGGCTTAATATAGCACAGGTCAAAGTAAATTAAATAATGGATAAGTGAAGATAAAGTAGAATTACAATAGCAAGAGGTTAGAAAACTGAATACTGTGGAAAATGTATTAGTCTGTACAAGTTGGTTTTGATAAACTACTGGTTACATGTTACAGCAACTTATCTACCTTCTCATTGCAACAGCATTTTCCCACACATGTCAGAATCTGGAAGCAATATGCCTTTCTCAAATGTTTTTTTCTCCTCACCTTCAAAATACAGAAATAGGTTTTTGAGAATCAACTAGCCATTTATAGAAGTCATAAGATACAGATATTCAAAGACATTTCATGGGTAAAGTTGAGGTACCTGGATGAACACTAACAGCATATGAAAGGAAAGATGTTGGTTTTCAAAGTTGAAAGTACGAAAGGCATTACAGAAGCACACTGCTCTGCTCTGTTCTGGGACCAAAATGGGGAAAACCTTATTGCCATTCTGCCAAATACCAAGCAGCTAAAACACTGTGAAAAGATCATGAATCCAATGATACATTACAGGATTAAAACTCCAGTTAAATAGCTTAACTAATCATTGAAGTAAATTAAAAAAATCTCAAACTTCTTTAACATGTAAGTACATTTTAGAGGCATCATCAGAACAAATAGAGATTTAATTATGAATTGACCTGGGCTACATTCTGAGAATTTTGTTTAGTACTAAGAGAATCTCCCACATTCTAGAAAATCTGTGTTATTCCTCAAAGGAAATCTGACAGGTATGATACCTGTATACCAAGTAATTCAGTAATTGACAGGAGTATTTAAGCAAAAAAAAAAAAAGGAGACCAAATGTATACTAAACAGGTAGATGTTTTAAAAATTACATGATAAGGGCTGGGAAGGTGGCTCAGTGGCAGAGTGCTTGCCTTGCATGCCTGAGGCCCTGGGTTCGATTCCTCAGCACCACATAAAGAAAAAAGACGGAAGTGGCACTGTGGCTCAAGTGGTAGAACATTAGCCTTGAGCTGAAGAGCTGAGGGACAGCACCCAGGCCCAGAGTTCAGGCCCCACGACTGGACCCCAAAAAAATTACATGATAAATGTAAATCATAAAATCCAATGTACTCCTAAAGGTCACCTATTTTATGTTACATAAAAACCTAGAGACTGTGAACTGTGCATGCACACCATAACATTCTACCTGGGAAAGCCAATGAGTGGGATTTCTTGCAAGTATTTACTGCCATGATACAAAACAATTATGTGCAAACTGCAAGGTCCCTAAAATAGCAGTGAGAGAGATGTCACTATCTGATCAAATATGCAAGAGATGGAATTTCCCAGAGTTTATAACACAGAACAGTAACCACCACAGGCTCCTCTGCCATGACTCCCTTCCCTGTGTGACAGCTTCATGCCCTTGTCCAGGTGTCTGAATGATCTTTTCAACAAGTTCTTCAAAGGCACATTGTAAACCATCACAGGTTTTTGCACTTGCCTCTATAAATAACAGGGAATGCTTTCTTGCAAATTTCAGGCCGTCATTTCTATCAACTTCACAATTTTCCTTGTCAATTTTATTTCCAACCAGCATGTTTATTATGTCATTTCTTGTACAGTATGTCTCCAATTCATTTAACCAATTATACAGTTTAACAAAAGTGTCTCTTCTTGTGATATCATAAGCTAATATAACACCCTGTGCACCTCTATAGTATCTAGGAGTTAAAGTGCTAAACCTCTCTTGACCAGCAGTATCCCATATTGCAAATTTAGCTTTATTTCCATCCACTGAAATTGTTTTCACCTTGAAGTCAACGCCTATTGTTGTTGCAAGTTCTGGATCAAAAGTATCATCTGTGAACCTGAGGAGCAGGCTAGACTTGCCCACCCGACTCTCGCCGATGATGAGGATCTTCAGGACGGTCAATAGGTCCTCGTCCATCCTGACTCCACTCAGAGCCGAGCCCAGCTGCCCGTCTCTGTTTGCCTCTCAACCTTTCAGCCCAGAGAGCTGCTTGCCCCTAAGTTTAAACCCCAATACTATAAAAAAGAAAGAAGGAAGGAAGAAAGGAAGGAAGGATGAACAGGGAAGGAGAAAGAAAGAAAAAGATCATTAAACATATGAGAAATGAAGAAGGAAAATTTTAATGAACAAAAAAGAAAGAACCTTGAGTTAGGGACCAAGAGATGTGTTTTTACTGTTAAGAATAAGACTCGATGGGAAGGGAAGGAAAGGGCAGGGTGAAAGAGGGCAAACGTGATCAGAACACTTTATGTATGTACTGGTATGAAAATGGAACAGTGAAGCTTGCTGAGATTGCTTTGGCAAGGGGTAAGGGATAAAGGGGACTAATGGAAGGCATGAGGTTGAGCAAGGTATGGCATGTGCATATACAGACATGTCAAATATGAAAGCCCCTGTATAACTAATTGATGCTAATTTTCAGAATGTGGGAGAGAATTAAAAAGCAATGATGCTATAGAATAAGTTACCATCTGATCTTATTCATTTATTCAGTATTAAAGGGAGATTCTGTGACCTAATATGGTTTGGTTGTCACATCATTTGTTTACATTTGAAAATGCTGAGAATCAGGAACACAGACGTGTTTGGGGCTGCGAGGGCTGTGTTCACATATGGCCAGCAGATGGCAGAAGAGGACCTTGTTTGACCCACCACATCCATGCTGAAGATGAGGCCATCCACCTGAGTCAGGACAAGAAAGCCAATCAACCCGTTTTTTTTTTTTTTTTTTTTTTTTTTTACTGTATTTGATATTAGTATAATCTGTGGAGGGGAAGGGAAAAAACAAATTGTTTAAATAGGGATACAGGTGGACCCATTGCAACAATGAGATGTACAAGACGTTATGTCGAAAAATTAACTTTACAACTTTGGTGGGGGGGTTGGGGAGGAGGGAGTAATGGGAAGGGATAGGAAGGGGAAACAAAGGAGTCAACAATGCTTGATAAGAAATGTACTCATTACCTTCATTACCTTGCTCATGTAATTATAACCCCTCTGTACAGTATTTTCACAGTAAAAAAAGGAAGCCAATCAATCTCTCCTCTTTCTTTCTCTTCTCCTCTTCCTCCTCCCTCTTCCTTTTCCCTTCTCCCTCTGCTTCTTCCTCTCTTCCTTCTTCCCTCCTGAGGACAGTGAGGATGCAGAAAGAGCAAGTATAGAAAATCCTACTGTGAACAATGGAAAGTGAGTGATGGGAAAGAAGACATGAGCACACTGAAATGTGAATGGGACCAGGCAACTGTGGCTTATACATACAATCTTAGCCACTCAGGAAGCTGGGGCCTAGAGCATCGCAGTCCAAAGCTAGCCTGGAGGTGGGAAGGAGGCATAGTGAGATCTCAAGGTCCTGAGTTCAAGTCCCAGTACCAACACAGGAAAGAAGAAAAAAAGAAAGAGAAAGAGAAAGAAAGAAGGAAAAGGAAGGAGGGAAGGAAGGAAGGGAAGAAGGGAGGGAGGGAGGGAGGGAGGGAGGGAGGGAGGGAGGGAAAAAAACCAGGGAGGGGCACCAGTGGTTCACACCTGTAATCCTAGCTACTCAGGAGGCTGAGATGTGACGAACATGGTTCAAAGCTAGCCCTCAAAGAAAAGTCCCTATGAGACTCTTATCTCCAATAAACTACTCAAAAAAACCGCAAGTGTTGCTGTGGCTCAAGTGCTAGAGCACTAGCCCTAAGCACAGAGAGGCTCAGGGACAGTACCCAAGCCCCGAGTTCAAGCCTAGGACTGTCAAAACAAAACAACAGGGAGCCCACATGACTGAGTTGCTGGTTACACTGGCTGTCATGTGGCAAACAGGATGAAAGGGACAGGTATGAAAGAAGGGGCATGGGGCCCAGGAGCCACCACCAAGGGTGCCATGAAAGGTGATCTGACTCAAAGTATTCTGAAGTAAGAGCTGGCATGTCGCTGAGAATCATAGGTAGAGTGGATGATGACTTGGTATTTTCCCAGAGCAAGTAGAAGTATCTCTACTCAAATGGGGGCGGGGGGACTAAGGGTAGCTTCCATTTGAGAAGAGGTTTGTTGTGCTTTGCAAAGGTCCCATGACACTTCTTCATGTTGCTCTGCATTGGCCGACAGATATAACTCTGTTGTTTCCTCCAGAACTATCTGTTGAGTTCTCAGACATACTTGTGGCTTGGTCCATTACTGGGATTCTGCTTTAAGAGAAAAAGGGTCGAGAGTTGAGGGTATCAAAACAAGAGCAAGTGAAATTGTAGATCATGTGTTAAGCCCCAGGCCTGGAACCAATTATAATTACTCAAGACTGAACTGGGTGCCAGTGGCTTACACCTGTAATCCTAGCTACTCAGGAAGCTAAGATCTGAGGATCAAGGTTCAAACCCAGCCCAGGTAAACAAATCCATGAGACTCTTCTTCCAAATAGTCACCAAAAAGCAAAAGGTGGAGGTAGGTATGGCTCAGATGGTAGAGTGCCAGTCTCAATTTATATAGCTCAGCAAGAGCATGAGGCCCTGTACCAGAAATAATTATTATATTATTTTATTAACAGGACTGATAAGGAGAGAAGTCTAACACAGACCATTTGGCCTGTGGAACTGGGAAGGACCCTAAGTTGTTCTCAAAGAATAAGACTTAAAGTACCCTGGTGTCACTGGGGTGAATAGATGACCATGTGTCCCATGGATGGAAGGGGACGGAGCAGATCTAACCAGTTGATAGGTGAAGTGTAAAGGAAAAATTAAACCTAACAGATCAACATTGTACCTACTGAGTTGACAGAAATAAAAGGTCTTTTAATTTCCTAAGGGAGGTCCAGAGTTTGAACAATCCTGCCAAAGCAGTAGCAAAAAACACTCCCTAGAATTATGGGAAGAGAGGATGGCTTTTGTATCCATCAATCTCCAGTTAATTAGCATGAAACAGCAGTGATCCACTCCTTCTTGTCCTGTATTAAATATGTCCAACAACTCTTAAGAGATGTCCAACAACTTTTCTTATGTGTTGATGGCCTAATTGCCCTGTACCACGCAGGCATAGCTTCAACAAATGGCCCAGCCAGCAATTATAAGAAAAACCTAGCTTCCCCAAACTCTACCATTAAATTGGGCAGACCATTAATTAGACAGGCAATTTTCAAGAACAGAGCCAGCAACCAACCCCCACTTTGCACATCAGGGTTATATCCTTGAGTACATCCCAACAAGCCCAAGCAGATTCACAGTGGCTGTTGTTGTTTGGAACCAGAATGACCCTAAAAAGTCCATGTGTTAAAAAAACCTGGCCCCCTGTGGCACTATAGAGAGATGGCAGAACCTTTGAAAGGTGGAACTTTTGAGAGGTAGAGCCTCACAGAGGTATTTAAGTCCCTGGGGCATGTCCTTGGAAGGAATATTGGTACCCTAGCCCTTTCCTGTCTCTCTAGACTTCCCATCCACCACTAAGTGAACAGATCACCACCACTTGCTTGTGGGAGGGGCAGACGCTCAGGCAATTCCTGTGAAGTAGAAGGAAAAATACTGCTCACCTGTCCATCATGGCATCAAAGGCAGAGACTGTGCTTGCGAAGTGCTTAGGCTCTCTGAGGGAATGTAAAGGAGGCTTCCATGAAGCCACAACAGAATTGGGTTTCAATGCCAATGCACAAGAAACCACACAACCAAGTCTGCGCAGGATCAGCATAAGAAAGAGCTTTTCTCCCCAAATGAACTTGTACCAGACAACAGGAATCACCTGGCAGCTCTGGCATGGGTGTTGGCCTGGGCATCCTGCAATTGCCAGTCCTTTGGGTGTCAGTCAGTGCCCCCTTTGCTTCCTTTGCCCCTGGGTTCTTGGTAAAAGAAGCTTCTCACTTCTGAGGGGCTCTTGATCTTTCTTTTTAATCTCCTCAAAAATCTACTTTTTGGATTGCTGCCCATGTTATACAACTGGGTTTTTTCTGGGTTTTTTTCCGTCGTGGGGCTTGAACTCTGGACCTGGGTGCTGTTGCTTAAGGTGAGCGCTCTACCTCTTGAGCCACAGTGCCACTTCTGGTTTTCTGGTGGTGAATTGAAGAGACTTTGCTGCTTGGGCTGGCTTCCAACTGCGATCCTCAAATCTCAGCCTCTTGAGTAGCTAGGATTACAAGCATGAGCCACCGGCTCCTAGCTACAATTATTTTTTAAGACAAGGTCTCACTATGTAGCTCAGGCTGGCCTCAAACACAATCCTGCCTCAAGCTCCTAAAAGCTGGAATTATTGATTTGATATGGAGGTGGCATGCATGAAGGCTGGGTTCTTCAGCAAACTCTCCAGGGTCACCCCCTCCCATGTCCATCCCTCTACCCTGTGTCTCCTGAGGGTCTCCCCTGGCTATCTTCCAGGTCTGTTCCCATCCCTGGGAGAACATGTTCCCTAAGCTGTGTGGCCCTGCACAACGCCATTCATGTCTTTCTGGGAACCCAGTTTCCTGTGCTGCAAGACACTCTTCCAACCCACACACAGCAGATGTGGTGACACAGGATCGGATAAACTGTGAGATCCTCTATGAATTCAACTTAACACAAAATTGCGTGGAAGCCCATGGGGTGGTCATACCTTCTTTACCTACCTGTTTTCTGGATACATTGTTTCAGCTGCAAAGAAATGAGCTGGGCCAATACAGCCATGTTTTGAGTTGGGAGGGAGAGGATATCTTCAGAGGCTATGTCACACGTACAGGGAAATGCATAAATCTTCAGTGTATGACTTGACTCATTTTAACAACATGTAAATGCACCGATTCCCATTCATGATGTTCTACCTTGATGTATTCTTTAATTTAAAATTGCTTCCTGTTTTTTATAAAGGGGATATACAGAGAGGTTGTAGTCACATAGATCAAGTAAGGAGTACAATTCGTTTTTGGACGTCACCCCTTCCCTCACTCTCTTCTAGTTTTTCCTTCCCATTCCCGCCCACAAGTTGCATAGTTCATTTTCAACATAGTGTCTAGCGAGTACCACTGCTATATCAGCTTGATGCATATTTATGAATGCATAAATGCACCAACTTGATGTGTTTTGACCAATGCATAAATTCACTGACTTCCTTTACTGATGCCCTAGCTCGATGTATTTTTACCAGTGCAGAAATGTACCAACTTCACGTGTTTGACCAATGCATAAATGCACCAACTCCCACTAATGATGACCCAGGTCCTTACTGCTAACATCATAGTCTAAACAAGTCATATAAATCAGACTAAGTATATAGCCTTGCAACTGGCTTCTTTCATTCAGCAGTACTTTGGAGATTGATCTATGTTGTGGCAAATAGCTGTTCATTTTATTGGACCACAGCTGAGCTGATTCTAGTTTCCAGCTATTACTCCAGCTATTGCTGTATTTTGGTACATAGTTTTGGTGAGCATCTAGCTGCACTCAGGAGTGGAAATGTGCCCATAGAACCTGCCACCAGTGGTGTACTTGCCCACCACATCCAACAGCCTCAGACTTGTTGTTTCGGTGGCTCCAGCTTCTTTCTCATCAAGAATAGCATAACAGAATAAGCCTGTGTTACAGTCAGGAGGAGCTCGGTGAACATCTCCACATCACCATCCCCCTAAGCAACCTTGAACACAATAATTTACTGTTCTAAGGCTTCACTGACCCAAAGGGATACATTGCTCTTGCCAGCCAGACCCCACCTCTAGGCCAAGTCAGGAGACCATGAGCCCAGCATTTGTGGGCCAGAAGGTGACTGACACTATATAAAAACTCTCTCCCTCCCTCTTACCCAAACTGGGGGCCCCTCCCCAACATGCAGTCACCAAAGAAACATTTCAGCCCTCTCACCTCCAGGGGAACCCTTTATAATTCCTTTGCGTGTGACCCTAATAACCTGGCTGTCCTTTTCCTAGTGTCTGTCCCAGTGCAGTTGATAGGAGAATTCAGGAACTAGGGAGGGCCACAGGTGGACCAGCATCTCCCAAGGCAAAGTTAATAGAAAGTAACAGAGCTTCCCACAAAGCACTTCTGGGCTGGGAAGAGATGAGTATGACCTGTTTTGACCACATTTACCTGCAAGGCCCACAATTACATTGTTTATGTGCTGTTATGGAAAGATGGCCAACTCCTACTGCTAGGTTGTTGGTTTGTTGTTTCTTAAGCACAGTGTAGAACAGAATGAATAGATTGGTACTTCATATATACAAGAGAATGTCTTTAGATTGGACTATTTAGGATTAGATACTTAAGAGACTAATAGCAAGGCGCTATGAGAGAGGCAACGGTGGCGGGGGGAAACAGCCCCTGGAGGAGATGCTTTGGTGGATCCTTATAAAGCTTTGGGGCTGCAGCAAGACGGCATTCAGAAGTGCATCCAGGAGTGTGTAGGTGCGTACTAGACCACTCCACTACAATCTGGGTGAGGAAAAGAGGACTGCAGGCTTATCTAGGGCCATGTCCTAAATGTCTGAGGAGGGGGCCAGAGCTGAATGCCCATGGACTCAGGAAAGAGGGATCCACCTGGCCTTTCACAACTGCCCATCACACCAGCCCTTGGAACTCTACAGAACTCAAATCTAGAGTAAGAAAATGACTACAAGCAGGGCATCAGTGGGTCACACCTGTAATCCTAGTTACTCAGGAGACTTGAGATCTAAGGATTGAGGTTTGAAGCCAGCCTGGACAGGAAAGTCTGTGTGACTCTTATCTCCAATTAATCACAGAAAAGGCTGGAAGTGGTGCTGTGGCTCAAGTGTTAGTGTGCTAGCCTTGAGCAAAAGGAGCTTAGGGACATTGCACAGGCCCAGAGCTCAAAGCTCAGGACTGGCAAAAGGAAAAAAAAGAGAAAAGAAAAGGAAATGACTACATATTCTTGAAGGCCCTGTGTGTGCAAGCATGCATATACATGCACACACGTGTATATGATGTATGTACACGTAGGCCTACTTGGATATTGTCCTGGTGAAAAAAAAAAGGCCAGCCTACCTACCATCTCAGCTTCTGAATGCCCATACCTGAGCCTGGCATGGAACCACAGCTCACTGCCACTGCTGCCATGGAAGCCAGCTTCACTCCACACAGCTTGTTATCCAGCATCCAGTCAAGCCCTGAGAGGGCCAGTGAGAGCCCGGGCCCATCCTGAAGGAGCAGGCACTGGACAGGGAAGGTGGGTAAGGGGATATCCTCTTTAGTAAACAAAGATGCCTTGCCTTCTGGAATCCACACATCCATACTCCAGATATATGATTAAACACACACACACACACACACAATCTGAGGAGAACCAGGGGAGACAGAAAAAAAATCACCTCTTTTATTACCCCAAAATGTAAAGTATTGAAGGCACTTGCAATAACAAGGGAGGAGGAGGGAGGGGCAGAAGGTCAGTGTCCCAGCACAGAGGTCAATCACATGGTTCTACCTGGTCACCACCTGGCCCAGAGGAAAGGAAATGCTACAGGGCCCAATCTGAAACCAGCCAGGTGTCTAGCTCTATAGAAGATAAGATTTTTAAAAAACATTCTACCGGTAATTAGGAGCACACAGGAGTAAGGGACAGGGCTGGCAGTCACGAGTTAGTGGTTCTTTAAGGAACATGATGGCAGTAAGGACAGCCCTCAGGGACCTTGCTGGAAGAGGTCTCGATACATCTCGATGAGACGTGCAGCCTCACGCTGGCCAGAGAGCAGAGCACCATGGGTGGTGGAGTAGTACTTGCGGTGGGTGGCCTCACCAGAAAACAGCACCTGCATGGGCTGGGCAGTGGAGGGAGAGGTGAGTCTGGGCGAATATCAGAGGGCAAAGAACTCCCTCGCTACCCCTCTCTCTATACTGCAAGTCAGATAGGAGCCGAGGTACAGGTATTGCTGCTTCCATAGGATGAGGAGTTAGCCATCCCATCTGGTCACATTCCCCTGCTTCTTCCAGGCCTTCAGCTGTTCGAAGCCCTGATTCTGTCACAGGTATGTCTCATAAGAGTAAATTCAGGGCCAGTGGCTAATGTCCCTAAGTCTTGATTTTCTCCATTTGCCAAATGAGTTTATATCACCTAATTCAAGGATGGTTATAAGGACTAAGTGAAATCATGTCCAGGCACTCAGAATCTGGAAGAACATTGGCACTCAAGAGAGTTAGGTGGTAAATTAACAAACCTTTATGGAGCCTCTACTAGGTTCCAAGGACTGTTCTGGGCACTTGGATGATAAAAGGTGACCAGGCTGCTGCTTTGTGGAGTTTCCATGCTGGTGGGAAAGCCAGACATGAAACCCAGTTACTAAACAATGCCATATGTGATGTGATTGGTGTTTGAGCAAGGTGCTAAACACCTAGTAAAGGCACAGTGTCTGGGGATCCCACAAGCTTCCCAGAGGACAAGACTTCAGGCAGGTTTTCAGAAGCTGTTGGGTAAAAGAATATTCAGACAGAAGGAAAGGTAGGGGCCAAAATAGACCACAGTGGGGAAAGTGTCAGTTTTAGTATAGCCAGGGATCAACCTCAAGAAAGCACACTGTGTATGTAAGGTGCAGGCACAGTACAAGTTCTTGCATTTCAGGCTTGCATGTGGACTTTATCTCCTTGCCTTTGAAATGCATGTGTCAAGACATTCCTAATGGAATGAAGAATTTCTAATCCAAGTCCAAGGTGGCCTAGGCCTTTGTACTTCCAAAAAGCATCCTGGGTGGGGCTGTATCCCCACCAACAAGAAACTCACAGAGGTTATTAAACAGAAGGGAGGTGTATGTGACAGAGCCTAAGCTGCCTACTCTCACACTTACCTTCTCTACTTTTACTTCTCAGTAAGAAAGCTCTGGTTTTTAACTGGGTTCAATGTCATTTAAAAAAAAAATGATGTTGACTTTCCATCAACAAGGTGTGATCACGTGACTAAGCTGTGGCCAATGAGTTTCAAAGGCACTGTTGCTTAAGAGACCAGTGTCTCAGCTCCAAGGCTTCCCTTGTTTTTCCCATCTGCTTTTCTTCCTCCTTCTAGCCTAAGATGAAGATGGAAGAGACAGAGCCTCTCCTGCTCTCTTGGACCACAAAGTAATCCTTAAAGATGGAAGCCAGGTGCTAATGATACCAGATCCTGGCACCACATTTCCTTTCCCTTGATGGAAATAAATGCTATCATGTTTAAACTACAGCTGTTTTGGTTTGCTTTGCTGTTTGTTACATGTGTTTGTTCTCAGGAAGGACTAGTAACAAGAAGTTTGCTTTTGGGGGAAGATGGGTGTGCCATCAGTAAGGACTTCTCTGATAGTTTCTTTCTCCCTCTGAGCACAGTCATAGACTGACTTCTTTTGTGAATTACTTCAAAGAATTGCTTCAAACACAATCTTGTTGGGCTTCTGACATATACTCTATGTGTATGATTGGTAGGAGAAACTCAAAATCTACTTTATAGGAGCAAAAACACATCTTGCTCTCAGGCTTATTCATTTTTTAGTATACAGTGGACCTAATTTTGGAAAGAGCAATACTCTCAATTTCATTTTCTAAAGCACACTGGGAAAAGATGTCCATCGGATCCATGCTGCTCCACAGAACATTCCAGTACACTAGAAATGCTCTACAGCTTACTCCAGTAGTCATCTGCCACAAGACCCTTAAATTGTAACTAGTGCAACTAAGGAATTCAATTTTAATAGAGTAATTTAAATTCCAATGAAGCAATTAATGAGAATTAAATGCTACCATACTGGCCAGCACGGCCTGGAATGGTTCAGTTTGCATAATCCCAAGAAGATACTGAAAGTTCCTATGTGAATACACTTTTTCCTTCCAGTTGTTAAGTGCTCATCTTGTTTTCCCTTCCATGAGAAATGCTACTCCATAGCTGTCACTTCAGCACCTCTGACTGAACATGGCCCTTCTCCTCACCCTGGAGCAGTGACACTTAAAATACTCACAGAGCCCTTCCAGGCCCCCCCTCACTGAGCACCCCCACTCACCGCTGTCTTGGAGCTCTCTGTGTAGGGCAAGGGCTTGGCCAGCTTCTCCACATCAGCCCCACTTGAGCCCACCTGCGTGTATGAATAAGAACCTCGGAAATAGGGGTTGCTGCCCCAGGCTGAGCGCAGGATTCGCCGAGGTTTTGGAATATTGGGGTTCCCTGTTGGGGAATCAGAAGTGCTAAAGGTAATCCCAGCTATTTGGGAGGTGGTGATCAGAAAGACTGCAGTTCAAGGCTGGCCAGGGGGAAAAAGTTGGTGAGACCCCCTTATCATTATTAACTAAATAAGATAGTTGGGGGGGTGGTTATTGTAGTCATACAGAAGGCCACATGAGAATCTCAGTCTGAAGCTATCCCAGGGAAGAAAGAAGGGCCGGGGGAGAGAGAGAGAGACTCTATCTGAAAGATAACTAAATAACAATGGCTAGAGACAGCTCAAATGTTATAGCATCTGCTAAACAAGTATAAGGCCTTGAGTCCAAACCCCAATACTGTTAGAAAATAAAAAAAAGAATCCATGAGGATGAAAAATAAGAACAGCTACAGACATTCCAGAATGGGCCCCAAGACCAACACGCCAGGGGTAGACATGGAAGATGAAGGGGGAGGGAGAGTCAGGGGCTCAGGCTGTGTACCCACTCATTTGCTTGGTAATCCCCTGCAAAACAACTTATTCTCTCAAGGCCTTAATTTTCTTATCTTAAAAATAATTACACAGTAGCTCCATGTCAGAATGCTTGCCTAGCACATGTGGAACCTGGGATGTAATCCTCAACACTGGGGGGAAAAAAATTACAGATAAATGTTTCCCCTTCTAAAGTCACCAGGCCTTGTAAAGCTGAAGAGTGGATGGAAAACACAGTCCCAGCTACACAGGGGCCTGAGATCTGAGAATCCCAGCTTGAAAGCCAGACTGGGCAGAAAAGTCCATGAGATGCATCTCTGAGGAACCACCAAAAAGACATTATTGGAGGTTTGACTCAAGGGGTAGAGTGCCAGCCTTGAAGGGACAAAAAGCTAGGGGACAGCACCCAGGCCCTGAGTTTAAGCCCCAGTCCTGACACACACACGCACACACACACACACACACACACTATCCATCTCTTTATCAAGGCAGTTTGACAACTGGTGGTGATACCTAGGTGTTTGTTTTGCTTTGTTTTTAGGGTTGTTTCTTTGTTTTTACCATCCGTCTTTAAAACAGGAATCGAGACCTGGAGCCCAGCGTGCGCAGTATTTCAAGCTTCTAACTAGGAGCAGCTCTCTGCACTTTAGGAGCCAGAGGCCGAGCAGGGGGCCCTGCAGTGGCTCTCCCGCTGGGCACAGCCCTTTCCAGGTCAGTCTGCAGAGAGGGGGAAGTACCACCCCCACCCCGGGGGTGAGACAGGGGCCCCGGCACAGGACACACCTGTGAACTGACGAAGCATCTCCGTACAGATCTCGGCCACCGCCTCGTCGTCACACTTCTCCATGACCAGGGCCTCCTCCCCGCAGATCCAGCCACTCAGCACGTGGCCGTAGCGCTCGGGCGGGTACAGGACATCGAATCCGCAGATCTTGCGGTACCAGAGCTCAGGTGGGTAGGTGAGGGTGCGGCTCTCCGCCTCGTCCTCCCACACGAACTGTAAGCTGTTGCATTCGGGACCCCAGAAAGGTTCCTCGAACTCAAGGAAGATCTTGTCGGTGGTGCCGATGCCCAGGCGATGGATGGCAGCCACCTTCTCTGTGGGCAGGCTGGGCTGGAACAGGCTGGTGTACTGCCTCTTGAGGACGCCCAGGGACACCGTCACGATCACATGGTCCGCAGGGATCACCTCGCAGTCCTCACACTCCACCGCCACCGGCCACGGCTCCTCGTCGCCCCACCCCTCCCCCTGGGGGCCCTCTCCGCGCTGGCCGCCCTCCCCACTGTAGTGATTGTGGTCACCCTTCCGGCGGGGCTCAATCTCAGGGCCCCGGGGATGGGCTGAGGCCTGGTCCCAGTGGATGCACCGGACCGGCTTGCCCAGCTGGATGACGTTGGCGGGGATGCCCTCCGCCAGCAGCTCCACCACCCGCATGAAGCCCGAGGGGATGATGTGGTGGGCGCCCGGAATCTCTGTCCACTCCCCGAAGGCGCTCAGGGACACCTCGTCTATGCTGTGTGAGCTACTCTCGCAGCTCTCCACCTGTGGGGAGGACCGGGGGACAAGTCAGCTGATGCCAGGGACAAGGACAGGCAAGGAATGAGACCTCTGAAGAGCCAGCCCCAGACTCCCATTACCCCCCACTTCCTCCCCCTACACACACACGCACGCGTGCACACACACATACACACATATATACACACACACACACACCAGTATCCGTTTTCTTCTCGCTGTCCTCAACAAAGAAGATACCTTCAGGTACTGCTGGATCATGGCGAGTTTCAGGCGCTTGGTAGCCTCCGGATCATCAGGGTCATCCCTGATTCGATTTCGCACCTCTTCCCGAGTGAACACTCCCACGCTATTCTCACTCTCAGCATTGACTGGTTTACCATGCCGGAAGAATTCCTGGGTCAAGTTATAGACCTGCCAGAGAGACCTCAGGAGACTAAAAACACAATACTTCATCCCGCCCACCCACCTCAAAAGTCACAAGTTCCCAGATAGCTCCTGGATGTTCTGAGCCCTTGAGCTGGGGAGCCAGCTCTCACACATTGGCACCAGCAAGGAAAGCAAGAAGGGCTCAAGGCTCTCATCCTGGGCCCTTGCTTAGAGCAGACACCTGGTGCCCGAACCTGAGCTGTGCACAGCTTGACAAGAGCGCTGTGTCCCACCAGAACAGACCACAGCCACCTTTCCCCAAAACAATGTGTACAACCATTCCCCTCTTCCCCCTGCTCCTCTGTCCCCTGCCCAGAGCTGTCTGCTCTGCTCTACTCTCCCCCAAAAGGGGAGTCTGCAGCTACAGCCTGGCTAGTGTTTGGGGGAAGAAGAAGCAAAGAAGCCCTGAGATCTGACTCTTTATAGACACCTTCCCTGCTCAGCTTCACACAAAGCGCCCCTTCATTTCAGGCCTCAGATTCAGGTAAGAAGGAGGGGTTGTGGAAGGGGGGGCGGGGAAAACACAGAAGGGACCAGCTGGAAGAGACTGCAGTAGGCCAAGAAGTGGAAAGCAGTCTGCAGGCTCATTTCAGCCAGAGCTCCAACCCCCACCCCATCTACTAATAATGGTAATTGGGCTGGGATGTAGCTCAGTGGCAAAGTGTTTGCCTAGCAAGTGCATATCCTGGGTTCAATCCCCAGTACCAAAGAAAGAAAAGACAACAAATAGTAGTAATTGGTTCATTCTGTTTCGTCTTCCTGTCTGGTATATAACCCAGCCAAACACTGGACATGTGTCTCACTCCTGGTGTAGACCTCAGTATTCACACAACATGCATTTTTCGTGGTGATTCCCTCCTGGAACAGGTTATAATGGTGAGCATGAAAGACAGAGTTCCTAGTCCCTGACTATATGCAAAGTGAGGAGACACTCCATGACAGCTGTTTCTACAGCACAGGCTATAATGGAAAGAACCCAGGGCTGTGAGATCAACCCAAACAACCTTGGATAGCTGAGCAGTCAGGAGACAATGAGAGAGGTAGATTTTATATATATATATGTTTCAGGAAACAGCATAGTCAAAAATATGAGAGAGAAAGAGACACAGAGACAGAAACAGGCAGAGATGAATTCAGGAAACTAGAAGTGACTTAGTCTTGTTATTGGAGGTAACAAGGAGAAAGTTGTAAAGAATGACTCTAGAAAAGCAGGCAGAGGCTGGGGGCAAAAAGGACTAAGTCGTATCAGGGACTCTAGACTTTATCCAAGGCCCTGGCTTCCCAGAAAGGTTAGAAGCAGGAAGGTGGCATGCCTCTCTCTCTCTCTCTCTCTCTCTCTCTCTCTCTTTCTCTCTCTCTCTCTCTCTCTCTCTCTCACACACACACACACAACACAGAGATGCTGCCATTCTCAAGATAGTAAAAAACTAAGAATTCATGGCCAATGATCTATGACAGAGATGATATGTCTTCCTTCTTAACATGAATTTAGATTTGACCATCACATGTTCATGGGAAGAACGTTGTGTGCTAGACTGTGGCCCCAGGATAGCTTCTATGGTCGCACAGTACAGGAAAGTCTAAGCCTGCTGATGTCACCCCTCCCCACCTCCACTGTTCCACTCCAGGGAAAGGCCTGCATCTAAGATGGAAGCATAAATTAAGCATGCCTCTGCAGTCTAAATTATATGGAAGAAAATGGTTTAAATTGTTCGTTTGTCCTCCTTACAGTCACGAGATGTTAGATGTTTGGCCTTAACTGAAGTCCTCAGCAAATTCCTCAGGCACAGGACCATGGCCAAGCAATCAGGCTCTCCACCCATCTCCTCCTCCTCCCTAGCTTTTGCTCTACAGTGAAAAGCAACATGGTAGCCAGTCCTAAGCTCATGTGGACTGGAGGCCAAAACTCTCAGCTAAGGAATAATAAATGCAGTCATGGCTGACTCAGACAGCCTTAACTGAATATAGATTTGTTATATGGTACAGTCTCCTCCCCTAGGGGAAATGACATCTTCTTAGTGTGACTTACAGAAAGCGGGGCAGAAAATGAAACTACACACACACACACACACACACACACACACACACACAATATATTCATACAAATGGCTCTTCAAAGCCATTATCTTTGGAGGCTACACATTTATTATGACACTGCTCTTGAATGGACTCATACGTGATTTCCAGCATTGGTTAAGAGAAATCCTAACAAGAAGGAAATCCTGACTTCAAGCTAACTCCTCCTCTTTCAGTCCCAAAGCATCACCACCTTATCTGTCCTGCTTGGCTTTCAAAAATCAAACTAACCAGCAGAAATGGATGATGGATCTACTTTTAAGAAACTTTAAAGAATAAGACATGGACCTTTAGAGTCATTCTCAAGAAGCACCCATTCGTAAAGCACTCAAAATAGCTTGGGAGTCAGGGTATAGACCAGGAAGGTCTGCTTTAAAGAATACTAGTTCCAGGAAGTGGCACTGTGTGCTCAAGCAGTAGAGCGCTCACCTTGAGCTAAAGAGCACAGGGACAGCGCCCAAGCCCAGAGTTCAAGCCTCATGACTGAAAAAAAAAGAATACTAATTCCTATCTGATCACTAATAATTCTACCTCTTCACCCATGAGTTGAAACACACAATATCATGGAACTGTACGCAACATACCTTGTGAGGACATACACACAAAAAATACTAAACACCTGTCTTTCATAGTTCAAGGGCTGCCCGAAAGCAAGAGATTAGAAAATGTATAATAGCTGCCTGCTGGTCTGTCCACTGACCTGGAGTAAAGAGTCATTACACTACAAGTGACAGGCTATTGGAAATCAAGGTCTACACATTACCTTGCTTGTTCAGTGCAGTTCACAGCACCACTGAAAGATACTAAAAATATTAACAATTTTTAAAAAGCATAAACAACTGAAAGAAATATGACATTGCTACTTCCAACACTAGACTGAGATACTAGCCAGTGGAACAAAGTAAGAAAAATAAATAAGTTTAGGCTATGTATCCAATATAGTAACAACTAGACACTTGTAGCAATTTGAAATTATTATTCAGTTCCTTATTTGTAGCTCTAAAAACTACAAATAGCTAGTAACTGCCAAACAGGATGGTGAGGGTCTGAATCATCTTCATTACTGAAAACAAAAAATGTTCTACTGAATAATGCTGATGGTCTAAGGATTAGAAAAGAAAAAGACAAAACACTCATTGTTTTTGTACAGAACTAAACACAAAAAACTCTAAAATTATCAGATATAAATAACATATCAACAGATTTATTGGAATTAAAATAATCTACTAAAGGAACTTAAGAAATACATACAAATCAGTTTTATTGGTATATACCAGAACAATTAGAAAATAAAGTTAAAAAAATATTATTCAACTGTGTACTCCAGCTACTCAGGAGGCTGAGATCCAAGGATCAAGGTTCAAAGCCAGCCCAGGCAGAAAAGTCCCAATGAGACTCTTATCTCCAATTAACCACTCAAAAACCAGAAGTGGAGCTGTGGCTCAAAATGGTAGAACACTAGCGTCAAGCAAAAGAGCTCAGGGACAGTGCCTAGGCCCTGAGTTCAAGCCCCACAACCAACTATATATATATATATATATATATATATATATATATATAATTCATAAAATCATAAAAAGCATAGCAATAATAATTGCTATGTTAGTTACCTAGTAATAAATCAAACAAAGGATGTCCTAGGTATTTTGGGGAAAGTATGTAATCACAGATTTCAGTAATGTCTTGCTTAGTAATACCTCTCCATTCATTATGTTCATTTCATTCTAAAACTGTCCAGTTTTTCCAAAGGCAGGGCCCTGGGAGTGTGCAGACATCACCAGAATCTTAGAGGACCTCAGGCAGGTTTCCCAAAACTTCCCATGACAAACTCATCCCTCACCTCGTCGTATAAATCGCTGAATTCCTCAACCACGTCCTTGGGGATCCTGTGGCCATGGTTGGTAAGGTAACAGACCACACCATTCTTGGAGTAGAGGCTGATGCGGCCCACACTGCGTTCTCCATCGGTTGTCTCTTCCAAGAGGCCATTGGCTTCTGCTAGATGATATATAGGATTCCCATGGGAGCCATGGATCCAGGTGGCTCCCAGTTCAAAGGTGGCGCGTCCTGATGGTGACAACAACAGGCCCTTTAGAGGGGCAGGGACTTCTTCAGAAAGAGCCAGAATACTGCCTCTCCCTTTTTCCTCCAACAGGATCCTCCTACTCTCCACTACAGGCAGAAACCAGCTTAGATGGCCCTTATGGAAACTAACCAAAATCATGAGGAAAAAGCTCAAGACAGTCAAGCACTGAGAAGCATCAACTAGAATGACTTTAGGATGTGCCTAGAGTTCGCCATACTGGACCAATTAGAAGGTTCTTGGTTTCCAGTCCCACCTTCTTCCAAGGGAACATTTGATACCAGAGACCTTCCCCTGCCTCCTCACTTGGGAAGAGCATGGTTGGGGGGAGAGGGAGGGCACCTGGGCTACAGCAGTCCCAGCCAAGCACCTGGGTCTTCTCTGGCCTTACTCCAACTCCTCAACACCCACATGGCTCCCATCCGAGCGCTTTTCTCAGGTAGAAAATGGCCCATCCCAAAACCATCTAGGGAAGGAGGGTAGCAAGCATTTTCCTGTTTGGCTGATTCCTTCCCAAAGCTGTTGAAACAGATCTCATGGTAATGTTAAACCATCTGATCCTGCCATACCAAGGGCAGAACTCTGAGTCTGTCCAGGGCAGAAGAACATTCCTGGGTCCAAGCTGGGATAGGCCAGAGAATTGCTTTACTCTCTCCATCCCCTTCTAAGGTATCATCAGATCTCTGCCTCTGTGCTGAGCTGCAGTTGCCTCTTCTATTTTTCTATTGTTGTGCTGGTCCTGGGGCTTGAACTCAGGGCCTGGGTGCTGTCCTGGAGAGGTTGTTTGGGGGGGGGTTGGTTTTTTGTTTTTTTTGTTCAAGGCTAGCATTCTACCATTTGAGCCACAGTTTCACTTCCAGCTTTTTGGTGGTCAACTGGAGATAAGAATCTTACACAGACTGTTCTTTCTAGTGTAGCTTTGAACCATGACCCTCAGATCTTTGCCTTCTGTGTAGCTAGGGATACAGGCATGAGCCACTAGAGCCCAGCTAATGGCTATAAGAACTGTGATATATTCATTTCCTTCCTTGTATGTTGGAACAATGCAAGGAAAAGAGAGAGGAACATTTATGTTGGTGCTTTATTTTGGTTTTGAAGGCCTAGTTCAAGATATGGGTGGTAATTTTTTGCCAACATGGCCCCAATAATCCTTCCTATACCTGTACACTTGCCCCTTGGCAACATGACTTTGCATTAAGTTCCATCAGAAGGTAGAGTCTAGGTCCTTGGATCTGGGATGCACTTGTGAGTAGCTCTGACAAGTAAAATGTGGTAAAATTGACATTTGTGACTTCAGAAGCCAGGACCCAGAGGACTTTATGACTTCCATTTTCATCTTCTTTGTGACAAACGAGCCAGGGAAAGAGGCCAAGACTCATCCTGCTGAAGATATATGTTCCACTAAAAGCCTATACCCATGACCAGAAATGAGGATGAGACCATGTTACACATCCTACCAACCCAGTGAAGCCTCCAGACAACCCAGCCTCATTGGAAGAGCCAAAGTTAGACCAGAAAAAGAACCACCTACCTGAGTCCTACCTCACTCTTGGCCCACATAATCTGAGCAAATAAAAAGCTATTTTAAATGGCTACATTTAAGGTTGGTTTGTTATGCAGCAATAGCTATCTGATACATTCTAACAAATAGCAGTATTTTCCTTCCTTCCCCCCCCCCTCCAAGAACTGAACATGTACTTCTCTTTTATATGCTTTCCCTTTCTTAGGTTTCTTCTAATTAAACTGCCAGTTGCTTAAAATAGCCTTGCAGGAATGTATGTTCCAAAAACAGCATCCCATAGCCAGCAAGACAGAATTTCCTTTTCTTGAAGAGGCAGAAAAGTACAGGCCTCTTTTCTCTAGGAAAAGTTGGCAAACTGAAGGGCACCAAAAAGCTAAGAGGCTAGTTTTCTACCTGTAGGTGGCCACTTGTGGCATTAAATTATTAGCCATCTAGAGCTTCATGTCTGGGGCTTCCCCAGGTATCTGGTGCTTTGAGCTTCCGACAGGAGCAGAAGAGGATCATCATTCTAAAGAAAGAAATTAACCCTTCCTAAAGTATAGTTAAGAGTTCCAAGACACACACACATTGGGAAGTCCTGCCGCAGGACACAATTCCTGCCTCAGGACACAATGCCTGCCTTCAGGTGCTGAACAAAAGGAGAAAGAAGCCAGCACCCACTGGTGGCCCATACCTGTAATCCTAGCTACCCAGGAAGCTGTGATCTGAGGATTGAAGTTCAAAGCCAGCCCAGGCAGGAAAGTCTGAGAGACTCTTATTTCCAATTAAACAGCAAAAAGCCAGCAGTGGAAGTGTCAGTGGTAAAGTGTCAGCCTTAAGTGAAAAAGCTAAGGGACAACAACCAGGCCCTGAATTCAATCCCAGTACTAGCACGCATGCACACGTGCACATACACATGCATACACACACACACACACACACACACACGGAAGAGACAAGGTGAGCAGTTCAAGGTTAGGAACAAAGCCATCTCTATCTCCAGGTTTGCCAGGAAGTGGGAGGCCCAGAACAAGGCCCCATCTAAGGCTGTTTCCTGTCATCTCTGTTCATTACCCCTGTCACCCTCACCGTATCTCTACATCCACTGGGTAGCAGGCACCATCTCCCTGCCAGCCTCACAGGCAAGTATCCTCAAAGCCTCTGGCCTTCAACCTCTGCTCTCGCTAGCTACTATACCATGCTGTGGCCCATCTAGCTGCAGCTAGACTTTCAGGCCCATACATCTGCACACAGCACAAGCACATGCACTCTAGCATGACAAGCTCTCTCCTCTCCGGAAAGGGACCACCTTCATCTTCCTCATCATCCCACAGGTACTGTCCCCTCTTTGTGTCTACTCAACTCCCAGCACCACAGAGTTTCACCGTGGCTCCCTCCTCCCACCCTCAACCCCAGCCTTGTCCCATCATGTCTCTGCATGGCATGTCTCAGCAGTCAGCTACCTCTGACAGGGCCATCTGTCTTCCTGTCTACTGTTTCTATATCACACCGGAAGACCTCATCAAGACTGGAAAATCCTCCATGGAATGGCTCTTCCTTGAGGTTCCCAAGCAGCCAATCAGTGTTAGCAAAGAGCACTTTGAATGGCACTTTCACTCTCCTCTGCCAGCAGACACTCCAGAGTGTGTGCCAGGCTCAGCTCCAAGGGAAGACTCAACATAACCAACATTTCTTCAAGAGGATGGAGAGTCCCCATGTATCCTCAATGTCTGCTGGTCTTTCCTTGACCACTTACTTCTCTGAGCAAGTGGCACATATAAGAGCCTTGGAGGATCTATGTTACCTACTCCAGGCCTCCATGGGTGGTATTACTCTGTCATCTGTGTGTGTGTGTGTGTGTGTGTGTGTGTGTGTGTGTGTGTGTGTGTGTGTAAGTGGGGCTCAAACTCAGGGCCACATAAGCTTACTTAGCTTTTTCACTCAAGGCTAGTAGTCTACTACTTGAGCCACTTAGAGCACTTTTTCTTTGGCTGGTCATCATGTTTGAGCTCAGGTCCTGGGTGCTGTCTCTGAGATTTTCTGCTCAAGGCTAGCACTCTACTACTTTGAGACACAGCTCCACCTCCAGTTTTCTGATGGTTAGCTGGAGGTAAAAGTCTCACAGACTTTCCTGCCTGGGCTGGCTTCAAACTGTGATCCTCAGATCTCAGCCTCCTGAGTAGCTAGGATTACAGGTATGTTCCCCTAATACCCATCTCCACTTTTAGTTCTTTGCTGGCTAATTAGAAATAAAGAATCTCATTAAATTCCCTGCTGAGGCTAGCTTTGAATGTTGCTCCTCAGATCACAGCTTCCTGAGTAGCTACGATTACAGGTGTGAGCCACCAGGGCTCAGATCACTGAGTCATTTTCCTGGCTCTAAGTCACCCAACTCCTCATTGGTCAGAGCCCCACCAACTGGGATGCCCTGACCTCTGGCTACAGTTCAAGCAATAACCCCTCTCCTCAGGACTCCTGTCACAATCTACACACCCCAGGTGTAAGTTTCTTACCTAGCTGCTTTCTTCATTAAAATAGATGGATCTTCACAGCCAATCCCAAGACCCACAAGGAGGCTCCAAATCCCTTTCTACCTCTTGAACTTAAGTTCCTATTGCCCTAGGGCTAGCTCTTAGGTCACAATATGCTAATTCACATTCAAAAGTTAATAACTCATAAGAACATACTCTTCTTGTGACACAGCAGTGGCCCACAATGCCAAGGGACCTGGTTTGGGGATGCCTTCTCCCTTAAATAGTATGCCACCAAGCCAGCATCCTCGATGGAAACGATCAGAATCCCACATGACTAGCTCACAGGATTGCTGCAAGAGGCAAAGGAAACTTCTAGAAAATGTCCATACAGAAGTGACCTAGGAAGGTAGCTGGGCGAGGGTAACACTCACCAAGTTTCACGCTCTGCACGCGGCCTCCGATGTGGCTAGAAGCCTCAAGCACAGTGACATCTGTGAAGCCCTGCTCCAGAAGTGCTTTGGCTGCGGCCAGGCCAGCCAAGCCAGCGCCGATCACCACCACACGAGGCTGTCCCCTTCTCCGCAGGCCACGACTGAGAGAGTCATCCGCACTGTCCACACTGGATTCACAACTTTGCATGCCGTCCCCACTCACCTTCTAAGAACCTGTGAGGGGAGGGGGGTATCATGGATCACCTGCCCCAAGGGAACACTTATTACAACTCCTCCTCCTTCCTCCTCCAGGGCCAACACCCTTGAGCCCCCTCCAGAAGATGCAGGAAGGGAGAGACAAGAAGGCAAAGGGAGGTGGGAGGGGGAGCAAAAAGAAAGGAGAGAGGGAGGAAGGGAGAGAAGAGGGGAGGGAGGGGAGAAAGGATGTATCTTTGGTCCTCACAAGTAGGCAGAAGATGGAACCCATGCAATCCGCCTGCCTCACCTCCAGACCTGTTGGGCACCAGCTCGTCCCAAAATAGAGACAAAAGGTGGCTAGCAAGATGACCAGGAAGGTCAAAGTCAGTGGACAAAAATGACCTTGATGTTGCTGATCCCGGACTGCATCAGCCCTGAGTGGCTGCTAGGGTCCAGTATATGCCAGCTACAGAACACTCATTCTTACCCCAGGACATTTGTACCTACCCCCAAAATACCTGCACACACCCACTCAAGACTCTGCTCTCCTTCCCTGTCTGGCTCTTCCCTGGAACTCTCCTTTCGGTCCCTTGTCCTCTTTTTCTTCTCCTCTGGCTTTCTGTTGATCTTTCACAGCCTCAATGAAGTAGCAATTTGGTGGAAAGGATAAAGTTCCACCCTCCCCCACCCCAGAAAGTGCCACGAAGCTGATGTCCAACAAGCCTCTGCTATTCTGGGTAGCTTGTCCCCCCCACCACACACACACCCAGCCACCCAGCCCCTCATTCACCACAAAGCAGCAAGGAGCCCAGGAAACACTGGACCGTGAGGACCCACGGCACCAGAGGCCAGACATGAAATTGACAGTTATACAATGCCAGCTTGCTCAGAGACGCCAGACTGGGAGAGCTGATGCTAGAGCCAAAGGGGTGCCTGGCTCTGGCCTCAGAGCTAGAAGACGCTGCCTCTGCATTCCCAAAGTGATCGGGAGGATTTGGAGATGTCTAGGAACCACCCTGTGGGGGTCTCTGATCTCATTTCTGTTCCTTCCCTAACCCAAGCAACTTAAGACTTGGTTCTTTTGCTGAGATCTGAGTAGCAGAAGGTATGAAATCTTAACAGTACCCAAGAATTCAAGCAAGGGAACAAATACAGGTGGACAAAAACTGCTGGACAACAGCCAGGGGGACAAAGAGAAACCTGTCACCTGCACCTAAGAGCTAAGCATGACTTTCCCAGGATGTGACAGAACACACCTGAGAACATGCCCAAGAGAATGGTGCCATATTCCACCAAATAGACACACTGAAGAGTATTCCTAGTAGTTCTATTCACTATACTGCCCCCTCCCAAACAGAAACAATGCAATGATCCAAATTAAAGTATGAGTAGTGTATTCAGGCAGTGGAATATTCTTGACCAATAAGTAGAACTAAACTGCTAATGCTTTCAACAGCATCAATTTACCTCTAAGCCATGATATGGAGCAAGAGTCAGAGACCAAAGATTGTATGGCTCCATTTACATGAAGTCAGAGGTCATGCAGGGAGGAGGAAACTGAGATCAGGAGGGAGCTCTCTGCAGTGAGGAAATAGATATCTTGATGGTAATGGTGGTTAGACAATGTACATAAACACTTACTAATTTGTACATTTACGATCTGTGCAATTCTGTGGGGATCTGGTGGCTCATGCCTGTAATCTTGGCTACTCTAGAAGCTGGGGTCTGAGAATTGCAGTTCTAAGGCAACCAAGACAGGAAAGTCGATGAGACTCTTATCTTCCAGTTAACCAGCAAAAGGCCAGAAGTGGAGCTATGACTAAATAGTAAAGCACCAACGTTGAGAGAGAGGGAGAAAGAGAGAGAGGGAAAGAGAGAGATAGAGAGAGAGAGAGAGAAGCCAAGTGAGAGTGTGAGGCCCTCAATTCAAGTTCTAGTACTAATACAACAAAACAGAACAAAAAAGATTTGTGCAATTCACTGTGCATGCATTCATCTACTTCAATACCAAGAAACATGCCTTCCTTGCAATCCATCTATGCATAAATGCAATCCTGGAACAGTGCCTTTCCACTCTGCTCACAACAGGGCAGACCATGGAGGTGGGTATTCATTTTCCCTGGGACACTGTCCTCTAATAGCAATTCATCATAGGTCTCACAGGAATACTCAGGCTCAGAAGCTGCTCCTGGCATCTCACCCACCTATCCCACTCCTCCCCGCAATGACTGGGCATTAATGCCCAGCACCCTCCGACTTTGGACTGAGCCTTTCCCTAGAAGGCCAGAAGGTGGCGCCTGGGACCCTGAACACCTCCTAAACAGTGTCTCAGATGGGGGGAGTGGAGAGGGTATTCCAGTTTTCCCAGTGGATGAGGCCACAGGTGGGATGAGCCTTTCCAGTGCCCTTCTCATCCATCTCCCCCATCCCACCCCTATCCCAAGATGCTAGCTCCGATTTCCTCCCAAGAGCACACAAGTCAGCACTGGCTGGAGTCCTTCTTCCTTCCCCTTCCCTCCCCTCTTCCCTTGCCCAGGTTCTTCCTGCAGACTAAATTTAGAGGTGAGGATGTGGCCGCCCGCACGCCTCACAGTGGCAGGCAGTGACGGGGAGGCTGGGTCAGCGATGATGCCACCGGATATGTGCCAGCCAAGCACCGACGCTGCCTCAGGTTTGTAAATACACGCGGCGGAGGGCCTGTGCCAGCTGTGATGACGCTGCCCTGTCACCCCAAGCTAGCCCCACCCCTGACAACTTCATCTCTGGGCTGGAGACTATGCGTGCAATCACATCTTGAAAAGTTGCTGTAGGGCGCAGGATGTAATAAGAACTCAACTGGAATCCTGCTTTTCACAGAAGACCCCAGGATTCCCAGGGCACCACCTCCAAAAAGCATGGTACTAAATGAGGGAGCTGTGGACAGAGTAAGATGGCTTGCTGCTTGTTAGCTACCTGACAAGGCCTCCCCTGAGTATGGCGAGTTTGTCCTCATCACCCCATGGGACAGACGATCAGTATGTTTCAGAGCCTCATGCAAGAAATGTCATTTTCCACTGCCTTTGGAAGAGGGTTCTGAGATGAACTATAGGAAATATTGAGGGTACTCTGGTTTGGAGCTAAAGGCAGAAAGAGTCTCCAGCTCCTAACACCAGGATTTGAAGTTAAATGAACATCACACGTGGGCTGTCAGCTGGAAGTGTCCCGAGTAATTAGGAGCCACGTGGGTCCCCTGCACCCAAAACTCACATAGCTAACCGGACCCTCCATAGGACTGGTCACAAGCTAGCCTCATCCGTTCCCAGTACTCCTAAGAAGCCAGAGGAACTCACACACAGTCCAGTAGAGGGTAGAGAGGGGTTATCCCAATTGCCCCCTTATCAATCCAGTTCATACAACCTGGGGTACAACAGAAAAGAGAGAGAAGAAATAGCCAGGACCACCTGCCTGGGGAACTTGGGGCGCTCTGTTATTTCCAACAAGGGGGCTAGTCTGTGCCATCTTTTTCCTTTTTGGCTTTTGTTGTTACTGTTGTTTGAGAGGGTTGTTGTTTATTTTTTTATGAGAAACTGCCTTATTAAGAATCTTTTAAATAGTCCTCAGTGTCTGACAGTCCTTTTCTTGCCTTGGGGAAATAAATAAATAAATAACCATCCCTCCTTGATCTGTATGCACAAGAGAAACAGGACACCCTGTACTTTTTGCCCAGATAAAGGAGAAAAGAAAGAAGTACTGGCTCAGGCAGGCGGGGTGGGGGGGGAGAAGGGGTGCAGAGGGAGGCCCAGGGCAATACACTTGCCTTGTTGCTCCGGCTCCCATGGCAAAATGGGGGTGGGAGCCTGGGGCTTCCTGCCCAGTGTCTGTGCCAGGCTTTCCTATGTCCCCAAGCAGGCCAAGCTCTACAGCAGCTTCAAGAAATTAGGCCAGCCAGAGCATGAGTTTCCTTCACCCCATTTAGAAACCCCACTGCCTTCACCACCACTTTCCTGGCCCAGGCGCCATGGTCTCCCCCTGCTGGCCTGGGCCAGTACCAATACAACTAGATAGGTCCAAGAAGCCAAATTGGAAGGAGGGAGGTAGCAGATGAGAGGAAACAGGTTAGGTTTTCTTTCTTTCATTCTTCCTTCTTTCCTTCCTTCCTTCCTTCCTTCACTCATTCCTTCATTCCTTCCTTCCTTTTTTTCATGGCAGGTCACCAAATATGGATAAATAAGGGCTTGGAGGCTGAAGCAGGAAGATCTTAAGTTCAAGTCCAGCCTCTGCTACATAGTAAGACCATATTTAAAATTGTTTTCAAAAAATTGTTTTTTAAAGAGAGCCAGGCACCAGTGGTTCACACTTGTAATCTTAGCTGCTCAGAAGGCTGAAATCTGATGATCCAGATTCAAAGTCAGCCCCAGCAGGTAAGTCCATGAGACTTTCATCTCCAATTAATCACCAAAAAGCCAGAAGTGAAGGCATGGTTCAAGAGGCAGAGTGTCAATCTTGAGCAAAAAAGCTAAGGAATAGCACCTAGACCCTGAGTTCAAGACCCAAAGACAAATATGACAGCTGGGTGCTGATGGCTCATGCCTGTAATCCTAGCTACACAGTGGTCTAAAATTTGAAGATCACATGTAGATGCCAGCCCAGGCAGAAAAGTCCATAAGACTCTTATGTCTAATTGACCATCAAAAAGTTGGAAGTAGAGGTGTGACTCAAGAAACAGAGTGCCAGCCTTGAGCAAAATAGGAGACCAGGTGTACCTAGGGTGGGCAATGTTGACTGTCGCTTTCTCTAATATCATTTTGTCACCCTCAGAATTTCCCTCCCCCAACAGGTGTCTCCTAATGACCAAATGCTGGAGACATGTTTCATGTCTAACACCCAACCCTGCAGAACCCCTCCTGGAAATGTCCAGAAATAAAGAAGGGCCCCACACATCTTACACCCATCACTGGACAGAACACCTACAGCCTGAATCACAGTCACCTTCACCACTCCCGTCAGTCAGAGAGGCTACTCCTGGGTTTGATACCATACAAGTACCCCTGTTGGGGATGCTGTGATTGTGTGCTTGTGCAACTTCAGGGCTGTATGGCTAGAACCAGGCCTGTCCCATTACTGTTTCCCAAAGCAACAGTCAGCTTAAACTGAGTCTCTCACATTGCTTAAACATTGCCACAGCGCTGGGGGGAGGGGGAGCAGCCTACAGTTACCACTCGGCACAGATTCCAGACTGGACTTGTGATGCCTCCCCAGGGTGAGCAATGATGCCATGAGTCACAGTAGGAGGGTCAAGGGCCCAGCTAGGTGCGGGTACCCCTTTTTCCACTTCAACATTTCATTTGCATATCTATGCAAAAAAAATACCAAGAGCTCACCCTCCAGGTGCCTACAAGCCTTGCCCTGAAAGACACAAAATTCTGGACCCTCTGAACATGGATCACTCCCAAGAGCAACTGTGGCCAGGTCACCTCACAATGAAAAGACCCCAAGACAGCTAGTCTTCCTGCTCTCCTCACTGCCCTTGGAGTCCAGAACTACCCTAAGATACTTCAAAATTGGCCAACTCTGCCAACCAGCCGTCTTTTCCTTTAAACCCTGCATTTGCTCAGGGGAGAGCTGTCCAGAATTTCAGGGTGCCCTAGAAAGCAGGAGACACATCGCTTGTACCTTCCCCAAGCCAGCTCTGGGGACTTCATGCCTCCCCTCCTCCCTCAACTAATGGATCAGTGCCTTCAGATCCCGCTCCCTCATTAAGGATCCCAAGAGGAGGGGAGGGAGAGGAAGTTGAGGGCGCTGCTCAGGGGAACATCTTTGGACTGTTCTGCAGGTCTGAAGAGGGATTTGGATTCCCGAGGCCCCCCAGACAATGCAATTATTCTTCCAATGTAAAAAACACCCAGAAATCCCAGACCAGCTGCATTGCACAGTAGCTCACACAAAGGGGCTCTGTGTCTCACACAAGGCTCCACCTACCTTCCACCCCAGGGCGGGGCCAGGCCCCAAAGCTTCCCAGCCAGACCCTCCCCAGCCTCCTCACCCAAGCCAGCGGGATGTAAAAGGTGCAGATTTGCTGAACCAGGAGGGGCTAGCTGTGGTGGGACAGCATGGCGGGGAAAGGGGGGGGACTGGAAGCTTGGGGGGACAGGGCAGGAAACAGGAGAACAAGAGAAAGAACACACAGCTCTGCTAAGTAGCTGAGTTTCTTTCTTGCTTACTGGGGAACCCCTGGATCAATATGGGCCACTGGAAAGTTCCCCTTCCAATAAAAGAACCCCACTTGTGATTTGAGTTCAGAACTCAGACTGAATCTTAGCCCTATACTGGATCTTGACCTTGACACCATCAGACATCCACAACCTGTGTTTGACTGAGTCCTCACCTACCACTGACTTGGTCTGAGCCCTCCAAACTTGACTCAACCTACCTAGCACTGAAGGAGAGAAGCCATCAGAGAAGGTGGCCATTAGCCAACTCCAAGTTCATGAGAGGGAAATAGTGTAGGTGCCTCATTCTACAGGCTTCCCTCACCAGTAGTATCCTTGGGTCCTCACAGGCCAACAGGGAAGGGTCCTGTCTTCCTGCCTGGCACCTGGGCTGATCTCTAAACACAATACCCTAAAAATGTAAAAAGTGCCTCGCAGCCCAACTTGAAAAGGCCTTGGAAGCCTGTGTGAGAAGGAGAGGGGTGTAGAGGCCTTTTTGGCAGTCCTGTGCTACAAGGACAGTGGCAACCCTTGAGTCAGTAGGGGGAAGAGGGGACAGAATGAAACACACCACTCCTATAGGCACTGGCAGGCAGAAGGGGGAGGCAAATTGGGACACATGAACACCATAACACAGACTAGTTTCCTTGGACACTGCAAAGCAGGACAGATTTGTGAACAATGCAGGTTAATTACTGCAGACCCTCACCCTGAAGGCATAAGCCTACCCAGTTTTTACCTCCATGCAGGGAAAAGCCCATGAGATTTTCCTAACTGGAAGTCTAATGGGGGTGTGGAGAAGGGGTAATAAAACATTTAAAAAGAAACCAGGTATTTGGTAAATAAGGTCTATGATCAGGGCTGTCTTTACTCAGATGATTAGGGTGATTGTCCTCATCCCCTGCACAGAAAAATTAATGTACAAGTGCTAATAGACTCTCTAAAGGACACACTGAGAGCCAGTGCCTGGTGGTTCACACCTATAATCCTCTCGAGACTGAAATCTGAGTTCAAAGCCAGCCTGAGCAAACAAATCTGTGGGATTCTTAACTCCAATTAACCAACAAAAAGCTGGAACTGGAAGTATGACTCAAGTAGCAGAGTGCCAGCAGTGAGCTAGTCAAGTAAAAGCACAAAGCCCTGAGTTCAAGCTCTAGTACCTGCATGGACACACAGGAGGGAGGGAGGGAGAAGAGGGGGACTGATGACTGTCACCCTGAAACACTGATGGAGGTGACCAAAACAGTACCCAGACTGCAGTTCACACATTCCCCCCCCCCCATAACCATATCTAACCCTAGCTTCACCTATAGCTCTCATCTAGAGTGATCAAGGCTGGTCACTATTTCATCTTCTCTGAGCCTGTCCAAGTCTGAGCCAGCCAGCCAGCTCTCCTTCCATCCCCTCTCCAGGCGCAGTAGCCTTGCTCACACCCCATGCCCTGGTTTCCAGACTCTGTGTGCTTGGGTACAGATGTCTTGGCTGTCAGGGAGTGCTCTCTCCACAAACAGGATCCGCTGTGCCCTCCCAGATCTTCCGGAAACAGGCAAGTTCCATGCCCTCTCAGCTCTCAGAGGTATAATGAGGTGACTCTGCCACTCCTGGGTGGCCTCCAGATGCAACTGCTCAGACAACAACCCTGCCACTGACCACCTGTGAGTCCACTGGATCTAAAAGATGGGGACAATCACTACAATCCTCACTGAGTAAAAACAGCCCTAGAGTGAGCTGGGAAGGTAGCTCAGCGGTAAAGTGCATGCCTTGCAAGCATGAGGCCCTGGGTTCGATTCCTCAGCACCACATAAACAGAAAAAGCTGGAAGTGGCACTGTGGCTCCAGTGGTAGAGCACTAGCCTTGAGCTGAAGAGCTGAGGGACAGCGCCCAGACCCAGAGTTCAGGCCCCATGACTGGCCAAAAAAAAAAAAAAACAGCCCTAGACTTTATTTACCAGATATACATGCCCCTACCCCAGCTCCCTTTTAGCATGAGCTCTATCTTAGGATGAGACCCTGTGACCTAGCTTTCCTCCTTCTGAGAAGAACCTGACACCTCAACCTTGAATCCTTCCCCAGGAAGACATTAACCATGAAGTATAAGAGAAACCACAGCTGGTCACTAGCCATGTGGTCACATTAGTCAAGACCGGCCTTGGTGACAACAGACAAAGCCACAGGCAACAGAGGACAATAGAAGATGGGGTTCATACTGCCTATTCCCCTAGAGAGAAGATCTAACAGGACTGAAACTCAGAGAGGAAAAAAACCAGCCTCAAGACCAGAGTTCAAGCTCTGCTGTACCAAGAAGAGAAGTCCCTCCCTCTCTCTCTCTCTCTCTCTCTCTCTCTCTCTCTCTCTCTCTCTCACACACACACACACACACACACACACTTAACATTTCCCTTGGTAGCCAGACTGAATAGTCCTCTTCAGAAGGAACACCTTATTACACCATGGTTTTCATGTATGTCTAGGGGCTGAACACCAGCTCTAATACCAGTGGCTTGAATTTCTAACATTTACTAAATGGATGACTGGAGCTTCAGTTTCCTCATCAGCCAAATGGGTAGAGTGTGAAAACGCATGCAAAAGTCTTTCCCAGAGCTGCATTAAGTAGCAGCAATGGTTCCATTTTTCCATAAGACCTTCATCTGCATGCTAGTATAAGTTACCACAGGGCAGATTGAGCCAGATGACTAGATATGAGTGAGGACTAAGTCCAGCCACTAGAGAAGCTACAGACCCTCCTTTCCGAGTGAATCTAGAGCAGGACCATCCAGCCACCTTACTTCACAGAGACACGACTGTGGTCTGAGGGCAGCAAGGGACAAGTGGAGGATTAGGAGAGAGGGGTCTGCCCCATATCCCAGTTGCTGAGGGTGCTAGAACCTACCAGTCAAGGGTTATGAGACCTAACTTGTGTGGTTGCTTCCAAGGTGACCTTCAATGATGCGCTTGCCTCCTCACACATGCCCTGTCCTGAGATAGCCTGAAATGCTCTGAGAACATTGCTGAAAAGATGGAATGGGACTTCCCAGAATACATTTGAGTTTTTGTTTGGGGATTTGGGTTTTATTGTGTGTGTTGTTGTTGTTGTTTGTGGGGGAGGGTGAAGTACTAGGCTTTGATTTCAGGGCCTTGTTCTTTCTGGGCAGGTACTCTTACCACTGAGACATGCCTCCAAGCCCAGATTTTGCTAGTTATTCTTTGAGATAAGATTTCATTTCCTGTCCAAGCACATGCCTGGACATCATCTATCTATGTTCAGCTTCTCCTCTAGCTAGGATAACAATAGTAACACTGTCTCCAGCGGTCCATTGAGAAGAGTTTTCAAGAACTTTTCTGTCCAGCTGGCTTCAACCTGTGATCCTCCCAAACTCAGCAGCCCAAGTAGCTAAGCTAATAGGTATGAGCCACTGGTGCCTGGCTGAGAACAGGATTTTAAAGATACTGTAGCTTCTCCTGCCTTGCTCTGCTAGAGAGCTCATTGTCAGGAAAGTCAGTCACCATGTACTGAGGACACTGGAGGGATACCATGAAGAAACCACACAGCATGGAACCTCCGGCCCTCTACCAGAGACCAAACCATCTTGCCAACCAAGACTTGAATGGCCATAAAAGCACATCCTACAGTTCCAGAGGCTTCAGCGGCTGCAGCCTCAGAGGGAAGGGAAGGAGGGTTGAACCAGAACCTCTCCACTAAACTATCCCAAATTCCTGACCCACAGCAGTGAGAATAGTAAACATTTGTCACTGTTTGATGCTACTAGCTTAGGGTAATGTTACTCTGCCACAGGTAATTAATAGTCTATAACTCTCTCCCCAGAGACCCTCAAAGTGGAGGTCCCAAGTGGGCCCAACTATTCCACTCAGGGTCTCGGCCTTCGCTTTTCTGAAACTCAGAGTTAGGGGAAGTAGACAGGGAGCCTAGCAGAGTCCCACAGCTTATAAGGCCTAGGGACTGAAACTTCTTACCAGTCAGTACATCATACTTGCTGGGGACTTTTTTATTAAAATATAACTTTGTTGTTATTGTGTTATACAGAGGGGTTACCATTTCATAAATCAGGTAATGAGTTTTCTTTTCTTTGTTAGTCATGGGGCCTGAACTCAGGGCCTGGACACTGTTCTTGAGCTTTTTCTGCTCAAGGCTAGCACTCTACCACTTTGAGCCACAGCACCACTTTGGGTTTTCTGGTGGTTAACTGGAGCTAAAGAGTCTCACAGACTTTCTGCCCAGACTGGCTTCAAACTGTGATCCTCAGATCTCAGCCTCTGAGTAAATAGGATTACAGGTGTAAGCCACCGGTACCAAGCAAGTACATTTCTTTTTTTGGACAATGTCACCACTGTCTTTGCTTTCTCCATTTCCACCTCCCAGCCCTGCCCACAAGTTATATAGTTCATTTTCCACAGTGTATATTGGATAGCATGATTTCATTTGTTCAACCTTCCTATAACCCCTTTTGCCCCTCTAAAAAGAAAAGAAAAACCTCAAAATCAGAACAAACACCACAATCAACAACCACAACAAAAATACTACCTGGGGATTTTGCTAAAACAATCCACAACCACATCAGGTCATTTAGGTGAGACTCCTTGGGATGGAGCCAAACATGAATATTATTTTAGGGCCCAACATGATGCTAACACATAGCCAAGAATCCCTCGAAAGACTAAATACAAGCTCCAGGCTGGTGCAGGAGGAGAAGAGGCTGAGAACAAGCCATGAGGCTAGACAGTGGCCACGGGTCCTCTAGCCTGGGCAGCATCTGTACTGCTGCTGTCTGGCTCCCAAAGCCCTCTGCATCCCACACTTAAGATGTACCTTTGCCAGATACCACCACATGCAACCACATTCTCCTCCCCATCTCTCTACACATAGTCAGAGGCCTAGGCTCAGCATCTGCACAGGGACTCCCTCCCTAACATCAGATGCCTTAGGGCACAGGAATGGAGTCTAGCTTGGGAAGTCAACTTTCCACTGTGAGATGAGAATTGTGTAGCTCAAGTAGTAAAATAGTAAAATGCCTGCCTACCTGAAGCCCTGAATTCAAACCTCAGTACTGCTGAGGGGGTGGAGAGGGGTGGGGAGGAGGGGGCCAGGAAGGGATGGTAACTGCTATTGTCATCACATCTACTCTGGCCTCAACAGATCCTGGGCTTCCCTCAATGTCCTCAATGAGGTATCCATGTGTTGATTTTCTCTGCTCCAGGTCTCTGCCTTCATGTCTCTGTTCCTGCCTCTAGACTGGAGGTGCAAGGCTATCCTGGGGCTCAGTAACTCACAAGGACTGATAAGGTGACACGGTTGTGATGGAGGATTGGGAAGAGGATGTGAAAAGGCCTCAAATGTTCGATGGTGGGAATTGGATTTCTAGGAGAGAGAAGCTAGCTAGGGATGGGAGGCCGGGAAAAGCCATTGATGATAAAACCAGATCTCATCATGAGAGACTTGTGCTGTCCATTTTTTCTCCCACCTGGAATGCTCTTGGCTAGGCCTGGAAGATCCAGGTCCAAGGCCTCTGCACTCCCCTGATCTTTCCTTTGCAACTGCAGCAGCAGGCCTGAGAACAGGGAGTCTGTGTCCCAGAGCCTTCCCCAGCCACACCCAAGCCTCCCCTCGGGCTGTGGAGTGTCTATCCAGAGTCCTCCCTCAGTCACCCCGGGAAGCCCTGACCATGCAGCATCCAGGGCAGCCAGATGGCAGGGGACATATTCTTTTCATTCACTGGGAAAGGTTTAATGAGCACTACGGTGTAGCAGGCCCTCAGTAACAGCAGCAGCCAGCAGTCCTGGCAGGTCAGGGTGACAAGTGCCACAAAGAGGGTGGAGGGGCAGGAAAGACCTCTCTCTCTGCTGAGGTGACGCTGGCTGGCTGGGAGGAAGTGAGAATGTTATGCAGACCTCTTGGGGACTTGCTGAGTGGGAGGATGTGGGCTTGAGAGCAAAACCAGGCCAGGATGACTTGAATGACCAGTCATGACACAGCTGGCATGAATCCAGATTAGTTCTGTGTCAACTGCCTGGCTCCCTTGTCCCTCACAACACGTCTGGGGTGTGAAAAAGGAAACCCAAAGACACCTTGGTGTAGGCCCTGCAGGTGGGAGAGGGAAAGTCTGGTTCTCCAGCCCTGTTGTCCCTGGGGACTATCACCATAGCTGGGCATCTTCTTCAGGCTGTCCCCCGTTGTAGGGCCCTACATTCCCCCCAATGCAGCTATACCAGGAACAATCAGTACTGGGCATCACCTGCAGGCACAGCTTGACCCCATCCGTGATGTGAGTCAGCGTCTCCAGCGCTGCTTGCGCGCATGCACGCGGACACACACACACACACCCCTGTGATGAAGACTGGGGTGGTGAAGAACAGTGGATACCTGGGACACCTGGGAGGTGTGAGCTGGCAGGTGAGGGACTGACTTCCTGCAGGGCCTGTCCTGTCTCCCTGCTGGTGCTGCTGCAGCCTGCAGCACTAAGGTGAAAGAGGCGAGGCTAGCCTAGTCAGCACTTTCCAACTCTTTCAAAACTACTTACAAGATTGAAGGCTGTCAGAGCCACTCAGGAAGCACAGGGCCCCCTGGGCGGCCCCTCATGACTCTGCACAAAGCTCAACTATGCCTGACTCCCATTCTCAGGTGGAGGGGTGGGGTGGGGAGGGTCCCTGTAAGCCTGTAAGCCTGTCTTTCTTTCCTGAGCCATAGCCCTACCACCACCACTCTGCCTGGCCCAGAACTTGTGCTCCCCATCTACAAAGAGACTCCCTCAAGCAGCAGAGCTATCTAGGTTTGCTGGATGGAGGAAGCATTTAGAATAAGAAGATCCTCTTTTATGAAAAATCTTCCTCCAGTAAAACTGTCTCTCTAGGGTCCCCACACAATGCTACTAATCACAGAGCCAAAATCCCTCCAACAAACAAACCCCAGAGCAAGGAGCTATTCACATCCTGTGTCCTATAGCAGGCCCTACACAGGGCTTTCCCTTCTTTCTACTGTGGCATGCTCACAAGTACTCTGTCACCACCGCAGAGAAATGGAATAAGCTCAAAGAGGAATAAGACTGAAGAGGTAGGCCACCCTGAGAGAGAAAGAGAGACAGACAGACAGAGACAGAGAGGCATGGGGGGGGGGGGAAGGACAGGACAGGGCTCCATTCTGCCCAGCCCTAGCAAGATCATCAGACCCCTACTCTGCGAGGCCCAAGGGCTTCCCTTGTCTTCATATACAGACACTATGCATACCCTGCCAGGCACTCAGGGCTGGCAGGAATCATCTTAAAGTCTGGCTCACCCTGACTACACCTGCCAAAACACAGGGGTGCCACCAGCAGAGGCCACCTGCCCTTGGATGCCTACAGGCTGCGGGCCACCCTCATCTCCCCGCCCCCCCCCCTCCCAGAGCTGGCTTAGGCTTGCCAGACACACACTGTGCCAGGCCACAACCCTTCGCCTTTGATTTCCTCCTCCATAAATAGGGCCAGGGATGTAATGTCACTGCTGTAGGCAGCCAAAAGAGAAAATCAAAGGGCAAGTAATTCGTGATTCCCTCCACACAGTCACCTCCTCTCTCACTGGCCTGGGCTTGTTCTATCTTCACCTAACAAGCCTAAGGGACCAGACCCAAAGGCCTCTCCCTAACCGGCCATGGGCTGGTGATTTAATCCCATGAGATACCTAAGGGAAGGAAAACACTGAATTTGGACAGTGAACAAATTCATCAAGTCCTTTTGTTAAGTTCAAGAAGAGACTTTCTAACTCATCCGCTTTTCTTTTTTTCTTTTTTCTTTTATTTTTGGTTGGTCATGGGGCTTAAACTCAGGGCCTGGGCACTGTCCCTGAACTTTTTCCACTCCACTACTTTGATCCACAGATCCACTTCTGGTTTTCTGGTGGTTAATTGGAGATAAGAGTCTCACAGACTTTCCTACCCAGGCTGACTTCAAAGCAGCCTGGTCCGGTTTGAAGATTCAGCCTCCTGAGTAACTAGGATTACAGGCATGAGCCACCAATGCCCAGCCTCACCAGCTTTTGAAAAAAAAAAAATTTTTAAAAAGGTCTGTCTTTGATATTCTAACATTGTTAACATTATTTTCTACTGCATCATGGCTAAGGTAGAGTGGCGAGCTAAGCACTGGTCTGTGGACTATTTCAATTAATCCACATGTCAATACTACTGTGCTACAGAGGAGGAAACTGAGGTTCAGACAGGTTCTGCCACCTGTTCTATGACATAACACATTCCAAAAGTTCCTCAGTAAGATATTCAGTGAAGCCTCAGGAATCACTGTTTTCGAAAAGCAGCAAAAGAGTCAAGCTCATTGGGTTACTTTTTAAACTACAAACCTTTTTGGATTAACTCGCCACGTTCTATATTGCGTATGATTTTTTAAATTAATTTTTCCACAAGCAAGGAGAAAACTCTTTCCTAAGAATATTTGCCCATAAGTAGTCCTGATTATCTCCTGCTTGAGTTGTACAAAAATTAAGCCTCCATAGCCCTCACCCCCCACCCTACCTCTACCCTGGCCCCAGGATCAGGAGACAGGCAGCTAGACTGGCGTAGGTCAGAGTAGGGGACAGTTCAAAGTTTGAGGACAGGCTCGGAGGAGACTATTAAGGAAAGAGAAGGTATCAGGCTTGGTAGATGTTTAAGAACCTAGATTTGACCCTCATCCTTCCATTTACTGGCTCTGCCCGTGTCTCCATCAATGAAATGGGTGGTATCCCAGGCCTCTGGGACTGTGACTGAGGATACTGAGAGACCAGGAACTATGCACCCACCAGGGCCTGGCACAAAGCTGACAGTGGATGGCTAGGTTCTCTATTCTGTCTCTTCTAATAATTGGGCCCATTTCCAAGAGCTTCCCCTAGTCTTAAATCACATCATCCTTATTAGTGTCCCTAAGAGAGAGAAGGGGATCTGGACTGCAGGGCAGGGAAGCAGTGCCTCCCAACCACCCATCTCAACCAAGTCACCCAGTACCGCTTCAACCCAATGTTTTCTCAGCCTCCAACTTCTACCTCTAGACTTAGAGAGAGTCCTACAGCTCCCGCCTAGTTGAGGAAGAAAGAACAAGGGGCAAAGGAGGACAAGCAAGGGCTGGGTGGGGAACCCCATTGAGCATCCTCTCCCAGAGCCTCCCTGAGGGTGGGGCCCTGTCACTCACGCCAGCCTGTCAGCACCAGACATTACACCACCCCAGCTCCTCCACCCATACTGTTGGAGGTACCACACCCCATCCCCCACCTGAGCTTCTAAACAAAGAGTTTTCACATAGCAGAGGAATGTAGATATGCAGGGGCAACCCTGGGGAGTCCCATGCACTGTCCCCAGAAGGAAGGGGAAGAAGGGAGACTAGAAGCCTAGAGCTCCACCCTCCACCCCGCCCCCACACACATATAGCCACATCCCTTGGGAAAAGGAGAGATCACCAGCATTTTGGAGAAATGACTGAGAATCTGAGGATATGGGTCATCAGTGAAGGGCACAGCTACCCCAGGATTCTGCACCCCCCTATTCCTGTATCCCTGGACCCAGGCCATGCATGTTTCCCTCTAAGCACCATTCTGATCAAGCGAAAAACCTTCAGTGGATCCCCAGGCCTAAAGAATCAAGGCAGGTCCCTGTCATCTCCCCTTCAGGACCCTGGTCTGTTTCTTTTTTTTTTGGCGGGGGAGGGGGGTGCGGGGGGAGGTCCTGTCGTGGGTCCTGAACTCTGGGCCTGGGCACTGTCCTTCAGCTCTTCAGCTCTTCAGCTCACTCTAACACTTGAGCCACAGTGCCACTTCTGACTTTTTTTTTCTTTTGCTTATGTGGTGCTGAGGAATCGAACCCAGGGCCTCATGCATGCAAGGCAAGCGCTCTACCACTGAGCCACGTTCCCAGCCCCTGGTCTGTTTCTTTTTGTCTCTTGTTTCTCTGTCTCTATCTTTCCATCTCTCTCTGTCTCTGTCTCTCTCTCTCTCCCTACCTCTCGCTCATTTTGTTTCTTGAGACAAGCTCTCCTATGTAGTCTATGAGAACCTCTTGGCTTGCCTTCCCTGATGCTGGAAGTACAGGTTAGTGCCGCCATATCAAGCTTACCCACCGATCTCTTACATCTATTCACCTTGTCTCTCCAGCAGCAATGCTCTGTTCTTCCTCTGACTGTTCAAATGCAAACCGGGTGCTGGTGGCTCACACCTATAATCCTAGCTACTCAGGAGGTTGAGATATGAGAATCATAGTTCAAAGTCAGCCCAGGCAAAAAAAGTCCATGAGACTCTTGTCTCCAATTAACCATCAAAAAAGCCTGAAGTGAAGCCATGACTCAAGTAGTAGAGCTCAGAGACAGTGCCCAGGCCCTGAGTTCACACCCAGGACCAGCACACACACACACACACACACACACACACACACACACACAAATCTACCTTGTACATGGGTGGAGGGGAACCCCAAC
>NW_012267229.1:10013584-10019368 GCF_000151885.1 Dipodomys ordii
TATATATATATATATGTCCTACCAAGTCAACTTCTCCAAAGTAGCCATCCAGCACTCAGGTTTGTGGTCTCTCAAATAGCAACATCCTTTCCCATGAGCTGTTCCCAATGGCTACTGTCCTGCACAGTAGAATATTATGAAGAAGTCCTTGGAAAAGAGGTCCATAGTCAAATCAGTTTTGGAAACACAAAATGGTTTCTTTTCTACAGGACTTGTCAGAACTTTTAAGTTCCATGAATGCATTGTGAATGTCCCACAGGATGGTGGAGTGGATTTGCTGGTTTCTACTCCTTATTTGTCCCTCAAAACCTTGAGGTTAGCCAGGTATTGGCTTTTTTAACAGGCTCTCTCCTGTAACCCTAACTACTCAGGACACTGAGGTCTGAAGATCGCAGTTTAAAGACAGCCTGGGAAGGAAAGTTCGTGAGACACTTATCCCTAATTAACCACCCAAAAGGCCAGAAGTGGACCTATGGCTCAAATGGTAGAACACTAGCTAAAGGACAGCACCTAGGCCCTAGAGCTAGCATATGCACACCATAACATTGCCTAGAATCATCTTTGAAAGTGTTCTTCCCTTCCCCAACTCAGGACAACCTGGCACAAAGAAAGAGACCAAAGAGAAGTAAGATAGGCATATCCTGGCTCTCTTCTGAGTAGGTGAGAGGGCTCAATCTGCAACCAAATTAACCCCTGTCCTGCCAACCCCTCTGAGCACTGCCTTCCCCGCCCTCTCTCTGCCAGTAAATAGTAGCAGGACCTCAACTGATAAAATGTTCACCCAGGGTCATACAGACAGCCCATGGGAGAGCCCAAAGCAGGCTAGATGGTTCATCCCTGCAAACTATCCATCCTCAGCATACAAGTTTTAATATTGACCCCAAACAAAAATGGTAAGCTGTCACTCTTGAAAAACCCACCGTCCCACCTAACAAACTCTATGGCAATCCCTTGGGTGGGAGGGAGAGATAGAACTTCTTGGTTTACAAACAAGGAAACTGAGACCAAAGAGAACAAACAGTTGCCTGTGGTGCCCCAGTCAGGAGCAAAGCAGAGAGAAGCATCCAGGCCCCCTGACTCCCACGGGGAGTCAGCCAGAGTGGGAAAAGACCCAGTTGGATGAGGCTCATGTAACCAGCAGCAGCAACAATAGGGACTCCCATGAGCCACAACAAGGAACAGTTCCCAGTGGAGTATGGAGGACTTTCAGAGATGTCACAGCTGGAGCTGGAGCTAGAACCAGCTGTTTCCCCAATCTCCAGTCCCACCCTGACTGGAAGAAGGGTGCTTACCCCAGATTGGCTGCCTGTAGGACCAGGCTCAGCTGCAGGTAGAGATAAGATGCCCAGCCTATTGCCTGCCATGTCACGCTGCCCAGGGCATCGTCACTTTACTCATCCCCTATGGACTCAGAAGCTCCTTCAAGTCAAGGGCCCAAGAAATCAGACCTGTGTCTCCAGCCTGAGATCTGAGATCCTAGAAGCCCCTCACCCAGCCCCACCTCCCAGCAGGGTGACCCCTGCATCCTGCATCCTCTACATTCCTCTCTATTCTCCACCCCGTTCCCATGAAGACGGAGCTGAGATGACTCCCTTTATCTGTTCCAGGTTTCACCTGACCTGCACCTGTCCCCCCGACTCCAGTCCAAATCCTCATGAACAGAGCATGACCCATGAACCAGTAGCCATTTCCTGGCTCAGAAGTTTAGAAATGGAGAGTCTCAGGACCCCACACCGCCTAAATCCAACAAGACCTACCTGCACTTGAGCAAGCTGCCCAGGTGAAACACAGAGTTCAAGTCTTAGGGATCACAGCTCCTATCAAGTCATAGCACCAGCCACCTAGAACCTTCCATGGCTCCCAGGGGGCTTAATGCATGTCCAGACTCAGCAGCTCAGTAGTCAAGGCTATCCTCAGCCTAGCTTTACCCCCACTTCTCCAGGCCATGGCTCACCATTCATGGCCTTCCCTATCTCTGTCCAACGTCAGGACAATGTACCACCTCTCAAAGTCTCACCTCCTCTGGAAGGCTGGTCTGAACTATACCTCATTACATCTCACCTGGCATGGCTCTTATTTCTTGGAGAGTGAAGTCTCTGTTGCCTCAAGCACCAGACTGGATCACAAGAGATGCCAAGTATGGATGACAGATAGCAAGGCCCAGTGTCTAGCTGTCCACCTTCAGGGCTAGCCTACTTACCTCAGGTTGTACTACAGCCTGCAATTCAACTCAAAAGACAAAGGCTTAGGTGCCAACAATAGGCCTCCTAACACCCATAGGGCCTGCACTGTGCTTGCTCTGTGTCTCAGTTTCCTTCCCCAAATGCAAATGACAATGACCATTGCTCCTGCCTCCCTAAACTCTAGGGCTGTGTATTTGGAGCAAACAGTTCCCATCCCTGTATGGTCAGCAAACATTTCCTCAGCTAGCCAGCCCAGTCATTTGCCAGAGATCTCCTCACCCCAAATCTTAAAGGCTCACAGTCAGGGCTGCCACAACCTCCTCCCTGTTCCCTCCTTCCTGGCCTACATCCTGGAAGTGGCATCCCTTGGGAAGTTCTTACTCTTGCACTGGATCTGCAAGGAGAGCAGGACGTAACTTCAAGGAGCTCGCTGGGCTCAACAGCCCCAGGAACAAAGAAGCGAAGTCTCTCGTTCCATTTTACAGACAGACAAAAAGAGGTATGGACAAAGCCAATGGTGAAGTGGATTGAAAGTGAATTCAATCATTTCTGGCTCCTACGTTTCTATTCCTCCAGTTCTACTCCCAAGGCCAAAAGCTCCACCTCAAAGCATTCTAGATAGAATGGGAAACAGGCCAGCTTATCTGCACAGCCTCTACTACCCATCCTCCTCTCTAGAGAGGCTGAGGCTTTGGGTGGCAACTATGGGAGGAAATGCTAAACCTGGAGAGGGGAGCACTCTAAGGGGGTTTTGTACTAGAAGCACTGACCTCCCCAGCACCCAAAATCACAGTGCTATGATACTCAACCTGGTCTGGGTCCAGAGCCCCTCTTAGAAGAAAAGCTGGGCATGAGGCAAAAACAGCTCAGCCACCCCTCCAAGCAAGGACCACTTCCAACCTTAGAGGTGTGACCTCTCCCCACCAGGCTAGGCAGCTCTGGGAGGCAGGGAATACTCCACACCCCTCCCCCCCATTAAGAAACTGGCACATGCTGAGAAGTAAGCAAGAAGGGGCGCCAGTGTCTGGAGTCTAGAGCCAGGCTACCTGGGTTCCAGCCTTACTCTGTCACTATTAGATGTATGACTGGGCCTCAGCATGTGCATTCTGGAAGAGAGACCCTATAAGCTGCTCAAGGAGGTGGAAGAGTTAATATGTGCAGTCCTTACAACAATGCCTGGCACTCAGTGAATAACCCCGGGCTTTGCCCCAGCCTCCTAGCCTCTGCCAGATGTCTCCTACTCAGCATGCCCTTCACTCACAGCCTTTCCTATACATGCCAGCCTGACCCCAGACCTGGACCAGCAGCTCTTAAAGCCAGCATTTAACTCATGGAGTAACCTCAGCCCTTCCCTAGTTCCTAAGAAAGCCTAGCTCCCTTCCTCCTTATTCTAAATTTCTCTCACTCTCAGCCCTCCATTCTCAGCCCTCGACTGCTCCTGAGAGCAAAAAGGAAAGCTGTGGGTAGAAAGCCTGGGTCCACAGACCATAGATATCCTTCCATCCTCACTGGCATCTTCCTCTCCAACTCGCTGCCCCTAGGACGGGACACTCAGCAGCCACCTAAGGGAGTAGGCTGAAATAAGTCCTACATTGTCCCTATCTCCCAAATTAAAGATGTTCCCTCCTATCTAACACAACACACAGACACACAGACATAGACACACACACACACACACACACACACACACAAACACACACACACACACACACACCACTGGGCAGACAGATGACTCTCAAGCTACCCCTACCTTCTTCATTTCCCTTTCTCAGATCCCATTAGTCTCTTAGATTTTTTGCAACTATTTTCACAACTGCTTTTGTGGAAAGAAGATAAATAAAAATCCACAAAATCACCAGACAGTTCTAGGGATCTTATACTAATTGCAATAGCTCTGTCTTTCTGCTCAGTCCAGTCTTCTCCTTCCCACCTGACTCAAGATTTCCTGAGCACTGGTTATGGACCAGGCACTAGTTTAGATGCCCCAGATAGAGGTGGATTATTCAAGCAAGGTTCTAGCCTTTAAGAAGCTAAAGTCACAATAACTGTAATAAATGGTGCTAGTGGCTCATGCTATAATCCTAGCTACTTGGGAGGCTGAGATTGGAAGGAGCATGGCTCAAGTCCAGCCTGGGCAGAAAAGTTCTCAAGACTATTTCTCAACCAAGAGCTGAGCTACAATAGAAAACCCAGGTGCATACTGGGACAGGAACTGGGACGTTTATCTCGAAAATAAATAGGAAAAGGATCAGGAATGAAGGTATGGCTCCACAGTAAAAGCTCCTGCCTAGCAACTGTGAGGCTCTAAATCAATACTCACACACACACACACACACACACACACACACACACACACACTTTAAGATAGGATAGATGGTTGTGTTCTCTTATAATGAAGATATATATAAACATGTAGAAAGGTTACAATGAAATCATCCCACAGTTAATGCATTAGTTAATGCAAAAAATACTGTTTTATGGTTTTTTTGTTGTTTTTGTCAGTTGTGGGGCTTGAACTCAGGACCTTGGCACTCTCCCTAAGTGCTAACACTCTGCCACTTTCAGCCACAGTTTTGGGGTGGTTAATTGAGATGAGTTTCACAGAGTTTCCTGCCTGTCTAGCTTTGAACCACAATCCTTAGATCTCAGCCTCTGGAGTAGCTATGATTACAAGCATGAGTCACCAGCACCCAGCTCAAAATAGTATTTTTTTAAGCTAGATCTAAAATACAACTGTGCATATACAGAGCTCTATGCATATACATGCAAACAAACTGACTCAAGTATGATATGCTTAGGGTAGGAATCCAAAGGTAAACCACTAATATACTGTTTATCAAAACAAATACTAGGAAGTAGAAATAGGTTTAGGGGGTTGGGCAAAGGAGGGGCACAGGGATGGAGGAAGAGTGAGTATATTCATTATATTAAATGTACACTATGTAAAAAATGAACTGCGTAACTCGGGGATAGGAATAGGAGAAGGATAATGGGTAAAAGGATGGGAGTGGTGACACTGACCCAAGAATCGTTGTACTTATAACCTGATTTGTGGAATTATAACCTCTTTGTACAACTACTTAATGATAATAATGATAAAATTTTAAATAATCAACAAAAAGCCAGGCAGGAGGCAGGCATGGCTCAAGAGTATGAGTGCCAGGCAAGCAAGAGAGCACCAAGCCTTGAGTTCAAACTCCAGAACAGGAAATAAACACAATGACAATGACAATGGAAAGGAAACAACCAGGATCTATGAGCATATCACTTGAGTCCCTGAACCCTCACTTAAATAGAAAGTAGCTGTATACCAGTGGCTCATACCAGTAATCCTATCTAAGAGGCTGAGATAGGAGGGACATGGTTTGAAGCTAGCCTGGGCAGGAAAGTCCATGAGACTCTTCTATTAACCACCAAAAAAAGCCAAAAGTGAAGCTGTGACTCAAGTGGTATAGTGGGAGCAATAAATAAATAAATAAAATCTAAGGGATCGTGCCCAGGTCCTAAATTCAAGCTCTAGGACAAGAGGAAGGAAGGAAGGAAGGAAGGAAGGAAGGAAGGAAGGAAGGAAGGAAGGAAGGAAGGAAGGAAGGAAGGAAGG
>NW_012267229.1:10022615-10056032 GCF_000151885.1 Dipodomys ordii
CCCGAGGCCACTGAGCCGGGGAGCTGGCGACCGCCGCCTCGGAACTCACCCCACCCCCGACCCCACGCTGCCCGCTGCCCGCGCGCCCCCTGGGGCCCCCGTCTCTTTCCTCCCGCTGGACGCCGAAGCAAAAGTAGCTGACCAGCGCTGCCTTCCCAATGCGGGGCGTAATGCTCAGCCAGGGCTGCAAGTACAGCAGAGCCTTAATGCCGGCCTCAGTTTACCCTAGGAGCCGGGAACTGTCCTTTTGAAAGGAAGGAGTGTCCCCTCTCTCCTTTGCCTCCACTAGATTCCAATTGGAACGTCAAAGGGCCACGGTCCGAAGGCCATCTCCAATCTCTACCAGCCACCCCGCCGCACCCCACTCCACGCTGCCCGCTGCCCACGCCTGGGAACCCTCAGCTCATCAATCACAAATCCAGAATATCAGGAAAGGGGACGGATGTCATTCCCTTCTTGGCCTGCCACTCACAAGCCAGTGTGAACATAAGTGACTACTTAAAGTCACCCTGTACTCCAACCCCGTTTTAATCAAAACTAAAGCTAATGTAAGACATTTTTTCCTTTAAACGTCACAATTATTTAGATATTATTTGTTTATTCCTGTTTGATATTCCACAAGCACTGTTTCCTCTGGTTGGGTTTTTACATGTCCTAGTTTATACAGTTATTTCTAACTCAATTTCAACGTATTTAAACCCTGGGCTACTCCTGGGCTGATACTTAATTCAAGAGGTACAAACTCTGGGTGGAAGTAAAGCCCTTCTAAACTGTCTCTAAGCCTGGAGGTGTGCTCAGCCTACCCTAGGACCCCCAGGCTCCAGTGCACGGCATAGGTTCAGCATGGCTGACATGAAAACCCACCACTCAGAAGACTGAAGCAGGAGGATTGATCCTTGGAGGCCAGCCTGGCTACTTAGCAAAAGTCCATCTCAAAAACCAAGAAGGATCAATGTTGCTTACTGGTAGAATGCTTCCCTAGCATTCTACAAGGCTCTCCTCCAATCCCCAGCACTAAAAACAATAAACAAATACAAAAAAGTCACAGGGTAGAGGTGGTCCTGCAGAAATGGGGCTTGGTGCTCTCTACAAGAAAGACTTCCTTAGGAACTGGCTTTCCCAAGGAGACAAGTGAATTCAGATGAAGTTTCTTCTCAGGAGGAAAGGCTTTGTCATTGACCAAGCTGTTCCCTCCACCTGGGAGCCCCTTCTCCCCACCCCTTGGGTTTATATTTCCTCTGTCACAAGGACAGCAGAATATTGATGAATTGCTTTCAGGGCTTGATCTGGTGTTGAACATGACCCTCCACAGACCCTCAGGGAAGCTACCTAATCTCTTTTTTTGGAGGGGGGGGGTCCGGTCATGGGGCCTGAACTCTGGGCCTGGGTGCTGTCCCTCAGCTCTTCAGCTCAAGGCTAGGGCTCTACCATTTGAGCCACAGCGCCACTTCCGGCTTTTTTCTTTTTGCTTATGTGGTGCTGAGGAATCGAACCCAGGACTTCAGGCAGGCAAGGCAAGTGCTCTACCACTGAGCCACCTTCCCAGCCCCTCTAATCTCTTTTTTGTTTCATCTGTAAAATGGGTTCAGTAAATAGCATCGGTACCTGTTCCAGTAAATAAAAATACTAATAATACAAACTTGATGGATTGCAAGTGATAGGAAACAACTCAAATGGACTTTGTATAAGCAAACAGGAAATTTATAGGTTCATACAACAAAACATTCCAATGTTATGAATGGTTGAGGAATCTAGACATTCAACAAATATCAAGACTACGTCTTCCTTCATCTCTCATCTCAACACAAGGTGCCCGATAGCAGCTCTAGCCTTCCTCCTCACAGCCCTAGTCCTCATTTCTTTGAGAGAGAAAAAAAAAGCCAAGATTACACCTAGTTGTCTGTGCCCAGTTCATCCCCAGAGTTTGGATCTGTATCTTAAGATAATTGGCAATTTCCACGTTCACCATCTGGAAAATGAAGTTGCTTGTTGTAAGGAAATCTAGTCTGGTCCATCCCCAAACCAGTCTCTGAGATGGTGATATTGGTGTAGAATAGTCAACTACTACTGGAGTCAATCCCACCTAAACTACACAGATGGAGATTTTAGGACAGTGTTTACCATTGGAAAGTTAATGGACACAGAGCAGTGTGCCAAACATGAAGTGAATTCCCCTTTTAACAACCTCCCCACCCCCACCTCGAATCCTGGCCATTATTAAAGAACCTCAATAGGTCACAAGGGTACTTCTATGTTTGGGACACTTTTTCTTTTATAGTTGTGTATTTTCATGGTAAGATCTCCTGTATTTGCCCAGGACCAGCCTCAAACTAAGATTCTCCTACCTATAGTCTCCAAATGGCTGAGATAACATGCAGGAGAGACCATACTCAGCTGTTTGGGCAAGTCTTTGCATGTCATCAATTTTTCTCCCTACCCCTATTCCAAAGGCAGGAACTCCTTTTCCTAGTCTCCTTTGATGCAGAAATACTCGCACCATCCAAGCCTTAGCAATAAGATTTACATCACTGAAAAATGTATACATGTAAATGAGTAACGTGAGGAGCCAGGCTATCACCCAGAATCCATTCAGGAAGTGGATATCAAGGATGGAACTTTGTACTAGGCAAATAGCAAATACGCCAGCACAGAAGCGTTCTTGCCAAACAAATGAAAAAGCATGTTTCAATTGTCTACAATTGCTACATAACAAGCCACTTTCCACACTTAGTGACTTAAATGACTTACTTTTACTTTCTCACAGTTCCTTGGGTTGACAGGACTCAGCTGGACAGTCTTTCTGTTACATATGAGGCTGATTGAAGACGTCAAAAGGAAACTTGGCTGGAGCTCCTTGAGACCTCTCCAGCAGCATAGTCTAGACCTAGGATAGTCTAAACTCAGCAACTTGTTTTCCCAGAGAGTAAAAACAGAAGTCCTCAAGTCTTAAGACCTACCAAATCATGATTTCTACCACATTTAATCAATGGCTAAACTCACAAAGCCAGCCCAGATTCCAGAAGGGGATAAATCAAGCAAGCCCACCTCCTCATAGAAAGAGTAGAGTTGGATAGTTTCCAGAAATGTTGTTTCTGAAATCACAGATTCGATAACTTCAACAACAGAAACTTACTATCTAACAGGTTCCGTGGGTAAATCCAAGGTGAATGTGTCAGCCAGGTTGGTGCTTTCTAGGAAAGACAATCTGTGCCCGCCTCTCTCCTGGCTTCTGGCAATCATGGGTGTCCCTGGCTTACAGATACCATCACTGTAGTCTCTGTTGTTATCTTCACCAGCATTCTCCCTGTGTAGGTCTGTATCTCTCAAGTATTCTCTTCTTATAAGGGAAAATAGTTGCCATGAATGATGGCTAAAACAAAATCACTTTAGTTTTTTATCTCTGTAAATAATCTCTCTCCAAATAAGACCAGACCAGAGATACTGGGGATTAGGATTATAACATCTTTTGGAGGTAAACATAATTCAAGCCAAAACAAATGTCCACACAGGAATGGAAAGAATCCTTGGCAGCCATCTTTGCAGATAATTTACCATAAAGCAGAATCCCCCCAAGAAAATCTCTTTCTTTCTTTTTTTCTTCATTTTTTTAATTTAAAAAAATTTTAATCTTTATTTTAAAAAAATTAAATAGTGTTCAAAGGGGTTTCAATTCAACATGTTGGTTTATGAGCACAATGCATCTTAATCAATTTCACCCCTTCCATTGTTCTCCCTCATCTCTCCCAACCCCACCCAGCCCCTCAAATTAAACTTCATGTTATGACTATATTTGCCAATTTATTTTTCTCATTAGTCTGTGCCCCATTTTGACCTCCCCTACCCCTAACGAAACACGTTTCAGCTTCCTGGCATTTATTTTGTTAAACCGTAGGTTAGGGGTTGAAAGGAAAGTTACGACATTGGAATCCTCCCTTGAATATATCAAACTTTAGTCAACTTTTTGTGTATAAATTTATGTACAGCTCTGTATACATTTTTGTATGCTTATAATTTAAACTTAACTTCTCCATGTGAGAGAAAAACATATCCTTTGGCTCTCTGAGGTTGACTTATTTCACTTCACATAATTTCTTCTAGGTTCATCTATTTCCATGCAAATGGCATAATATTGTTCATCCTGATGGATGGGTAGAATTCTACCTTGTAGTTATATATAAAATTCTATTACACAAGTATATATAATTCTATTATATAGTATATATACAATAGTATATACAAGCATTTTAATTCTATTATATAGACTATGTACATATAGTATATATACATTATCACATTTTCTTGATCCATACATATGTTGTAGGACATCCAGGCTGTTTCTATAACGTGGCTATGGTGAACAATGTAGTAAAGCACATGGTGTGCAAGTGTCTTTACTGTATCCTGTCTTTGCTATCTTTGAAAAGAGATTTCTAGGAAAAGCAGATTCAAAAGAGGGCCTAGAACTGTAAACCCACATTGTCACCTGCTTTTCTGTCCACCAAGAGAGGCATGGGAAGATCTCCCTCCCAAAGGCAACCAAGGTGATCTCACATTTCACTTTTATGCTTCATGTGGATCAGTCCTGAAGGGCAGATGCTTAAAGAGCTCAAAGTAGCCCCAGAAATTCCAAGAACTCCTTGAGACCATCCAGACTTCTTCACCTAGACTTTCTGCTTATGAGTTTTCTTGTTCACTCATTTTTTTCTTTGTTTGATCATCTTTGTGATGAGAATGGCTCTTCCAAAGGTCATAGGCAAGCACCTTGAAAACAGAGCACATTTTTGCCTTCAGTTCCTCCCATTTAAATCCCCAAGAATACACCCATCTGTCTTCCCACAAGCCTGCTCACTTCCCCACTCCCACCACCAACCCAGACCTAATCCACCTCCACCCCAACATGAGTAGTAGCCACTGAACAGGATTTGAGAAAACCAGGAAAAGCCAACTAAGGAGGGTACCTCAGATCACATGAATTAAGGAGGGGTTCAATCAGGAGAGATGGGGCCAAATGGAAATGTGGGAAAATAATTTATTCTGCAGGCCCCTTGCCTTGTTTGGACCCAAATCCTTCATGTAAAGTAGAAGCATGGAAAGTGGTGCCTTTTAAAATTACCCTACCTACACACAGCCCCTCTCACTTCCAACGGGGTCCCCAGCCCATGAGGAACTGTATACCATACACCAGCTTCCCTCTGGAGGTCTCCTCTGGGCTCTGAGTTATGCCTGGCATGCTGGGCCACAAACAAACAACAGTAGCACCAGAAGAAGCCTAGGCCCCGCTGACTGCCCCAGACAGTCCCAGCACACAGACAGCTCTGGTAGCGCATACTGACCTGGCCTATGGTTGGATGACCTGGCCTATGGTTGGATACCTGTGTCTGTGGGTCAGCATCCTGGCCCCAGCACACTCTGGTGGTCCATGGCAGACAAGCTTGCTAACCACAACCTACCGTGTCAGTGACAAGTAAACAGGATGAACTGATGCCTGTCTCCCTAAGCAGATGGCACAACACCATCTAAACAGGAAAGGAAGCCCTCAGCCCACACAGGGCTGCCTTCAATGTTCTATGATGTAGGAGAGAGGAGAGCAGGAGAGAAAAGTGAGGGGGCAAGAACAAAGACCATGAGACAGAAAGGCAGCAAAGGAGACAGAGAGAAGGTAGTAAAAGAAAGGTCTTAGGAGGCTGTATTTCTATTAAGTGCTCTGTGTTCTCCAAAGGTGTCCCCAGTTACCCGTATTTGCCAAGCTTCTGTGCTTCCCACTGATCACACTAGCCCCTACCACCGTCAGTCCTCCGTACAGCTGACTTCTATTCCTAACCCTCTGGTCTCTCCCTTCCCCTTATCTCATGGAGATTCCCCCCATCTTCTACCACCTCCCACCAGGCCCTACTCAGGATACAGCTTGTCCTAAATATCTCAAAGATAAAACTACTCCCAGAATGCCCTTCCTGTTGAACAGGAAAAAAAAAAAGTTCTAAAGTATGTCTCCAGCCAGGCTTTCCCCCCAGAGAGCTGAGTTCATCTTTGCTCCTTTCGTGTTGCTACTGAATCTGCTACCATTGCAGATTCTATGATTTCCCCATATTCACTGGAGACACTGACCAGCTTATTGGTTTACCCAAGGCTTCCAGCAAATAAGGAACGAATTTAGCCTTCTGACTCTTAGCTTACCAACTCCCATTCTTTCTCTTGCCAAGGCCACATATGGATGGTCTTCCAATGGTCTTGGTGATCATCTTGCCTTGATAGGAGCACCCCAGGCTGGTGACTCAGGTAGGAGGAGGCTGGGTTTGTCAACATCCTGGGAGGAACTCTTATCCATGAACAGACCATCAGCTGAGTCACTGGGAGATTCTGGAGGTTGGGAGAGGCTGACTCATCCTTGTCTTTATCGCTGCTGAGAAGGCAAAGGCCCCACACATAGAAGGGCCAGCCAGATCATCAAGATTTCCCAATCCAACTGAAGACAGAAAGTGAACCGTGTGAAAAGATGGACCAAACCCCAGGAAGGTCCTTGTAACAATCTTAAAAGAAGTAACCTGGGAAAGAAGGAAGAGTCCAGGAGCCTTGGAAGTACTGAGGGTAAAAGCAAAGATCAAGACATGCAAAACTCAATATTCAGATTCAGACTCAAAAAAAACAAAACAAAACAAACAAAACCCAACATATAGATACATCTGAAAAAATGTTGTTTGCCTTGAAAAAACCTTTGGGAGGTACTAATGGGAGGATTCCAGTGTAAGGGTAGCCCAGGCAAAAAGGTAACAAGACCTTCTATCTAGAAAATAAACCAGCCGGATGCCAGTGGCTCGTGCCTGTAATCCTAACTACTCAGGAGGCTGAGATCTGAGGATCGCGGTTCAAAGCCAGCCCAGACAGGAAAGTCTTACCTCCAATAAACAACCAGAAAACCAGAAGTGGCGCTGTGGCTCAAGTGGTAGAGCCCTTGCCTTGAGCTGAAGGGCTCAGGGACAGCACCCAAGCCCAAAGTTCAAGCCTCACAACTGACAAAAAAGAGACAAAGAAAGGAAGGAAGGAAGGAAGGAAGGAAGGAAGGAAGGAAGGAAGGAAGGGAAAGAAAGAAAGAAAGAGAGAGAGAAAGAAAGAAAGAGAGAGAGAAAGAGAAAGGAAGGAACGAAGGGAAAGAAAGAGAGAGAAAGAAAGAAAGAGAGAGAAAGGAAGAAAGAAAGAGGCAGGGAGGTTTAATTCTCTAATCATAGCTACTTAATAACGGAGAATTGATGTCTGAGGTCAGCCCAGGGGAAAAGCAAGATATCCTATCTGAAAAACAGAGGTGGGGCTGGGTTGGAGGTGGGGAAAGTGGGCACATGGCTCAAGTGGTAAAGCACTTGCTAGCACTGAGTTCAAACACTAGTACTACCAAAAAACAAAAAGTACTACCAAAAAAAAAAGTGCCTTTACATGGCACTCCATTCTTGGTAATTGCCAGGATTTGCTTGTGATCTGTCTCTAGTTAAGAGACAGGACATCTCAGGAACTTAGCCCACTAGAAACCTCATTCTGAAAGAACAGCAGCCATGATTAGCTACGCTCGTATATGAAACCATCCATATGCCCTTGACTCCTGCCCTCTGCCTCCCTCACTTTCAGAATCACCCTCAAAGAACTTGTGAGACACTCCAATAACCAGGCCTTACCCCCAGAGTTTCTGATTCCGTTAAGTCAGGGTGGGGCCCTGCTCTTTGCATTTCTGAGTTCCCAGAGTGCTGCTGGATGTCAAAGGTCACTCTGAGACCCACAGATAGAGATAGACCTAACACCTGTGTTCTCTGTGTATGCCCTAAAGAATTCACAGAGGGGGTGCTACAGAAGAAATTACTTTATATTTGAGCTGCAATGCTCCCCGGGGTCCTGCTCTTCCTGCCTACTGATTTCCCCTGGGGGTTGTCTCTCTTCTCTCCTGGGACTCACTTGCACCTTCTTAAGTGTTCTTACACCCCTTTATGAGTCCAACCCAGCTGCAAACCTGGCTTTACACCTTATTGAGGAAATCAGAGCCATTATCTTCCCACTACCAGATCTTCAACCTTACCCATCTTTGGCCCACTGTCTCTCCTGGCAGATGAAATATCCTGCTCCCACTAAAGACTGACCACACCACCTATGTCTTTTTCCTTTAGGTCTTCTTCTCTTCTGTTTCTTCCATTGCTACATTCCCATAGCAAAAATATCTTGATGGTTTTGAGAGAGCAACCTCAAACTCATGGTCCTCCTGACTGGCCTTCCCAAATACTGGGATTACAGGCCTATATTACCAGGCTCAGCTAGCAAAAATTACTTCCAGTCTCAATCATTTAAAAATAGCCAAGGGCCTGGCACCAATGGATCACACCTATAATCTTAGCTACACAGGAGGCTGAGATCTGAGGATCACTGTGTGAAGCCAGCCGAGGAAGAAAAGTCTAGGAGGCTTCTATTTTCAATTAACCACCAAAAAGGCAGAAGTAGAGCTTGGCTCAAGTGGTCTAGCTCCAGCCTTGAGCAAAAAAAAATTCAAAGACAGTCAGTGCCCAGGCCCTGAGTTCAAGCCCCAGGACGAGAACAAAAAAAAAAGGGGGGGTGGGGAACTGGAGGTATAGCTCAGTATCAGAGCACTTGTCTAGCATGCACAAGGTCTTTTATCACCAGCATTACAAAACCTAAAATAAAAACAAGCAAGCCCACCCTCGACCTCCTTATCTACCTCCAGCTGCCACATTTGACCTCAGCTCTTATTGACTTCAGAATATCTTCAGTGTGTGGGGGGGGAGGGGGGGTTCCTGTCACCAACTCCTTTCTCACCCACTTCAGTCTGGCTTCTTCTGCAACCAGCCCTCTGCTGAAACTAACCACTCTCTCATGGCCAGATCCAGTGGTCCTCTGCTCCCTCGGTCCCTCAGAAAAGATCCATATGCTGATCCCTAACCACTGCCTTTACTGGGCAGACTTTCTACTCTCCATGTGTGACCCTGTCTCCTGCTTCCCTCCTACCTAGACACTCTTCTGCTGGAAAAGAGCTAAGTGGACACTGACCACCTCCCCTTCCCCATAATCTCTCTGCTGTTCCCAGGACTCCAACATCCACAGCCTGGAGCACTACTTTGATCCAATTATCCCCTGAGAAAATCACACTTAACAAACCCAAGATCAAACTCTTGATTTCCCAGCCTAATGTAGGTGTTGGGAGAGGGGGTTAAAACATACATACATACATACATCACATTACCATTTTAACTATTCAAGTGTACAATTGAGTGGCCTTTGAAAGTGCAATGCACTTTCAAAATTTTTCATCATCCCAGACTAAATCTCTATACTCATTAAACACTAGTGCCCCACTCCCCAAATCCCCAGCCCCTAGTGATCATGTTCCTGATTTCTGTCTCTAGGAACCTAACCAGGGGGCACATCCTGTAAATAGAATCAAGTAATTTTTGTGTGTGTGTGCCTGACTTTTACTTCCTTCAAGGTGGTTTCCCCCTATTGTTTAAGAATATCTCCTGAGCAAACAGAATTGGGATAGGTAGGTAGCACCAGTTTCTGAGTTGTTGTTCTTCAACTTTTTTTCCAGGCATTTGTGTTTTGTCCTTTAAAATCTTTTGATACAGAAAATAAAGTCATCAAGAAAGGCATACCCCCATGTTCCCGATTCTCAGATTAGATCATTGCTAACATTTTATAACATTTGTTTTGTCCTTATGTGTTATATCTATGTGTGTGACTGCACTGGGGCTTGGGTGCTGCCCCTTAGCTTTGTCACTCAACACTCCACTTCCACTTTTTTGGTGGTTAATTGGAGATAAGAGTCTCACAGACTTTTCTGCCAGGCTTGATTTCTAACCTCAGTCTTCAGATCTCAGTCTCCTTAGTAGCTAGGGTTACAGCTAGGAGCCACCAGCACCTTTAAAATTATTTTCCATTGGAATGTAAACTTCCTGAAGTGCTTGCCGGTCCTCTTGTGTCTCCATATGAATCTGAGAGGACATGTAAGATGGAGAAGAGAGAGGGTCCATGTGTTCATCTGATCCAGTTCTTGGTAAAGCAGGTGGAAAATTCATCAGCTAAGAGGAAGAAAAGGGCTAGAGGGAATGGTATTGGAAATTTGACTCAACAATCACCAAGGAATGTATGTGGTGTGAGGTAGGGGAGCGGATGTGAGCGTGGGGGTGTGGGAGAATGGGATGAGCAGCATTCATTTCCACACCACAAAGAGCTAGCCAAAAAAAAAAAGACCCTGAGGATTTCTCTTCTTCTTTTTAAGGTATAGCTTCATCCAGTGGTGCTCATCTTTCTCCGGGTGCAGCTCTGCAAGTCCTGACACATCTTACTACGTTGTTACCATCACAGTCAATATACAAAACAATTTCATCATCCTGAAAGATTCTCCCCTGCCCCTTTTGTAATCAACCCCTCCTCCTCCCACGGCCTCTAGAAACCACAGGTCTGTTTCCCATCTTTTTTTTGGGGGGGGGGTCCGGTCATGGGGCCTGAACTCTGGGCCTGGACGCTGTCCCTCAGCTCTTCAGCTCAAGGCTAGCGCTCTACCACTTGAGCCACAGCGCCACTTCTGGCTTTTTTCTTTTTGCTTATGTGGTGCTGAGGAATCGAACCCAGGGCCTCTGGCATGCAAGGCAAGCGCTCTACCACCAAGCCACCTTCCCAGCCCCTCTGTTTCCCATCTTTGCCTCTCCCAGAAGAAAGAGGACCATACAATATGCAGCCTTGGAGTCTGGCCTCTTTCCCTTAGCACAATGCATTTGAGATTCATTGCTGTGGATGTATGTATTAGCTGGTTATACCTCTTAAACTCTGGAGTGGTACGCCATTATTTCAATATACTACAGCTGAAGGACATTTAGGAGTTTCCTGTTTCTGAAGATCATGAGTGAAAATGCTATGAAACTTACAAATGGATATGTGTAAACTGGAAGTTTTTGTTTCACTTAGATAAATACTAGAAGTTTGGATTGTCCTGTCACAAAGTTGTGACACAGTAGCATCTCAGTGCTACTGTTTGGCTATTATTTTGGAATTCCAAAATGACAAATAATGCCTACCACACTGTTTTATGTCTTATAATCTGCATATCTTTTTTCTATTTTTAGTAATTGTTTATTAAATCCTTTTCCTCTTTTTAATTGGGCTGTCTTTTTTTTTTTTTTTTTTTTGTCAGTCATGGGGCTTGAACTCTGGGCCTGGGCACTGTCCCTGAGCTCTTCAGCTCAAGGCAAACACTCTACCCTTGAGCCACAGTGCCACTTCTGGTTTTCTGGTGGTTAATTGGAGATGAGTCTCTCGGACATTCCTGCCTGGGCTGATTTTGAATCGCAGTCCTCAGATCTCAGCCTCCTGAGTAGGATTATAGGCATGAGCCACCGGTGCCTGGCTTGGGCTGTCTTCTTATCATTGAATTTAGTGAGTTCTCTTTTATATATCAGAGTTTTTAAAATATTGAAATGATTCTGTCAGCAAGTACTGGTGGCTTATAGCTTATAATCTTAGCTACACAGGAGGCTGAGATCTGAGGACTGCTGGTTGAAGCCAACCTGGGCAAGAAAGTCTGGGACTTTTATCTCTAATAAACTAACCCTCCAAAGAAAACCAATAGTGGAGCTCTGGCTCAAGTGGTAAAGCACTATCCTTGAGCAAAAGAAGCTCAGGCCCTGAGTACAAGCCCTAGGACTGGCATTAAAAAGTATATCATGTATTTGTTCCCTTCAAGCCATCTTTTCCCACTTTGGTTTTTTTATATATTTCAAAATAAAGACAGTTACAGGCTTCTGATGTTGAGATAACTTTTTCCTCAGTGCCCTAAATCAGTTTATACAGTGGTTTTATTTCTACTGCAGAAGCTCCTAAAATTTGGGCAAGTGTCTAACAAAAAGAAAGAAAGGAAGAGAGAAAGAAAGAAAGAAAGAAAGAAAGGAAGGAAGGAAGGAGGAAGGAAGGAAGAAAAGAAGGAAGGAAGGAAGGAAAAAAGAAAGGAAGGAAGGAAGGAAGGAAAGAAGGAAGGAAGGAAGGGGGCTGGGAAGGTGGCTCAGTGGTAGAGCGCTTGCCTTGCATGCATGAGGCTCTGGGTTCAATTCCCCAGTACCACATAAGCAGAAAGAAAAAAAAACAGAAGTGGTGCTGTGGCTCAAGTAGTAGAGCATTAGCCTTGAGCTGAAGAGCTGAGCGACAGCGCCCAGGCCCAGAGTTCAGGCCCCACGACCGGGCCCAAAAAAAAAAAAAAGAATGAGATAAAGAAAGAAAGGAGAAAGAGAAAAAGTGAAAGAAAGAAACAAAGGAAAAGAAAAGAAAGGCAATGCCTGGTGCCAGGAGGTAAATACTATAGAAAAACACATTTTTCCCTCAGCCTCTCTGTCTCTCTGTCTGTCTGTCTCTCTCTCTCCTTCTCTTTCTCCCCTGTGCTTTTCAGCTCCTCCATTTGGATTTGTTTATATGCCAGATATTGTATTTTATAAAATGCCTTTATCTTACCTCTTTTGGTTGGGTATAAAAATCAATGGATTTTTCACCAACACATTAAAACTATCACTCCCACATTCTCTTCACCTACACTGCCCTCTAGTAAAAGTAGTCTGTCCACCACTAGCTGCTCTTAACAAGTAATGAACTGGGTAAAACAAAATAATGGACAAATCCATGATTTTAGTATAAATTTTGGAGGGCTTTTTTGTTTTTCTTTTTGAGACAGGTCTTACTATATAGCCCAGGCTGGCTTCAAACTCTCAATCCTCCTAACTCAGCCTTCTAAGTGCTGGGATTTGGGGCATGTACTTGCACAGTTATCTGAGTGAATTTTTTTAACAAACTTCTTTCTGTAATTGAGAAGTAAAATAGATTAAACCCTTTTAAAGAACATAGATGATCTGTTCAGCAAGTTAATAAGCTTGACTTGAAAGACATTTGTAGAATTTTGCATCTATAAGAAAGAAAAAAGACACCATTTGCCTCAAATTCATATTAAATATTTACAAAAAGTTGATTTTATAACAGACAATATTATAACCTAACCAACAATAGCAAGGATTGAGCATCATCAATATTCTCTTAGATGAAACAATTGAATTGCTGGGCACCAGTGGCTGATGCCTGCAATCCTAGCTATCCAGAAGGCTGAGGTCTTCAGGATGACAGTTCAAATCCATGTTGGGCAGAAAAGTCTTCAAGACTTTCATCTCCAGGGGGCTAGGAAGGTGGCTCAGTGGTAGAGCGCTTGCCTTGCATGCCTGAGGCCCTAGGTTCTATTCCTCAGCACCACAAAAGAAAAAAGAAAAAAAAGCCAAAAGTGGCGCCGTGGCTCAAGTGGTAGAGTGCTAGCCTTGAGCTGAAGAGCTGAGGGCCAGTGCCCAGGCCCAGAGTTCAGGCCCTACAACCGGACCCCAAAAAAAAAAAAGCTTCCATCTCCAATTAACCAGCAAAATGTTGGACTGGAGGTGTGGCTCAAGTGATAAAGTACCAACCATAGTAAGAAAGCCTTCTAAGAGTACAAAACTCTGAGTTCAAACCCCAGTACCAACACACACACACACACACACACACACACACATATACACACACACACATTTAGTTATAAATCTACTGAAAAGTATCTAAAAACTTCCATACTTATAAATTATTTGAAATTGTATATCTAATACAGATAAAAAGAATAAACTACATAAAATCATAAAATATTACAATTACGAAATTATAAAATATTCTATCTTACTGGATGTGGCAGCTTCATTACTGGTGCCTCAACTATGTCCCCTCTGGTGGTTTGAAGTACCCATCCCCCAGCTACCATGAGTATTGAATGCTCATAGTTGCCCCTACCCCAGAGCTTTGACCTCAGTTGATAGAGCCATTTTAGAAATTAAATGAATGGGCAGAATTTAACAATATAAAAAACAAAAATGATACATAATGGTAGAAAAGCTCAGGAAGGTAAGCTCTAAGAAACTATAAACTGTGAATAACATTTTGCTGCTAAACTTTAAAATGTAGATTAAAAAAAAGATCATTTCTGAGAAAAGACATCTATCTGAAAATTACTCAAGACAGAATATAAAAGCTAAATAAGTTTGGGGTTGGGAAGGTGGCTCAGTGATAGAGCACTTGCCTTGCATGCCTGAGGCCCTGGGTTCGATTCCTCAGCACGACATAAGCAAAAAGAAAAAAGCCGGGAGTGGCGCTGTGGCTCAAGTGGTAGAGCGCTAGCCTTGAGCTGAAGAGCTGAGGGACAGCGCCCAGGCCCAGAGTTCAGGCCCCATGACCAGACCCAAAAAAAAAAAAAAAAAGCTAAATAAGTTTGTAATCATGAGAAATTTAACAAGGAGTTTAATATTCTACCCAATTAAAACAAATAGGATCTGGTAGTTTTATAGGTAGTTTCTTCAAAGCATTTAAGGAACAGTTTATTCCAATCTCATACAAGTTGTTCCAGAAATAAGAAGGTAGCATTCCCTAATTCATTTTATGAGGCTAGAAAAATCTTGATACCAAAACCAAACAAGAACATAGTAAGAAAGAAAAGCCATGGACCAACTATCACTTATAAACATGGGTACAAATATTCAAGAAAAATTCTACATACTGAATCTGTATGAGTTAGTATGAGTTAGTCATCTTTCTAACAGTCTACTCCTTTGGCCATTATTCTATGTACCTGTGTACCTTATTTAAAAACTTTGGAAAAAACATCACCAGCAAGAGATGAGACTAGGACTTAGAATCATATGAGAGACACTTTTTCAAGACTTACAAGAAGGGTCTTGGCTGAACATCTGATGTCTAGCCAAGGCCAAAACACTGGTGTCACCTTCACAGCCAATTCAGTTATCCATATGTCCTCAAGGAAGTTAATTAATTTAAATAAGTTTTAGAAAAATAAGAAGATAACCTTTGGATGAGGATCCTCGAGCATCAAATTGCTTGTGAACACATACATCTGTATAAAAATCTAAATGGTCTGAATTACTTTTAAATAAAAAAAAAAGACCCGTAGGTCTTGTCTGCAATCCTGTCCCTCAGACCTGTGCCAGCTGTGGACATTATCCTGGATCCAGGGAAGGCACACACTTCAACACCCTGCCTTCTTCCCTCTGCTTCAAATGGAAAAGAATTCATCTCCAAGTGGCACTGACAAGGTCAATGAAGAAATGAGCAAGAACAAATGGACTGGCCATGGAAATCCCTCTGCCATCAGAGCAGGAAGTTTCATGGTTCCTGCCCACCCAGTGGGATGTGATAAGTAGCTGGGGACCACTGATTGTTGTGGAGGCTTCCCAGGCTGCCATTTATCAAATGAGAATTATTTTTGGTTCTTGTAACCTTGTTTTCACTCCAGTAGTGCACACAGTTCCCTGTGTGGGGCCATCAAAGGTTCCAAAGCATCTCCCTCCTGTGGCCTAAGAGTACTTCCTCTTGGCACTGGCACTGAGGCCAAGATGGGACCACCTGTTCTCTCAGGCCCCTCCACTGAAATCAAGACACAAACAGTTCTGATTTTAATGTCCTGTCGTGTTAGAGGGTGGCAACCCGGCGGAAGCCTTCAAACCTCAGGGATATATTTTTTTTTTAACTGTGAACATAAAGCTAAATTAAGCATTTCCTCTGTGGGTGGGAATGTTTGGAGGGGACCACTTAATTCCAACTCCTTTTCATGAATGAAAAAAGAAATAAATAATAAAAAAGCTCTCACCATGAACATCCTTCAAGCTCGGAAATTCCACAATTAACACAACTCCCAATCCCACTTCCTGCTGCAGAAGGAAGAATGGGTTCCTGTCCAGAATATTCTGAGCCTAGCCTTGGCTGGCTTCCTTGGATAGGGTGTTTATTTGGCAGCTGACTACATTCCTCCTCCACTCCTATGCCCCATCCCCTATGTCTTCTATGTCCTCTTCCCTACTTGGATACTAAGGGCCAATGCAACATGGCAGCCTCCATGGAAAAGGGCTCTCCCTTCCTCCATTCATCCATCCATCCATCCATCCACGTCAACTCCTTCCTATTGCTTACAGAGCGGACCCTGAGTGGTATCTCTCAGCTTTGTGCTGTGCTTACCACACTTCATTGCTTTGTCTCTCATCATTTGACTGTATAACTGTTCTTTTTTTTTTTTTAAATCAATCGTGGGGCTTGAACTCAGGAACCTGAGCACTGTCCCTGAGCTCTCTTGTTCAAGGCTAGCACTCTACCATTTTCAGCAACAGCTCCTCTTCTGGTTTTCTGGTGGTTAATTAGAGATTTAAAAGTCTCACAAACTTTCCTACCAAGGCTGGCTTTGAACTGCAATCCTCAGATCTCAGCCTCTTGAGTAGCTAGTATTACAGGTGTGAGCCACCAGCGCCTGGCTGAAACTATTCTTAATGACGTTGTTTGTCCTCAGTGAACCTTTGTACATCTTCCTCTGACTTACCCTCCTGGGAATCATTTGTCTCACTAACCATTTCCTCCTTCCTTAGAATGTACTTAGTTTCTTTGGCACCAACTCTTAGCTTTCTTCTCACCTCTCTGCATATTTCTTCTTGATCTCTTTCTTTCAAACCACTCATAATTACGTGCTAGCTCCTCCAGTTTGGGCTTCAGCCTACTTCTCTCAAGCCATCCTCTTGTCTAGGGGTGCTTCCATTTGTATTTACCCTCTGTAGGCAATGGGATGCAAATCTACCATCTTCTGTCTCTGCAAGTCCTCTGGCCTTTCCTATAAACCCCACCTACCAGAAGTCTCTCCTTGGATGAGCTTCAACCACTTCAAACCTCTTGAGTGAAAGGAAGCCAGTTTCCCCACCAGCCCATAAAAATCCAATTTCTTGTTTTAAAATCATATGACTCCACAAAGACACTAATATCAAGACATTTTGTTCAAGCCAGAAACTTGGACACTTTGTCACCAGTTGCCTTGACCCCCTGCTGTGCTCCTTCCCCCCCCCCACCCCACCCTATCCACAGCTAAACTCAGACAGTGGTTCCTCCCTAATAACCCTCATTGTCATCTACATAAGTGTGGACTGAGACTAGTTTCTGGGTGTCTGCAGTTGTTCCTGCACCTCCAATTCTGTCCTGCAATCTGGTCTCCATTCAGTATTTTATTCATAGATAGATAGATAGATAGATAGATAGATAGATAGATAGATAGATAGATAGATAGATATGTATTTTATATATATATATATATATATATATCACCAGTCTTTTCTTTTTTGGGGGGGTCTGGTCGTGGGGCCTGAACTCTGGGCCTGGGTGCTGTCCCTCAGCTCTTCAGCTATAGGCGTGCGCTCTACCACTTGAGCCACAGCGCCACTTCCGGCTTTTTTCTTTTTGCTTATGTGGTACTGAGGAATGGAACCCAGGGCCTCAGGCATGCAAGGCAAGCACTCTACCATTGAGCCACCTTCCCAGCCCCTCACCAGTCTTTTCTATCCTGAGAATCAGATCCTGAGACACCATCCACCAACCCTCATCACCACTGGCTCTGCACCTCCTATGTATCTTGCCCAGCTCAGCTCAGATTTCACCCACCTCTCTGAAATGCTTCCTCTGACCTCCTTTACCTCTTGGAGGTCCCCCACCTCCACCTTAACCAGCACCAAATCCCGGTGACTCCTGAAGCACCCACCTCACAGTGGGGCTTCCAGAAAGCAGGAAATGCTGAATGAAGACTTAAATAACAAAACAGGGTATTCAGTATTGCTGATTTCAAGGAAGGGTTCATGAAGAAGGTAGAGCTTGTAACAGACCCTAAATCTAAGGATGATTTAAACAGAGGAAGCAGCTCAGAGAAACAGCCCATGGAGGGACATGGCTTTGACCGTGTCGTGTGCAGGGAAGGACGTTACTTGGCTAAGGTCAGGTTCAGCCCAACAGAGAGGCTGAAGCCATAATCCTGGCCATGAGAAGTTACTGTGGCACGATCAGATCGGGGTTTAAGGAGAGCTGAACTAATAAGGTTGCCTATCCTGGTCACTAGCAAGCCCGATTCTAGGACTCTACCCTGGAGCTACACCTCCACAGACACAAATCAACAAGGGATTTTATTGCAGAATTATTGTAATAGCAACTGAGCAACTGATAGGAAACAACTCACGTGTGTGTGTGCAAAAGGCTTGGTGAATAATCTCTGGCATATCTACCCAGCTGTACAAGAACAAAGATGACATCTGATCATATGGAACAACTTCCAGAAAGCAAGTGAAAAACTGCAAAGTATAATTAGTATGCACGATGTGTTTCTCATGGTATAAAAATAAAAGATAATAAGATAAATAGAGAGGGAGAGATAGAGATCTGGAAAACCAGAGGGTTATTTTTGCATAAACACCAGAAAGACACATTAGAATTAAAAGAAAAGACAACAATAGGGAGTATTAGAATGATCATTTAAGGGAAAAGGATGGAAGCCAGATTTCACAGAGCAGTCTAAGCACTTAAACTTTGCACAAAGCACTCTGCTAGGCACCAGTGGCTCATGCCTGTGATCCTAGCTACTTAGGAGACAGAGATCTGAAGATTGTGGTTCAAAACCAGTCTAGGTAGGGAAGTCTGTGAGACTCTGATCTCCAATTAACCACCAAAATAAAAAAAGCCAGAAGTGGGGTTGGGAAGGTGGCTCAGTGGTAGAGTGCTTGCCTTGCATGCATGAGGCCCTGGGTTCGATTCCTCAGCACCACACAAGCAAAAAGAAAAAAAGCCGGAAGTGGTGCTGTAGCTCAGGTGGTAGAGCGCTAGCCTTGAGCTGAAGAGCTGAGGGACAGCGCCCAGGCCCAGAGTTCAGGCCCCACGACTGGACCAAAAAAAAAAAAAAAAAAAAAAGCCAAAAGTGGAGCTGTGGCTCAGTGGTTCAGTGTTAGCTTTGAGCCCAGATCCTACGTTCAAACCTCAGGACTGGCACAAAAACTAAAACTAAAACAAAAGGCAGCACTTACTTTGAAACCTCGAAGATGTTTTGTACATTCAAAAACTAAACTAAAAAGAAAAAATTCTACAATTGATGACAGTCTAAAATAAATATGACTACCTCAGGCTGGGGACAACCACTTCGAAAAAAATATTATTTCAAATTTACTTTGTCTATAGTATGCTGTTTATGTATCTATGGTAAGATATAGTCTTAAGATAAATGTACAAAGACATCTTAATTTTCACTTAAGAGGTTCACTAATAACCTATTTTATACATATTTTAGGATATACAATTGCTGCTGATGTGGGACTCAGAAACCCACACTCCAAAGTGAAGGCCTCAGAAGCAGTTTCTCTGCCCTTTGCCTGGCCTCCCGCCTCTTGCTCAAAAGCAAGCCAGAAAAACTGGATTCCTTCCTAAAGGCAGGTGATAAGAGACTAGAATCTTCTTTCTAAAACCTCAGACATAAAACCTAGACATAGAACCCTAACCATTCCTACCTTTAAGACTGCCAGGAAATAAAGATCCAAACCCCAGAGGACTCAGATCCCACATCTAGAAGGAAGAAGTGCTACACTTGAGAGCCCAGGAAAAACCTGCAAAGATAGGCCTCCCTGGATCCCTAATCAGTCTATGTCCTCGAACTTAGACCCTTTTTGTCTAGCTCATTTCTAGACAGATGTCTCTACATCATAAAACCTAAGCACCAAAATCCACAGTTCACTCTGGGTCTTTGAATCTTTGATGTGAAGTCACCTGTGTTACCGAGACTATTCTCAGATAAATGAATTGTGCTTTTCTGTTGTTATGGCTTTTGTCCCTACCACAGTCCCTTAGAATGGGCAGAAAAGAGGTCACCTCCTTTCCTACCTCTACTCTAGGACCAATATCTCCTTTATTTATTTATTTATTTATTTATTTTTGCCCATCATGGGGCTTGAACTCTGGGCCTGGGCACTGTCCCTGAGCACTTCAGCTCAAAGCTAGCACTCTACCACTTGAGCCACAGTGCCCCTTCCAGTTTTCTGGTGGTTAATTGGAGATAAGAGTCCATGGGCTTTCCTGCCTGGGCTGGCTTTGAACCCAGATCCTCAGATCTCAGCTTCCTGAGTAGCTAGGATTACAGCATGAGTCTGGTTTACCTCTCCCTTACTTTTAAGAGAAATTAGATACGTTTTTGAAAACCTCGAAAGCTTTTGCTTTTAAACTTGTGATATTAACTCTGAATAAGATATATATCAGGGGCTGGGAAGGTAGCTCAGTGGTAGAGTACTTTCCTTGAGTGCATGAGGCCCTGGGTTTGATTCCACATAAGCAGAAAACCAGGAAGTGGCACTGGCTCAAGTGGTAGAGCGCTAGCCTTGAGCTGAAGAGCTGAGGGACAGTGCCCAGGCCCAGAGTTCAGGCCCCAAAACTGACCCCCCCCCCGCAAAAAAAGATATATATCAGTATGTAGCCAGCATATTTTTAATTAATGCAAAATTAATTCCCATACACATGTACACTGTGCAATGATCAACTCAAAGCAACTGCCATCACATATTGTTCATTTCTTTGCTGTGAGAACACATGCAAAATCCTCTCTCCTGCCAGAAGCCTGTGGCTCTTTCCTACAATTCTAGCTACTCAGGAGGCTGAGCTCTGAAGATCATGGTTTACAGCCAGCCCCAGCAGTCTCTGTGAGAGTCTGATCTTCCAATTAGCCAGCAAAAATCTGGAGATGGAGGTGTACCTCCAAAGGAGGCCCTGAGTTCAAGTCCTATATTGGCAAACCAAATTATATATATATATATATATATATATATATATATATACACATATATACTATATTAATTATACATATATTCTTCTAACAATTTTGAAATACTCCATATATTGTTAACCATAGTCAGGCTACCATGCAAGGGAACACCAGAGTTGGGATTCCCAAAGGAGATCAGTCCTGTAGTAGAGCAGGATGAAGAAGATCGTTTACCTCCCTGGTAAACGAACTGAGATCAAGGCTATATGATAACTTAGAAGCAGAGTAGAATATGGTCTACTCTTGAGACCCTGCCTGTTGGGAACAGGAAGTCACTGTGGTTCAGAACACAGGTTCTGGGCAAAGCAGTCTTGGCATCAAATCCTTTGATTTCCATCTGCTGAAACTCCATTTGCTTGAACCCCAGAAAGCTGGAGGTCAAGGTCACATGATAATTTAGAAGCACAGTAAGATACTGTCTACCCTTGGGAGCCTGCCCTTTGAGACACAAAGTCACTGTGGTTCAGAACAGAGGTTCTGGACCGTTCTTAGTGTCAAATCTTCCAATTCTTACTTGCTGATTGGTTGGATTTGGGCAATTCATGACATCTTTCAAGACTTCTATTAAGTTTTTTGTTTGTGAAATGGAGACAGAAATGACAAGCTCCCAAAATACTTGGGAGAATTAAATGAAAGAACGTATACAGAGACTTTATTTTACCACCTGAAATAAATTTAGAGGCTAATAAATATTAACTATGATTATTACCACTGTCAGAGTCCACTGAGTGTTAGGCTCACCCTTGCTATCTAAGACCCTCTCAGGGCAAGAGGAAACATACTGCTTTCCTCTAAGCTGTGGATGTATATATCCAACTGCCTATGAGCCTCTTAGACATCTTGAGCTTATCTTGTCTAAAACAAAGTTTATTATTTCCTTTCCCGCCACTCCATCTGTCCCTTAGCTTTCTTCCTAATCCACCTTTGAAATGTACTCAAATCTTCCCCCTCCTCATGCAGAACATAAAGTATTGTTACTGCCATGTCCAAAATCTATCTTTAGTTTAATCCTTTCTTTCCATCTGCACAGTCAATGTTCTGGTCCAATTGACTATTATCTTTGCTTGGGCATCTCCATCCAGAGCATCCAGACATATGTCTTTCCTTCAACCTTTGTTGTCATCCAATCCATCTTCTAAACTTATAAATCAGAGCATGTGCTTTCTCTGTTATTGTGGGGTTTTTTTTAACTAAAAGTAACATCCAAAATTCTTAACTTCCTGGCACATACCTTTTGGTTTTGTTCTGCTTTGTTTTCTAGTTACAACATTTGCTATGGACTGACTTGTGAACCCTCTCCTTTCCTAGGTGGAATCTCACAGCAACTTGTAAGTCTTGTTTTGGAAATAAGTCTTTTAAGAGTTGATTCTGATTAAATGAGGTCATCAGAGTAGAGCATGGATCAAACCGGTGTCCTTATAAGAGGAAGGGACATCAGAGATCTCTGTCACGTGAGGGTGTGGAGAAGAGGTGGCTGTCTACGAAGTAGAAACAAAGCCCTCACCAAATCCAACCCTGCTGCACCCAGTTTTGAATTTTCAGCCTCTACGAAGATGAGAAAGGAAGTTTCTGTGCTTGAAGTCACCATTTCCTTAACTCAGCCTCAGTTGACTAACCATATCTCTAACTGTACTTTGTAACTATACATCTATTTTATTGCTGTTGTTGTTCCCTTTCCTCTTTACCCATTATATTATTAGCTAAAAAAAAAAAAAGATAGGCCTGTGTTTACCTTTGAAACATGTGCTTGGTGTTAACTGTGGTAACTTGCCTGTGGCAGGGACCAATCCAATCATGTCAGATGAATAAGCTGCATTAAATGTGCACAAAAAATTCTAAGTAGAGTAATCAGATGTCCTGGCTTGCTTGGAACAATACTAGTGTATGTTTAGTTACCAGTTTATGCTTAGTGTTCTAGTGTGATTGCTTTTTTAAGAGAAGAAGCATTGATTTTTGGCTCACCAGTGTAATTATTAATAAGTAACCCATTCTTACTCTTAGAAGTATCTGTTTTGGATGATATGTGGTCAGTTATTCAGATATTTCTTGCTTATTTATATATGCCAAACTTATAACACACAACCTGATTTCAGAAATACAAAAATCCTGAATAAAGTATGCCTTGAAAAAAAGAGAGCCCCTCAGCTTCTTCCTCTTTTCTAACTGTAACTGTGTCACCATTAGACCGATCTCTCCTTACCCCCTCTCCATACGGAGGTAACTACTGTTTTGTTTTGTTTTTAACTCATCTTTCCATTGATGGACACGTAGTTGATTTTACCACTTAGTGAAACTAAAGTCTCAGAAGTCAGCTTGCTGATTCTGAAAGTCCCCACGTTCTACATCCTTACCTGTTTACAAAAGCCTGTTGAGTTTCTGTTTCCCCAATGCTGTACTGTTTCCCCGGTGTGATGTACAAATTCCCAGCCCAATTGCAACTCCTTTCCTGTAACTCACATAACACCCCCTTCTCTGAACTGACTCTTCCCCCAAATTCCCATGGTCCAAAGTAATGTGACCCATATAACTGCCTTTGTGACCTGTGTGACTGCCCCTGACATTTTGTTTACATTCTGCCTATACCTGTCCACTGCTGCTACCTCCATTCCTGCTTGGAGCAGCCCAGCAGATCTGTCCGCCAATAAAGCCTTGAGCCTGAGTCAATTACTCACCTCTCATTTATTACAGTGAAATCTTGTGAATGATACTGCAGAACCTAGGGTGCAGATACCCCTTTAACATACCAGGTCATCTCCTTTGGATGTTTTAAACTCGTAATTTTTTTAATGTATTTCCTAATGCTGCTCAAAGAACAGGCCTAAAAGCTATGAACACTCCTCTCTCCCTCCTCCCCCCCACCCCGACACACACACACCCAATGGCACTCAGCATATCTAGCTAGCAGCCAAATTGTACTTTCCAAATACCAATCTGCACTAAAAAGAACCAGAGCTCCAGGAAGAAATGGCTACTTCCAAGAACATAAAGTGAGTCTAGAACTTCGTGTTCCAGAAAACAAGGAAACTTCCAGATTGAACTGGGTCATGTTGGAAGGACATATGACCCAGCGTTAGGGGCTCCCATGGGCTAAAGATGCAGCACTCTGAAGATTAAAAAAAGATCAATGATTTTAACCAATTATGTATAACATACTGAATACTACAGTATTCTATATTATGTCATATATAACCATAGAAACATAGTGATATTCTAAAACCATCATTTCTATAATCCCCAACATGATCATTGGTTTAGCTCAAGACCACAAACAGAAGAGAAAACTAGGTGGAAGGTTGGCATGAGTAGGAAATTTATTTATTAGGGGTGTTACTAGGTATTGAATTCAGGGCCTGGCAGGTACTTAACCACTTGAGTCGTGCACTGTCCCTGTGAGTGGCAAATTTACAAGTTGCCAAATTAAAATCCCACTTATTCATTGCAAAGAGGAAATCTGCTTTTCACCCAAGAGATCATCAGCTTTTCCATCTGATTCAAGGTGGTGAACCAACCTGACACTGTGGTCTCCTATGCAGAATTCAATAATGTTCAAGGCTGGAAGGTAATAAGAGCTTTACACTTAATTTTCAGCTTACAAAAATCTCAAAGAGAAGAAGAACAAATAAAATTTTATCACAAGGAAACAGATTAATCCAGATTGCAGGACAATCTACCAGAAATGATGAGGACATTTCAAAAAGTTTAAGCCATGAGGGGGAAGAAAGCAGATGGATGTTCTAGATCAAAAGAGATTAAAGGACAGGTTTGGTGGCTCATCCCTATAGTCTCAGCACTTGGGAAGTAAAGGCAAGAGAACCTCAAGTCTGAGGCCAACCTGAGCTTTAAAATAAAAATGTATACTTTAATATACATACATACATTCATACATACATACATACATACATACATACAAAATAAAGAAGATGTAAGCCAGGTACTAGTGGCTCATGTCTGTAATCCAACTTAACAGGCTGAGACACAGAAGATCACAGTTCAAAGCCAAGTTCAAAAAAAGTCTGTGAGACACTATCTCTCAAATAACCAGCAAAATAGCAGGTGTGCAGACATGGCTCAGGTGCTACAGCACCAGCCAAGAAGGTATGAGACCCTGAGTCAAACCCTAGTACAAGGAAAGGAAAGGAAGGGAAGGGAAGGGAAGGGAAGGACCCCTAATAAATAGAAGGGAGAAAGGGACAGAGGGAGGGGAAGAAAGCTCTCAATAGTAGCAATTTTGAATCTGGGTGGGAGGCAAATTGCACAAGGTACAGGCATTCCATTTTTCTTATGGAGGAAAAGTCCACACAGGTCTGAGGAACCAGAAACTTTACTACATGATTGGAGTGGGTAGAAGCTGCTGCTCAAGGGCTAGGTGTGGGGTGTTGGTGATTATTCTTACCATTTCCTTTTCTGTTACTGTTACTGTTATTTTTCTGTTACACGCAAACACATACACACACACTCGCACTTTATGTTCATTGTGGAAAGTTTCCAAAACACAGATGAAGTAGAATATAAATGCAATCTCCCACCATCACAGCTCCAGGGAAACAATGCCTGCTACAAAGGTGTCACTGTGTTTCTCTCTGGGGCTTTTAAAGTTGTCATTGAACTGGGCCTCCCTCCAACCTCACAGGCTCCAGTGTGTTTGGGGCCATAGTCACCCATATCTTGTTGCTCTTGCAGAACCCCAGGGCTTGGAGGCACTAATATCAGCTGCTGGCTGGATCTCAGACAGGTCATCCCAACTGTTCTGGCCAATGCTACTTCTGGGTTCCTAGAAGTGTTCAGATAGACATTAGTTGTGAGGCCTGGGAATGTGGGAGGGACTGGCCTCTAATGGGGAGCCGTTGTAATCATGCCCCTATAAAGGAACCCGAATCTCCATACCATACACACAACAAATCCTCACTCATGAAAGCACACCTCCAAGTGCACAGGAGCACATGACTCTGTATATGGCCATCAAACACAGCTCTGTGCATACACACCTATTACACACATACGCACATACAGCCCAACACACAGACAATTACCATTTATTCATTTACCTTCTTCCTCCCATGAGGAAAATGATTGATGTCTTGCCTCTTTTCCTTTCTTATTTTTTTTTCTTTTTTTTTTTTTTTTGGTCAGTCGTGGGGCTTGAACTCCAGGCCTGGGTGCTATCCCTGAGTTCTTACACAAGGCTAGCACTCTACCACTTTGAGCCACAGAGCCACTTCTGTTTTTCTGGTAGTTAATTAGAGATAAGAATCACACAGCCTTTCCTGCATGGGCTGGCTTTGAACTAGGATCCTCTGATCTCAGCCTCCTGAGTAGCTAGGATTCTCTGTTTCTTTTGCTTCCTCTTTCTTCTCCTTTTCCTCCTCCTCTTCTTCCTCTTCTTCCTCCTCCTCCTCTCCTTCTTCTTCAGTGGTGGTGCTACTGGGGTTTGTACTCAGAGCCTTGAACTTGCTAGGCAGGCAGTCTATCACTTAACTGATTTCCCCTCATCTCTTTTGCTTTAGTTATTTTTTCAGATAGAATTTCATCCTTTTTCCCAGGCCAACTTTGGAGCACAATCCTCCTCTCTATCCTTCCTTCATAAGTGGGATTACAGGTACATTCTTGGCTTATTTGTTGAGATGGGCTCTCACTAACTTTCACCCCAGCTGATCTCAAACTTCAATCCTCTCAAACTCTACCTCCAGAGTAACTAGAATAATAGGCTTAGGACACTATACCTGGCTCTTCCTTTTTTCTATTTAGAACAAAAAAAAATAGACAAGACTTTTTCTTTTCCTCTCTCCCCTCTTAGAAGAAAAGATAAGTTGACAGTATTTTTTTTTCTAGGCTCACTATGATATGCAAATCTGTGAGGCCTTGACAATGGTGGAAGAGCTGAGAAGAAATGACTCAAACACAGCTGGAGGTCGCCAGAGCCAGGAACTCAAGGCCTCCAACTTTCCAACCAGCCTGCAGAAAAAGAGATTCACATGCACACATCTACCAGGCTGGCATGCAAGCCTCAAAGCCAGCGTGAATTTTATACAGTCAAACAAATGTCTTTTATGCTCTAGAACCCACCAGGGTTCTAGAGTTGAGTGCAGAAGACATTGTGTCTTAGTGTCCTTGGTCTTTCGGAGCAGCTCAGGGTTCTTCATCAGGTCAAGGAAAGTAGCTGATAAACTGAAACCCAATCAGGCTGCGGGCTGAGGCTGCAGGCTCGGCCAGCCTGTGCAGACATTCAGGGCTTCACACTGGCTTTTGTTACCCCTCCCCTGTCACCAGATGGAAATTCTTCTGAATTGTTTGAACAAGAAATCCTGCATTGCCGTTTTGTACAGGGCTCTATAATCGGGAAGAAGCAATAGAATAACTTTTCCCAAACCAGTCACTGGAGGAGAGCAATGCTTAAGCCCTGAGGTATCATGCAGGGACAGACAGTAACACACCTGACACTGAGATTGGAGTGGGAGGGAGATCACAGAGATAAGATGAGTGCCTCCTAAGGGCAGGCAGATTCTGTAGATCATGAAGTTCAAGGTCAAAGCAAGCCACAGAAGGTGACACCAGAAAGAGTTGGGTCCTGAGAGGAATTCTGGAAGTTCTATGCCCTTTGTCTACCTTTCTAGGGCAATTTAGGACCACGGGCTCTACAGCCTTGGGGGCTGTGACACCTCCAAGCCTTTGTCCTTTAACAGTCTAGACTCCCAGATCGTATGAAGAACCCAGGTCCTTCTCAAAAGTCTGGGAGAGTCGGCAGTCGCAGCTACCCAGTGTCTTCTTAGTTGTCCTACATCAGGAATCTTAGGTATCTGAAAGGGGGGTGGGCAAGGGTCAGCCTGGGGGCCAGAGGTCAGGAGTGGGAGAGCAGGTTCCTTGGGATATCTCAGGTCTGTCTTTATCTACTGTCTAGTATTTCTGGGATGGCCCCTCCTTGTGGGAAGATGGATCACAGGGGTAGCAAGTTCTAGGTCACCCCAACAACACAATCTGGGGGTTTATTCTGTGCATGACCCTAACAAGGCCTTTCCTACACCCTGAAGTAAGCACTAGCCTCCCTCAGCCCTGGCTGCACAGAGAGTGACAGAGCAGAACCAAGGCCCAAGAGAGCGCCACCCAGCCCAGGAGAGCGCCACCCAGCCTTACAGCAGGAAGTCACATTGTTGGAAGGCAGGTGGTTGCAAACAGCCTTGCCTACACTCACAAGGGAGGGTGCCTGGACCTAGGCTGTATGGCCCTGCAGAGTTCATGGGGAAGCACTCTAGGCACCTACTGTTTGCAAAACCCTGGGCCCAATCCATTTCTTTATAAATGAGACAGAAGTACCTATATTGAAAGGCACAAATATAACTGCATTGTGTATGTTGTGTGTGTATGTGTGTATACACAGTACTAGTACTTGAACTCATGGCTTGGGTGTTATTCCTGACCTCTTTTATTCTAGGTAGGTGCTTTACCATTTGAGCTACAGCTCTACTTCCAGCTTTTGGCTGGTTACTTGGAGGTAAAGTCTCTCAGATTTGTCTGCCTTGGTTGTCTTCTAGCCTCATTCCTCAGATCTCAGCTTCTAGAATATATAAGAATATAAATGTGAGCCACTGGCAACTGGATAATTGCATAGTTTGGGCAGATATACCATAAACTCTTTACATCTTTGAAGAACAGGAGATCACTGTCAACCCAGGAAATATTTGTCCCTCCCATGATATAATTAATTATTGTCATTTTTATTAACTGTAGAAATTCATGGGATTTATAACATTCCCATATATGCATGCTATGTGCTCCAATCATACTCATGATCTCATACTGGGAAGTGTGCGTGGAGAGACTTGCTTCCCAGTGTTCCTCCTCTCCCCAGGTACTCCCTCTTCCTACATTTGTGTCTTTTTTTTTTTCTTCGTTGGTTGTGGGGCTTGAACTCTGGGCCTGGGCGCTGTCACTGAGCTCTTCAGCTCAAGGGAAGTGCTTTACCACTTGAGTCACAGCGCCACTTCTGGTTTTCTGATGGTGTATTGGAGATAGGAGTCTCACAGAATTTTCCTACCCAGGCTGGCTTTGAACAGTGTTCCTCAGATTTCAGCCTCTTGATTATAGGCATGAGCCACCAGTGCCCAGCTTACATTTATGTCTTTTTCTTTTTAAATCTAGATTCCTCATATAAGAGAAAGCAGACCACACTTCTCTTTCTGAATCAGGTTCATTTCGCTTAACATGATGATCTCCAGTTCCATTCATTTCCTACACAGAATTTTGAACATATTTATGGCTATATAAATACTCCATGGAGGGGCTGGGAAGGTGGCTCAGTGGTAGAGCACTTGCCTTGCATGCATGAGGCCCTGGGTTCAATTCCTCAGCACCACATAAGCAAAAAGAAAAAAGCCGGAAGTGACGCTGTGGCTCAAGTGGTAGAGTGCTAGCCTTGAGCTGAAGAGCTGAGGGACAGCGCCCAGGCCCAGAGTTCACGACCCATGACCAGACCCAAAAATAAATAAATAAATAAATATTCCATGGAATCTCTTTATACACAAGGTCTCTAGATCTCTTAAATAACCCTTGAGAAAAATCTTCCACTTCATGGATGAGGAAACCGAGGTTCAAAATGATGTGCCTTGCCCAAGTCATACCCAGATGGTGTGATTGCATCAGAACCAAAATTTCAACGTAGGTCCGTCTGACTCCAGAGAAGTGAAGGAAAAATTAATTAGGACCAGTAAGATATAGCTAGCCTGGGATATTGCTCTGCAAATGAAAGAACTTCCATGCTCTAGGGAGCCTCTGGATAAGTCTGAGGCAGTAGCAAATTGGAGTTTGAAGGTTTCAAGTTACATGGGCACAAGTGTAGGGGAAACTGAGCATGACCAGAGGTAGACAGGGCAGGCTGAGTTAAGCAACTCTGAGTGCTTTCCATCAGCCTCTGGCTTCTTTGCCATCCTCTGCTGCCCCCAAGTGGTCATTCATCAGAATTGATTTCTTGTCTAAGGACCTATTTAGAACCCTTTGTGGTGGTTAGTTAAGCTGTGGTTAAGCGTTCTGGGGAGATAAGAATCACCAGCAGGGCTTATTAACACAGAGATGCTGTGACTCGGTGAGTCAGGGCCTAACCTGTTCCCTGGTGACCACATTTTGAGAATCACAGGCTTAGTTGTTCAAGGAGCCTGTGGGAAGAACTGGCTGGCTACGGTGTCTCCTGGCCTACAGAACTGCCAGTGAATACATTTCTGTTATTATACAGCACCACTCCCCGATCTGAGGTCATTGCTTATAGCAGCCCTGAGATACGTATACAGGTGATGTTGCCGATCTGTCTAACATAAGGCAAAGCACTGTGCTGTGTCATGATATTCCCTACTGGCTGATGGTCCTGGTACTAAGCATTTTTTTTTTTTTTTTTGTCGGTCGTGGGCCTGAACTCCGGGCCTGGGCGCTGTCCCTTAGCTCTTCAGCTCAAGGCTAGCGCTCTACCACTTGAGCCACAGTGCCACTTCCGGCTTTTTTTTCTTTTTGCTTATGTGGTGCTGAGGAATCGAACCCAGGGCCTCATGCATGCAAGGCAAGTGCTTTACCACTGAGCCACTTTCCCAGCCCACTAAGCATTTTTTGTGTGTATTTATTTCTTATCTATAACTCTTCTTGGTTAAGTATTAGTTCAATTTTCTCCATTTTTGTTGAGTTGCTGGTTTTCTTATTATGGAGTTTTAATGAAAATATTATCCTGGTTGTGTCTTCAGTTTTTATTCTCTTTACAATGACTTTCAAAGAATGGGAGTTATTGATTTTTATGAATCCCAATCTATCACATTTTTAATAGACTGTACTCTGGTCAGGTTTTTTTCCTGAGAAACCTTTGCCTGACACTCTCATCTATGACATCGTTTTAGGCTTAAATTTAGGTCTGTGATACCTTTGAGGGCTTTGTTTTTTGTCAGTTGTGGGGCTTAAACCCAAGGCCTGGACACTGTCACTAAGTGCTTTTGCTCAAGGCTAGGACTCTGACACTTTGAGCCAAAGGTCCACTTTCAGTTTTTTGTTTTGTTTGTTTGTTGTTGTTGTTGTTGTCAGTCGTGGGGCTTGAACTCTGGGCCTGGGTGCTATCCCTCAAGCTCAAGGTGAGCGTCTACAACTTGAGCCACAGCGCCACTTCTGGTTTTCTAGTGGTTTATTGGAGATAAGAGTAGAGTCTCACAGACTTTCCTGCCAGGGCTGGCTTTGAACAGTGACCCTCAGATCTCAGCCTCCTGAGTAGCTAGGATTACAAGCATGAGCCACTGGCACCCAGCTCACTTTAAGTTTTTAAATGGCTAACTGGAGATAAGAGTCTCACCAGGACTTTTCTGCCCAGGTTAGTTTCAAACTGCTACCCTCACATCTCAACCTCCTGAGTAGCTAGGATTACAGGCATGCACCACCAGCTCCTGGCTGGGTTTATTTTTATTTGGCATTAAGTATGATCTAAGTTTATTCTTCCTTTATATGTGGATATCTAGCTGTTCATAAATGTCAAAAAAAAGCTAGCTTTCCTGCCCGTGCAATTGTAACCCCTCTGTACAGTATGTTCACAAATAAAATTAAATTAAATTTAAAAAAAGCTAGCTTTTTCTAAGAATTGCCTTTGCATATTTGTCAAAAATCAATTAGCCATATATACATAGGTATATTTCTGAGCCCTTCTATGTTGCATTGTTTTGGGTCTTTGATTTGGTGGGGGAGGGTTGGTGGTAGTGGTGGTGGTAGTGGTACTGGTGTTTAAACTCAGGTCCTCATGCTTGTGAAGCAAACACTGCTATTTGAGCCAATTTGCTAGCACCTTTGTGTGTTGGTTATCTTTTATAGGGTCTCATTTTATACCCAGGCTGACCTAAACTGTGATGCTCTTATTTGTACTTCCCTTTGTAACTGGTATGACAGGCACTCACCATTGTACCCAGCCATTGGTTGAGATGGAGTCTCACGAGCATGCCAGGAGTGGCTTCAAACTGAAATTCCCCTGACATCTACCTCCCAAGTAGCTAGGATTACAGGCTCCAACTACCATACAGGGCTCTGGTTTTCTGCATCGATGTCAATCTCCCACTGTGTTAATACCCATTTCTAAGTCTGAAAGTCAAGAAGTATAAATTAATCTTTTTTTACGAAGTAGTTTCAGCTCTTCTAAGTCCAGCCCAGTTCTTTGAATTTTAGAATCAGCAGGTTAAATTTCTACAAAACTATTTCCTAGAATTACACACTAACAGATCAATTGGAGAGAAGTGTTACATTAACATTACTGATCCTTCTGACCTATGAATATGACTTTTTATTTAGGTCTTTAATTTCGATTGATAATTTTCAGTGTTTTTCACATCTTTTGTCAGATTTTGGCTTTTAGACTTTCATATTTCTGATGCTGTCATAAATGGAGTTGCTTTTGTTCAATTCAATTTCCTGCTTTTAGTGTTAGTGTATAGAAATAAAATTTTGTTTCTTTTTATTTAATCACTCTTGTGCATTAAAACCTTGCTAAACCCACATCTTATATTTCTTTTTTTTTTATGCTTGGGACCTCAAATTTAAAAATCCAAAGGCCTAAAGCCTAAAGCCACATGTACCTTGACTAAAGCCAAGGTTTCCTAAGATAGGCACCATACATTCCCCATTAAACCTACTAGCCCTTTGCTTCAACTTTGCCTGCCAAGAATTATCACTATGATGTCCCCTCCCAACTATACTAGGGGAGAAAAGCTATTTAGGAATCACTAGCTTTCAGTATGTCCACGAGGGGGCAGAGAAGAGTCAATGACTGCGGTAATCCTTCGTACGACTCCTAAACACCCACAGAAGAGGAAAACAGCTGAGATGAAGGTTTACGTGGCAGTGCTTGGAGCCGAGAGAAAGTGAGGCCAACTGCTCCCTCTACTCTATCTCTTCAGAGGACAAGACCTCTGAAACCTCACTGCTAAGCACTGACTAGAGGCTCCAAGTGGGCGCACATCTTAACACGCAAGGAGACCCCTATCAAAAGAAAGTAATTCTTTGGAAAAGACAGGGATGGACACCGTACTATAAAAAGGACCTGGGTGTCATCAGGCCCTTGTCTAGAGTACTGCTGCCCTCTCAGCCTTTGTCCTGATCTTTCCTGGGTGAGAACAAGGAGTATCTCTCCTTGTGCAGACCCAGGCCCTGGAGAGGGCTGTCCCAATGAATGTGTGGTCTGAGCAGCTCCTACAATGGGGATCCTCTGGCCCACCCCTAGCCAGGCCCACGGGAATGGCCTACATCCTTTCCTTCTCTCTGATTTCTGCTGGACTGCCAAGGCTTTGGTTATGCTTTTATGTTTGGCTGGTTGGTGGGTAGCTTTGATTTTTTTCTGAGACAAGAATCCACTATGTAACCCAAGTAAAACACAAAACTCATCTAAAAAGTTTTAAAAATATGACCCAACTGTATACTGTCTTCATAAAACTCACTTCAAATATAACAATTCAGGTAACTTGAAAATAAAAGGATGGGTAGGTAATGTTCCACAGTCACAAATCAAAAGAAAGCAGCAGTGGTTTCGCTAATATCAGATAAACAGACTTCAGAGCAAAAGAAATTACTTGAGGACATCGTGTGATAATAAAGTGGTCTGTCCAAGGAACATAGCAATACTACATGTATATGTACAAAGCAATGGAGCCTCAAAGAATGTGAAGCAAAAGTTATCAGATTGAGGGGCTGGGAAGGTGGCTCAGTGGTAGAGTGCTTGCCTTGCATGC
>NW_012267229.1:10058147-10085287 GCF_000151885.1 Dipodomys ordii
AGGCCCAGAGTTCAGGCCCCACGACCGGACCCAAAAACAAAAACAAAAGAAACAGAGATGAATTGCCTCAACTTGATTGAAAAAAAATACATCTGTGAAAAACCTACAGTTCACATGATATTTAAAGATGTAAGCCAATAAATTAATGATTTTACTTTCATTCCCACACTCCCCCTGTCCCCAGCCACAGCCTGAAAGCAGCAAAGGTTCATTTCTTGCCTTCATTACAAAAGCATCACAGGTCAGCTGGGGACTCAAGGAGGTGAGGGAATTTTGCTCTGTGGCTTCTGCGTTCTGGGATCCAGTTAAAGGTAGCTCCAACTGTAACAAATGAGTTAGGTTTCATTTCCTTCTTTCTGATCTGCATACGTTTTTATTTCCTTCTCTTACCTTCTTGTGCTAGCTTCAAGCTTCCTGTACTATGTTGAATGGCAATATTGGAAAGGGACACCTTTGCTCTGTTCCCGGTCTTTGCAGAAAAGTGCTGCTTTGAAGGGGACTTGGGAATTGACGCCTTTGTCTTCCAGGTCAAGATTTAGGAGTTAATATATGATTTTTCCCTAGAGCTTTTCCTCCCTCAGCAAGCTCCACTTATAGCTTTAGGGGAGCTTAATTGGACCTAAGAGTCTCATGAACGGGCTGGGAAGGTGGCTCAGTGGTAGAGTGCTTACCTTGCATGCCTGAGGCCCTGGGTTCGATTCCTCAGCACCACATAAGAAAAAAAAAAGCCAGAAGTGGTGCTGTGGCTCAAGTGGTAGAGCGCTAGCCTTGAACTGTGATCCTCTGATCTCAGCCTCCTGAAATCTCAGCCTCCTGAGTTGTTAGGATTATAGGCATGAGCCATCAGCACCTGGCTAGAAAAGGGGTAGTTTTTTTTTTTTTTTTTAGGCAAAGACAATGTTTTATTCTTTCATGGAAATCTGGAGGGATGCAGGTCTAGAGTTCAGTGAAGAGCTCAATGACATCTTTAGAAATCTAGCTCTTTCAATGGTTCTTCTTAGAACATTCATTTTTCGTACCCTGAGGCTGAATATTGTGGCCCCGTGCAAAGAGGCAGGAAGTGAGGTAGAAGACAGGTGGGAGTGAAAGGGTTGTGTTTTTCTTAGTTTTGGAGTTGCTCTCGAAAAGGGGTAGTTTTTTTCAACAACTCATACCAGAGAAATTGAACATCCAGAGGCATAAATATATCTTACACCAAAAAGTAACCCAAAATAGATCATAGATTTAAGTGTAAATCACAAAACTATAAAACTTTTAGAATAAAACATGGGAGAAAACAATTATCACCTAAACTTTGATTAAGGGTTTATGCTGAAGCTGGGTATCAGTGGCCTATGCCTATAATCTAGCTACTCAGGAGGCTGAGATCTGAGAATCAGGATTCAAAGCCAGGCCAGACAGAAAAGTCTGAAAGACTCTATCTCCAATTTACCAAAAGCTGAGCTAGAGGCATAGCTCAATGATAGAACACCAGCCAAGGCAAGCAATCTGGTTCAGCCTCCAGCAATGCAAAATATATTAATAATAATGATCATCTCATTAGGAAATGGAAAGAAGATACAAAGGGACATACAATGTTAAGTAAGCCCAGGAAAAGACGTTTAACATCATTAGTCTTTAGGGAGATTCAAATTAAAATTGTGAGGAAACATTCCTACATATCCATTAGAACAGCTAAGATGGAAAGTAATAGCCATACTAAATACTCTAGGCATGTAGAGAAACTGAAACACTTGTACTTCGCTAACAGAAAGGTAAAATGGTAGAGCCACTCAGGAACATAGTTTGGTGGTTTATAAACCAAATGTCATTTACCATAAAATTCAGCAATTGCACTCCTGGGCATTAATTCCAGATAAATCAAGAGTTGTATTTACCCAGAAACCTGTCCACAATAGCTTATGGCAGCTTTATTTATAATAGCAAACAGAACAGAAATTGCCAAATTGACCTAGAGTAAATGGATGATTGATCAAACCATGCTCTATTACTCAAAACAGCACCCCTGGATGCATCTTAAAGGCCTGATTCTGAGGGGGGAGAAACCAAAAGAAGATCATATACTGTATGTTCCCATTTATAAACAGTATTTTCAGAATAAAAATTAATTAATTAATTTTAAAATAAATAAAATATAGAAATAGAAAACACATTAGTGGCTCTCTCTGCTCTCTCTCTGCTCTCTCTCTCTGCTCTTTCTCTGCTCTTCTCTAGCTCTCTCTGCTCTTCTCTAGCTCTTTTCTTTCTCCTTCCTCTCTTTCCCAGCCGCATGGAGTGCCAACCTTGCCTGATCCCAGCAGGCTCTTTCCCAGCTCTCTTCTCTTTCCTAGCTTGCTCTTTCCCACCTCTTTCCCAGATGCTCTCTTTTCTAGCTCTTTTCTCTCTTTTCTAGGTCTTTTCTCTCTCTTTCCCAGCTCTCTCTCTTTCCCGGCTCTCTCAGCTCTCTTTCCCAGGCCTTTCCCCACCGCGTGGAGGACCCAGATGGCCTGGTGCCAGCCAGAACGATGAATAAACCTACCCCTTACCTGAAAAAAAAAAAAGAAAGCACATTAGTGATTGCCAGAGAAAAGGGATGGTAGAAAATGAGGTGTGATAGGTATATCTCCATAGAGATGGTCGTTACACACATTTACACAAGGGATAACATAGTACCACATTGTATTAGTGTCACTTTTCTATGCACATGCTGTAAGAAACAACCACTGAAAGGCGAATTTCTCTACATTATCTTTGCAACTCTGAATCTCAAATAATTTTTTTGTCAGTCTTGGGCTTGAACTCACAACCTTGGCTCTGCCCTGAGCTCTTTCACTCAAAGCTAGCACTCTACCACTTTGAACCACAGCTCCACTTTGGTTTTCTGGTGGTTAATTGGAAATAAGAGTCTCATGGACTTTTCTGCCCAGGCTGGCTTTGAACAGTGATCTTCAGATCTCAGCCTCCTTAGTAGCTAGGATTACAGTCATGAGAACCAGTGCCTGGCCTCAAATAATTTTTAAATAAAAAGCTTTTTAAAAATAAATATATGAGCTGGGCACTGACAGCTCATCTCTATAATCCTAGCTACTGACAATCACCATCCAAAGCCAGCCCTGGCAGGAAAATCTATCAGACTCTTACCTACAATTGGCCAAAAAGCCAGAAATGGAGCTGTGGTTCTAGTGATAGAACACTAGCCTTGAGTTTAAAAAAAAAAAAACCTCAGACACAGTGCCCAGGCTCTGAGTTCAAGTGCCCCCCATACACACAAGCAGTATGTGAAACTGATCATGGCGGTTCACACCTGTAACCCTAGTACTCAGGAGGTCAGAAGGATGAAAGGAAGTCTGGGGTACATCATGAAACCCTGTCTCAAACAACAACAAATCACCAGATGAAAACCTCACACTGGCGGGAGTGTGGGTTACACCGGGCTGGGATGGCAGTGGTGGAATGGAAATGGAGTGAGCTCATGTTTCCGTATGTGGGAGAAAGGAAAGAGGGGCCAGCACGGTTTCTGCTGTGGCTTGCAGACACTCCTTTCCAGCGGCAGGACGTGGATCAAGTGGCAAAAAACCTGGAAGCTGAAGGCTCCATGAGGGGCAGGACTAATGAGACTGCTCACAACTAGGGTTCCTAGCAGCCAGGAGGTACCCCTCCTCACCATGGGGGTTCTCTCCTGGCAGAACACACCTAGCCCTTTAGGCTTATGACACACAGGAAACCTATCTGTGCTGGTCCTTGATAAGTTTCTACACCAGCTTCTCCCTTGACCAATAAGGAGCTAAGGATGGGGGGGGGGGTACAACTTATCCAGTGTCACATACCTAGACTACTGAATCAGAGTGAGAACATGAGAAACCCTGACATCCTAATAAAGATTGGGAAGAGTTGGGGGATAGAGGAGTGGAAGGTGCTGGAGAGAGTATGGAGAGACAGTTTCAGGGCCACTGAAATAGTCAAGATATCAGACCAGCGCTGAGAATGGAAAACAAGAGAACAGAAAACTTGGAGACCAACTGCCTGGGGAGCGAGAGAAGAGGAGCAGTGGGGGCTGACTTTGCCCTTTGGGTTGTGCAGTAGTTAGATGGAGCTGCCTTTTCATTGTGCTATGGGTGGGGGAGGGAGGCACGGGTGAGAACTGGATTTTTAAGACATCTGAGATCCATTGCAGGCCTGCCCGGATTGACACCCCTGGAGAGGCATCTAGAAGACTTGTTGACAGACCCGGAGCTTTCTGAATTTGGATTTCTCCCGACAGAACTCTGCATGAGGCACTGGAATAACCTTTGGACCAGGCAAGCCCAAGAATGTCAAATTCCATGCGGAATAAAATGAATAACTGAGTGAAGAGATAAGTGAACAAGAAAGGAGAAATGGCTTACAGAGTTCCAAACAGATGATCAAGTCAGAAGTCACCTATGTGGGGGCGGGGGTGGGGGCGGGGAGAGCAAGCCATACAATTCCTGCTCTCACATTAATGTATTATAGATAGAAAACAGACCATCAAGAGTATCTTCTAATCCATACACAGTCCATACAGTATTTGGCTCCCAGGTCAAACTGGTGGCTCTCTGCAGCTTCTCACCTCCCCAGCCGGATGGCACCTCTCACCCCAACTCCTCTTTTATAGAAATTCTAGAGCTTTAGTTCTCCTTTTCACAGGGAACTATAATGCAGGCTGAGCAAACTGGCCTGAAAGCTCCCAAGTTCAGCCAAGTCCACTGTCTCTGGGCCCCAAGGCTGTATTTACAGATTCATTTGCATGCAAATGCTTCCCCTGTAAAGGGCTAATACCTCTCTTTATCCCCATTCTCAAGAACTGTTTGTTAGCTTTGGTGATGAAAAATCAGAGAGGCTCTAAAATTTCTATATTCACTCAAAATCTACTTATTGAGTGGGCCAAAATCAATGTATAGAGGCCAGGCTACCATAGCCTCTATGGCTTGCTTCCTGTCTCCATCTTCTAGTGCTGAGTAGAGGTAGAGAGGGGGTATTCCCTTACAAACACCCTGAAATCCTCCCCAAATTCAAGCTGTGCTGCGGGATGGGTAACCCAGCCAAGAACCTAGACCGCAGAGGGGAATTGCTCAGTAATCAAAACTCCTAGCTAGCTCAGCATATGGCAGATAATATGGATGGAGGGTAACCTGGAAGGCAAGAGGGGCCTTGAAGAACAATTTGTAGGCCGGTGGCTGACATTGTCCCCAGTTTTATGGCAGAGGCAACAGATCACACACTCCCTGACCCACCAGGGAGACTTGAGACATACCCTTAAGTTCATCAAAGTGCTTCTACATCCACTAAGCCTTGACATGTAGCTGAGAGGCTGTCCTGAGGGTCCTGGGGATTCAGAGTAGAAAACAATGAGGACTAGGCTGGGCACAGGTGGCTCATGCCTGTAATCTAGCTACTCAGGAGGCTGAGATCTAAGGATCACAGTTCAAAGCCAGCCCAGGCAAGAAAGGCCATGAGAGTCTCCAATTAAACACCAGAAAACTGGAAGTAAAGCTGTGGTTCAAAATGGTAGAGCACTATCCTTGAGCACAAAAGCTCAGGGACAGTGCCAGGCCTTGAGTTCAAGCCCCTTGACCAACAACAACAAAAAGCACCACAAAAAAAAACAAAGACTAGATAGATGGCTTCTCATTATCAGATGAGTCTGAATTGCCTGCAGCAGACCATACTGCCCCCTGTGCCTGGCACATGGTCAAGTTTACTCTGTAGTCCTGGCTCCTCTAACATAAGCTCTCCCTGAGTACTATAGTCTTCATCTGCCATTGCTACTGCTGTTACAGCCCCAGTGAGACCAAAACCCCTGCATAGATCACCAGGGATACTCAGAACTAATGTAGCAGAATAGCAATGTTCCTGAACTGGATGGAGGAGACATGGCTACTGTGGTCACCAGCCTTCACTATGGTCCTCCTGTCCTTTTGTTTCAATATGAGGGACCTGGGGTAGTCCCCTTCAACACTGGGTAAAGCTGGCCTATGTTATCAGTAGTATTATAGACAGGACAGGGTGGGGCTATCAAGACTGAGCCTTTGCTGCTTCTGCCCTGCTCTCTCAGATGCTTGCTCTGGGGAAGCCAGTGCCATGTCATACAACCCTCAAGCGGCCCTGTGGGGAGATCCACAGGAGAAAGAGTGGAGCCCCCTCCCCAGCCAGCATTACTTTTCCATGAGTGAGTGAGCTATCGTGAAAATGGATCTTCCAGCTCCATCACACCTTCCTGTGGACCAGTAGCACTCTGGCTGCAACTTTAAGAAAGACCTCAGCCAGGGCCACCCACAAAAACAGTGAAAGTAAAAGCCTACTGTAATCCTCACTACTCAGGAGCCTGAGATCTGAGGATCATGGTTCAAAGTTAACCGAAGCAGGAAAGTCTGTGAGACCCTTATCTCCAATAAACCACCAGAAAACCAGAAATGGCACTGTGGCTCAAGTGGTAGAGTACTTGCCTTGAGCTTATGAGCTAAGGGACAATGCCTAGGCCCAAAGGTCGAGCACCACAACCAACAACAACAACAACAACAACAAACCTGTGAAGATAAGTTGCTTGTTGTTTTAAGCTGCTAAAATTTCAGGGGGGGGTTATCAATCTATGGTGGTAGATTATTAATCTGAAAGGTTTCATTTCTTTGGGGCAAACACCTAGGTGTCAATAGCTTGGTGAAATGATAAGTATATTTAACTTTATTACAAAAAATCTGACAAACAGTTTTCTGAGGAGGTTGTGCCATTTTTACCTGTGCCAGTTGCTTTTATCTAAGACTCATCTCACCAATGACAAATATCATTACTTTCCCAATAGGGCATCGAGTACAAGATGCAGGACCTGGCTGCACCAAACTATTATTTTCTCCTGCTTGATGTTGCATTCCAGTTTCTCAAGAAGATATGACAGCACTCAGTCAATCTGGCTAGAAGCTTTTATTAGCCACGTGGTGACTGTCTCCAGCTCTCAGAGCTTCAGAGAACAGTCCTGTTTGCTTTTCATTGGGGATTTATATAGGAAGAGGTTTCAAGTAGGTAATGTTTGTCAAAGCAAGCAAGCAAGGTTACAGAAGCAAAACACAGCCTTGAGCCACAAGAGTATAGGCAAAACATAATCTTGACTTGCTCAGCATGACCAATATTATCAATGCTATTGATACTATTGATACTTGATTACAAAAAGTCAAAACATATCCTTGGATTACAGAAGTTAAAATACAACCTTGGGTGGGGGCAGGCTTCTGACTGATACAGTAGTTCCGTTTAACCCATGATAACTCTCAAGGCTGTTTATGGGTTTTTAGCAAAGTTCATAATAAACTGCCAAGTTGTCAGCCGGGGAAGCTTGAGAGAGGGAGACATGTTCTTTTGCTTTTTAGCAAGGATGTAAGGCTAATCAGCAGTCAGCCTTAGCCTAGAGTTTTTACCAATAGGTTTTTGCCCTTTATCAATAATTTTGTTCTGTTTTCTGCTTTCACATTTTTGTTCCCATGGATATCCTTCTTTTTCAAGGGAAAGGGGCTCAGGAGAGAAAGTTTCCTGCAGTAGGAGGGACTAAGGCTAGACAATAAAAGGAACTTTCTGCCAGTGAATAGTAGTAAGTCAGGTACCTTGATTTTTGGTGGGGATCATCATAGCTGACTCCACCTTCTTAATTATTTCTTATTTGTTTTTATTTATTCATTCAGTATTTATATTTATCCCCTTTATAATTCCAGCATATCATAGAGATACACCACTGGAATTATAGAGGCTCACCACTATGCCCAGCTTCCCCTTCTTTATTTAAAAACTTTTCAAAAATTGGTGTATACTAATTGTACAAAGCAATTTATTTTATATGAAGTATATAAAAATGATATATCATAATATAATATATACTATAACATTATAATATATACAATATGGTATATATTATATACATATACTGTGCTTTCACCAAATTTACCTTTTCTGTTACTCTTTCTTATCTTTCTCTCTCTTTTTATACATTTTAGTGGGTTTCATTATTCTACCTTCATGCATATAAAATACCTTGGTGGGGCTAGGAATGTGGCTTGGTGGTAGAGTATTTGCCTAGCATGCTTGAAACCCTGGGTTCAATTCCTCAATATCACATCATAGAAAAAGCTGGAAGTGGTGCCGTGGCTCAAGTGGTAGAGTGCTAGCTTTGAGCCAAAGAAACTCAGGGACAGTACCCAGACAGTTCAAGCCCCAGAACTGGCAAAAAAAAAAAAAATTAAAAATTAAATGCTTTGGTCATGTTCTCTCTCTGTCTCTGTCTCTGTCTCTATCTCTATCTCTGTCTCTGTCTCTATCTCTGTCTCTGTCTCTATCTCTGTCTCTATCTCTGTCTCTGTCTCTGTCTCTCTCTCTCTCACACACACACACACACATTTTCAGTGGGCTATGGCTACAACAGTGGTGAGCCTGCAACCCTCCCACGGGTCAAGGCACTTCCTCCTAACTAATCATATATATGGCCTTAGACGTCAACCTGCACTTCAGAGCTGACAAACTTCTTCTTTTCTTTTTGTTTGTTGGTCATGGGGCTTGAACTCTGGGCCTGGGCACTGTCCCTTAGCTCTTCATCTCAAGGCTAGCACTCTACTACTTGAGCCACAGCACCTCTTCAGGTTTTCTGAGTGGTTTACTGGAGATAAGAGTCTCACAGACTTTCCTTCCCGGAGCTGGCTTTGAACCATGATCCTCAGATCTCAGCCTCCTGAGTAGCTAGGATTACAGTTGTGAGCCACTGGCACCGAGCCTCTAACAAACTTTTTTACCTAACCTTCTTTCCCAGAGCTCCTCCAGGCCGCACCAACCTGTGTTCACAGTAAGTTTGTATTAACTGAAAAACACACTTTCATGGGCCTTTGTCTCCTCTCGGCAGAGGGCAGGTGCTCACTCCAGTGTTCTGTCCAGTTACTTCCAGAAGTCTCTAATGTGTCTCACACGAGCTTAGAAACCACAAGGGGTCAGCACTTCACCATGGCCCCTGCCACTGTCTCCTGAACAGCTCATGGTCCTGAAGTTGCAACCCCCAGACCACAGTAAGTCTGTGTTTCCTACCAGAGGAGGAAAGACCTTTGCAGCAGATTCTGTGGGTGTCCTGTCCTGATCCTCTCCCCTGGGCTGGGGCGCTCTTTTACCAGCTACTGTAATGGCTGCCTCCTTCTGAGACTTGCCCTTGGCTAGTGGGTGACCCCCCCAAAAAATTATATTGACACATGGAGACAGCTCTGTGGTCTATTCATCCCCCCACAGCTCCCCCAGAAGACCTAGCTGAAGTTAGAACCCAGCTCTGACCACATCCCTGCAGAGCATCTTGCCCCACCCCAGCCTGCTCCAAATTCCCTCCTTCCAAAAGCACTCCCTTGGTAAGTCATTGTTCCAGAATCCACATGTCAGAATCTTACTCTAGAGAAGAAATCACCTTTCCTCCTAGTTCTGAGCTCAGACCCTTGCTTCAGCCCCCAAAGCTCACAAAGACCCCCCCCATGAAATCGGCCTCTGCTTCTACCTATAGCCCATTCCTACAAACCTCAAGAACAGTTGTAGGACCAAGTAGAAGTCTAAATACCCAGCCATCCCACACCACTCCTCCTCACATCCTTCATCTCTCCCCAAAAAACCCACCCATCAGCCACCCCATGAGCCCTCTTCCCCAAGCAAAACTGCCTTCCTGCCCCTGGGACCCCCACCAGGTATGGTACATTTACAGCATTCACAGCAGTCCTGTACTAACAGTTAGTAACTCTTCCATTTTACTTTCTTTTCTTTTCTTTCTTTCCTTCTTCCTTTCTTTGTCTTTCTTTCTTTCTGCCTTTCTTTCTTTCTATTCCTCCTTTCTTCCTTCCTTCCTTTCTTCCTTCCTTACTTCCTTCTTTTTTTCTTTTTGTCAATTGTGAGGCTTGAATTTAGGGCCTGGGCACTGTCCCTAAGTTCTTCTGCTCAAGGCTAGTGATCTACCACTTTGAGCTTCAGTTCCACTTCCAGTTTTCTGGTGGTCAATTAACAATAAGAGTCTTACATACTTTCCTGCCTGGGCCAGCTTCGAACCACAGTCCTCGTATCTCAGTTTCCTAAGTAGCTAGGATTACAGGCATGAGCCACCAGCATCCAGCTCACCTCTTCCATTTTTCTAGTGAAGAAGCCAGAAGCAATTTACTTAAGATCTAATGAAGTTTAAGCTCATTTGCAAGAGGCCTTTGCAAAACCTACCATTTTGTATGACTGCTTTTATGCTTCTGCTTAAAAAGAGACCCCAGGGGCTGGGAAGGTGGCTCAGTGGTAGAGCGCTTGCCTTGCATGCATGAGGCCCTGAGTTCGATTCCTCAGCACCCCATAAGCAAAAAGAAAAAAGCCAGAAGTGGCACTGTGGCTCAAGTGGTAAAGCACTAGCCTTGAGCTGAAGAGCTGAGAGACAGCACCCAAGCCCTGAGTTCAGGCCCCACGACCAGACCCCCAAAAAAAGGAGACCCCAAATTATATCAACTCAGGCCTCACAAAACCTACCTCTGTCCTAGGAGACACTAAGACTCTGAATAATGAGGCCATTTGCCTAGGATAGTAGCCTGATGACCAATAGAAGCAATGGAGCAGAGATTGCTACATTCCCAGTTCTTTTCCTATCCTGTCTTAAATCTAGAAAACCCCAGGGGCCCGCAGAAGCAGTCCTGAGGATCTAATCCTTAGTTTTCCTCAGTCCCCAACAGCCAGCCTTTCTGGTTGCCAGCTGTCAGTCCCTTCCTCTGTTCTGGCACATTAGTGTGCCAGAGCTGTATTTAAATCTCAAGATAGACAGGTGTAAACACCACAGAACCTTATTAGTACCTGAAATCACCTCACTCTGCCTGTGTCTTCACCAGCTAAGGTGGTTAAGTTCAGAGGGTATCTGGGAATACTGTGGAAGTTTGATTGTGTATCAGTTGGCTTTTTCTGTGTAGCAAACCACTCCAAAACGTAATGATATAGAACAACTATTTATTTACCTCCCAATTCTACAGGTCAGCTATCTGGATGGGCTGCACTCCCCTGTGCACATGCAATCAGCTGCCAAGTTGGCTGGGACTTGGGGTCCATTGGCACATTTCATCTCTGTCCCATGTGTCACTAATCTTTCAATGAATAGCCTGTTCACTTGGTGACTGGCAGGGCTCCAAGAGAGCAAGTTAGAATTGCTGTCTCTTTGGGCCTAATCTCAGGACTTTTGTGAAATTCCTTTCACCATACTGTATGGCCCAAAGCAAGTGATAGGCCAACCATGATGATTAATTGATGTGCCATCTTGGTTGAGCCATGGTGAACAGGTATATGATAAAACACTGGGAAGGTGGCTCAGTGGTACAGCACTTGCCTTGCATGCATGAGGCCCTGGGTTCGATTCCTCAGCACCACATAAGCAAAAAGAAAAAAGCTGGAAGTGGCGCTGTGGCTCAAGTGGTAGAGCGCTAGCCTTGAGCTGAAGAGCTGAGGGGCAGCGCCCAGGCCCAGAGTTCAGGCCCCATGACCAGACCCAAAAAAACCCAACAACACACTATTGTGGCTATACCTGTGAGAGTATTTTTGTTGGGGGAGGGGATATTTTAATCAGTGGAATGAGTAAAGGTTACTCTATAATATGTTTGGACCTCACCCAATCAATTGAAGGCCATTATTAAATGACTATTGACTTCTCTTCAGGAAGAGGGAATTCTCCAGCATGATGCCTTTAGATGAAATCTGCAGCAATTCCTTGGGTCTACAGCTTGCGAGCCAAATCTGCAAGTTTTAGACCTACCAAGTCTCCACGATTGCGTGAGCCAATTTCTCAAAATAAAACCTCTCAGTCATCACCACATCCTGTTGGTTCTGTTTCTCTAGAGAACCTGATTAATACCCTAGTCCAGATTCAGGTGATGAAGAATAGATCCCACCTCCTTATTGGAGGGAGGGCAAAGTCACATTGCCAAGGGCAAGGGCATAAGAGAGGACTAACACAACCACCTTTGCTAATAAGCCACCACAGGCTGTGTGGAGGAACTTGTAACCCTTGGTGCCCACCCTTGAGTACCAAGGTTCTGCTAGACCAGTCAGGCCTAGCTTCTGATCATGCCATCCCCAGCTTGGTTTCCAAACATCCCTGAACAGGGAGGGACTCCCCAGATGGATTTGGGAGTATGTGCCCTACTTGAACCTCCCTAAGACCTACGCTATCTTCTGCCATTCATCTTAGAACTCAATGGAGACTGAAGAAAGCTATACTATTCCCCCTTCAGGGATCTAATGGGCTCTGAGAATGGCTGACAGTGTGAGTTTCCCTGTGTGTCCCTGAAATGTAGTTGACATAATGATTGAGACATACTGATCCCAGCTTGAGTGACCCCTGAGTGAACAAGTAACTGAGTGGTTGATGCTTGCCTGACGCAGAACAAGCAAAGCCTTTTGTGCTCAGGCCTAGAATGTCTACTTCCAGCTACACAAAGCCTCCCAGGACATAAGCCAGGACAAGGGGCAGATGGCTCAAACCTGCATTAGCGCCCCCCACCCCCATCCTCCAGGCTACCTCTGTCCTGCTGTCTCTATCTCTGCTCAGCATTTACTAGTTGATAACAACTTGACCAGTTGACTACCTCCTAGTTCCCAGCCTTACCTGTTCCCTGCTTACCTTCATGACCAGGCTCTGAAATCTGCACTTGGCCTTGCTACCTGCTGGACTGATAGCTGTAACAACTGGGAGGCAATCGAGAGAGAGCAAGAGAGAGGAGTGGGGGCAGGTGAGGGGTGGAGTCAGCCTATGAAACCCAAGGGTAGAACTTCTCATGCCAAATGAACCCCCATCCCCTGGAGCAGGTGAAAACATAATAGAGGAGCCTAGATGTATTGGCTTCAAGCTCTAGCTCCCCATTTGCTACAACTTTGCCATATGGCTTGGTGCTGGTAGTTTTCTCCATGTTGAATGGACATAAGAAGCATCTGCAATGGATTCCATAGGAGCTTTGCCTGTCTCCTTGGGGCCTTAAGACTTAGGGAGCTCTACTGCCTTCCAGTCTCATGCTCACACCTGAGAAACTTCTTTCCTGAACCGCAGACGCTTATGAGGCAGGTTCAAAGTGCTGGGGGACAGGGAGGATAAACAGCCCTTGGGAGAATCCTTCATCTACAGCTCCCTTGGCCTTTGGGCCAGAGTAACCAGGGAGCACTTGAGTCCTCATGCTTCAGTTGCCCACAGTGGTAACCAGCTTGGCAATATACCCTGTATGGACTTCATCCTTCCCTTGACTCATAGAACTACTCGGACCAAAAGTTTCATCTCAGGATCCAATTCTAGGAGAGTACAAATGAAGACACCATTGCAGCCCTGTCTGTGACATACTTGTCCTGGGAACCAAATAATGGCAGAGGCTACTGGCAAGTGTGTGTGCCCAGGGTTGGGTGAGGGGCTGGCCCCAAATCCCACAGGACAGGAGGTGCTCCGTCCCAACCTTCTAGAATGAATAGTGAGTGAGTCATCAATAGCTGGGAAGTCCAAATCTGCACTAGAGGTGTTGCAACCTGCTCCTCCAGCCCACTCTGCCTGAAGAGGAGAGGGAGGTGGGTGGTGGGATGCCATAGGGAAGGTCATTGTCCAGAATGACCGGATTTCCCTCTACTTCCTGAAGCAAGGGAAAGCAGAAGTCCCAAGCTAATCAAGGGACTGTTCAACATGTTGGTTAGAATATCCTTCCAGTTCCTGCTAGATCAGACCAGCTATTGTAGGTCTGTCCATTCTGCATCTCTCTTCTCCCCACTAGACTGACACTAGTCATGTTCTCATCATTTCTACATCTCCTGCCTGAAGTCTTCTCTGCCTCCTCTCAGCATCTCAGCATCTTGCCCACTCTAATCCACCTTTCTAATGTGGATCCTCCTGACTGAGGGCATAAGTTAGGGGTAGAGAACTTGCCTAGCATGTTTGAAGCCCTGGATTCCATCCCAAACACCACATTAAAGCTAAGTGTACACACACTGATAGTCCCAGCTACTAGGGAGACAGAAGCAGGAAGATCATCTAGGCCCAGGAGTTCAAAACTAGCTTGGGAAACATAGTAAAATCTACCTCAAATAAATAAAGTGGATCTTTCAAAGACCAGTTTGGCAAACTACACCTCATGGTCCAAATGCTCTACTGCCCATGGCCCGTTTTTTGTGTGTGTGGCCTATGAGCCACACAATGGTTCTTACATCTTATTTTGTAAACAAAGCAAAGAGGACAGAGATTCTTGCCAACCCCTGTTCTGAAACATAAATCTTACCCTGCTTAAGGGAATAGCCTCCTTGCCAGCTTCATCCCACTGTGCTACATCCACATACCCCAAGTCTGTCTAAGACACCCTCCCTTCCTCCTTCATACGCCTGGTCAACTGCTTACACTCTAGCTGTCCTTTCTGGCTCAGCTTCCCCTCTCAGCCTCATCTGGTGGAGCTGGCACCCACAGGCTCCTGTATCAACTGGAGCACAACTGCCTTGGCCACCAGGTAGGAGATGGAAAGGTAGGAAGAAGAGAGATTAATGGTATTTCTTCCCAGGGTCCTTAGCTGCAGTTGAGTCTTGCTCCAACTCCCTAGTAGGTATATCTACCATGGTTCTAACTTTTCAGTGAATGATCTGAGTCCCTGACCTCCTCCCTCTTCCTCCTAACATCTGGACTGTCCCTGGATGACTTTCATTACTTCCATTCCCATGCAACCAATTCCCTGCCCCCTTCTTTTGTTAATGAGATAACATCTCAATATGTAGCCCAGGCTGGCCTTGAATTCACGGTTCTTCTGTGCCAGGTGCTGATGGCTAACACCAGTAATCCTAACTACTCGGGAGGCTAAGCCTGAAGAATTGTGGTTTCAAGCTAGCTTGGACAGAGAAATCTAGGACACCCCATCTCCAATTAACCAACAAAATGTTGGTTTGCAGAGGTGGGTCACGTGGTTCATCTATGACCAAGCCAAATGAGAACATGAGGTTGTAAGTTCAAGCCCTGGTACCAACACACAAAAAAGAAAGGAAGGGAGGAAGGAAGGAAGGGAAGAAGGATGGAAGGAAGGAAGGAAGGATGGAAGGAAGGAAGGAAGGAAAGAAGGAAGGAAGGAGGGAGGGACGAGAGAGGAAGGGAGGGAAGGAGGGAGGGAGGAGAAGGAGGGAGGTGGGGAGGAGAGGGCAGGGTCCTCTCCCTCCAGCTCCCCAGGGCTGACAGGTACATTGCCACACCCACCAATCCACTGCATTTAATAATTTCTGTTTAAACACTAGTTTCTGGTAGGACTCTCACTAATAAACCATCTTCTAATTATTTGCTGACCCCAAGGCCAGATCAGTTGTCTGCTACTTACCTTCCCTCATCATTTAGCACCTGTGTGGATGCTGATGGTGTTCAAGACAGCTGGATGTCTGTTTGCTAAATGAAGTTCTATTGGAACACAGACACACCCATTTATTTATTAGTTTGGGTTGTTTCCATTATCTTTTCTCCTCCCCCCCTCCTCACTGTGCTCTCCCCCCGCCCCTGTGGTGCTAGGGCTCAAACCCAGGGCCTCATTCATTCTAGGCAAACACGCTGTCCTCAGCCTTTTGGCTGAATAGCTGTACTAGAGATCCACTTATGGCCTACTGAGCCTAAAATATTCACTAACTGGTCCTTCACAGAAAAGGCTTTCAACCTTTGCTGCAGGTTGGCCCTTGATTCCAAATGTAGTCTCAGCTTCACCTGAGAGCTTCTGAGACGCTCCATCTCCTGCCCCACCCAGACCTGCTGATTCAGAATTGAAACAAGGTTACAGTGGATACTTGTGCAGGCTAAAATTTGAGGGTGCAGCCTCAAGAGTCACTCCTTATCACTGTGCTCATCCTGCTCATCAGTCATCATTGACTAATGAATTGTTGGCCTTTCCTGCTAGAGGAAAGCTCAAGGGTTATTAACATGTTGTTCTCTGTTGGATTCCTGGTGAGCTGACTGGCCTACAGAAGATAGATGCAAAGACTTTGTAACAATAAACTTTTGGAAGTGGAACTATAGCTCAATTCATACTATGTTAACCTCAAGAAAAATAGGCTGACAACAGCACTCAGGCCCTGAGTTCAAGTCCCAGGACTGGCACAGAAACAAAACAGTTAACAAGAGCTGCAGAGGTTCAAAAGCAGCACTTACTAGTTTTTTGGGTTTTTGGGGGGGGGCGGGGTCTGGTCGTGGGGCCTGAACTCTGGGCCTGGGCGATGTCCTTCAGCTCTTCAGCTCAAGGCTAGCACTCTATCACTTGAGCCACAGTGCCACTTCCGGCTTTTTTTTTTCTGCTTATGTGGTGCTGAGGAGTCGAACTCAGGGCCTCATGCATGCAAGGCAAGCGCTCTACCACTGAGCCACCTTCCCAGCCCTGCACTTACTAGTTTTTAACATATCAGGTTGATAGAGATTAAAAAAAAGTTGTGTCTGCCCAATGCTGGTGGCTCACACCTATAATCCTAGCTACTCAGGAGGCTAAGATCTGAGAATCACAGTTCAAAGCCAGCCCAGGCAAGAATGTCCATGAGACTCTTATCTCCAATTAGCCACTATAAAACCGGGAGTGGTGCTGTGGCTCAAAGTGGTAGAGTACCAGACCTGAGCAAAAAAGCTCAGGAACAGCTCCCAAGCCCTGAGTTCAAGCCCCATGGCTGAGAAAAATTTTTGTGTGTGAGCACAGGGTATTAGGAGTAAGGAAGAAAGCTCTGTCATATTGTCAACCTAACTCTCTGCCAAGGTCAGTTTGACAGTATTCATTACAAATGCATGTGTCCTTTGACCCTGTGTTTCCACAAGTAAGCCTTTATTTTCCTGACAAACTCATGCTTTGAGAAGCATAGGCTGCTAAGGTATTTATTGTACAAGAATAAAGGATTGTACACAGTTATGCCTTATAATGAAACTGAAACTTTAGAAAAGAAATATAGCCAGAAGCTGGGTGTGGCAGCAAATGGCTATAATCCCTGAACCTGAAAACTGATACAAGAGAATCACAAATTCAAGAGAAGGGAGGAGGGCTGGGAAGATGGCTCAGTGGTAGAGTGCTTGCCTTGCCCTGGGTTCGATTCCTCAGCACCACATAAGCAGAAAAAGCTGGAAGTGGCACTGTGGCTCAGGTGGTAGAGCGCTAGCCTTGAGCTAAAGAGCTGAGGGACAGCACCCAGGCCAGAGTTCAAGCCCCACGACCAACAACAAAAAGAGAGAGAGAGAAGGGAGGAGAGGGAACACGAGGAGATGGAAGGGAGGGGAGGGGAGGATAAGGGAGAGTCCAAGAGTTTGGGACCAGCCTGGGTAAAATAGCAAGACCTAGTATAAAAATAAAACAAAATAAAAAGGAAAGATGTCCAAGAAAGAATGATGCCCAAGATATATTGTAAAAGAGAAAACAAGATATAGAATAGCACCTATCAGATGATCAAATAGCACCTATCAGATGATCAAGAACAAGGCAAGAAAAAAGGAAGAAAACCACACACACACACACACACACACACATCTTATGGCATGTACATAAAGCCTTTCATCAATGGCCAACCATGAGAAGGGTTGCTGGGTTACTTGGCAACAAAATTTCTATCTTTCCCACTGTCTGCCCTTTATTACTTTGGAGGCTTTGTTTTGTTTCTCGTTACAAGTTTCTTCAAAACAATAAAATTTCCTCCAACATTAGTGTGGTTGCTAACCATATCCATGGACATATCTACCTCTAAACTGGCATTTGGTGGTTGCCCCCAACCCCAGCCCTAGCCACAGCCACAGCTTTCAGCACCAGGAAGAAGCCCTCCATCTGTAGGCAGCTCTGTTGGCTTCCCCTGTGAGTCTTGCAGGGCATTTCTCTCCAGACCTTTGTGCCAAGGACTGCCAGGCACAAGATGTCTGCTGGTTGGGTGGCAGATGAGATCCCAGGGGGAAGATGGATGTATTCCTAGAGATATTAAATACCATTGTTGATAAAGTGCCCCCAGAAATGACTCTAGGTGGGATGGGGCATGGCTCAACTGGTAGAGCACCTGCCTAGCAAGCACAGGCCCTGAGTTCAGAGAGACAATGGTGGGGGGGGCGGGCATGGAGAGAAACTACTTAATAGACAAAGATCAAGAGGATCACAGCTCAAAGCCAGCCAGATCCTATCTTAACAAATAAGTCAGGCACAATGGTTCACGTCTGTAATCTCAGATGCACGTAAATTATAAGAAGCAAGTGGCCCAAGGCTGGTCCAGGGAAAGGAAGATGCAAGACCCCACAGAAACAGAACTAAATAAAAAGGGCTGGAGACATGGCTGAAGTGACGGAGCATCTGCCTACCAAGTTCAAGCCCTGAATTTAAACCTCAATACTGGGGGGGGGGGGGACAAGGAAAGAAAGACAAAGATGAAGGAAGGAAGAAGGAAGGAAGGAAGGGAGGGAGGGAGGGAGGGAGGGAGGGAGGGAGAGAGGGAGGGAGGGAGGGGAAAAAATGGTGATCTAGTTCTCAGTTCTCTGGGGGCATCAACTCAGTAGTGGCTGCAGGATCCAAGACCAAGGCTAAAAAAGAGGGATAGTACAGCAGTAGGCTGTCTTTCCTGGCACTGTGTGAACTAAAATCAAACAAAACAACAAAAAAGGAGGAAATCCATGGAAAAATACAAGAATGTGTGTGTGTGTGTGTGTATATATATATATATATATATATATATATATATATGCATGCATACATATATATGTACATATATATAATGTACAGAAAATTATAAATGTATTTTACACATGGGTCTGGAGCCTTCCTACTCCAGTTCTGGTCCACAGTACATAGAAATCATCTGAAAACTCATCCCAAAGAGAACATCCCAGGCCCTACAGATAGAATCAGAATCTGCATTTTAACAAGAGCCCTAGGGAATCTGAGCAAGCGTTACAACCTGAGATAGACGGCCCCTGCCTCAGAGAACTGCCCTCAGCAGCCCCACCTGGTTTCCATGGTCTGTAGCTAATAAAACAACTGCTGTTCCCCCTAACTGGGGCTCCATCCCCCGTGAGACACCAGGGCCCAGGCTGTTCCCATTAGGGGAGGCTTTCAGCAGCTCCTCCCAGACCCAGGCTGGCCTCCTGCCCGGTGCCCTGGCGGCTCCCCAGCCAAGGAGACAGCTCACTTCCTCCTCCCGGAGCCATGGGGACTTCTCAGAACGGAAACTTTTGAGAGTTCTGCACTCACCCAGATGTAAACTCTTTCCAACATGAATAAAGATATATCTGTCTGGCTCAGATTTATCCAACATTGGTATTTATTTATCCATCCACCCAGGGCCTCTGGGTACCTACCTGGTACCCTGACTGAGAGGTGTAAGAGAAGTCAGGGGAGGAGTCAGGGAAGGAGGAAAAAAGCAAGGCCAGGAGCAGGGCTGCTGCCTCTACATCTTTGAGCCCTCTGGAAATTCTCCAGGCCACATCTGGAGGCCACATCTGGAACCCGTGCTGCTGGACTTTTCAGAGCAGCAAGGAGGAGGAGGAGGAGGAGGAAGGGAGAGGGAAAGGGCTGTGCTGGTGTTGGACCAGACCACCCAGGAGTTTGTAGAGAAACTTCCCCCACTACACTCCCCCCCACCACCCCAACTCCCAGCTCTCTGACCCCAACCTCTGTAAAGTACACAGGCAGCCAGCCCCAGCTCAGTACCCCATTCTGCTGCCTTTCTGGGCTCCGTCTACCCCAAGCTGGAAGGACTCTGTTCAAGCCAAACTCTGTCCTACATCTTTCCACTCCCCTCCACCTCCCGACATCAGCCCTCCCCTAAACAGAGCTCTGAGGCCTCCTTTTCTCCTTTTCTGTTCCCTCTTAGGGCCCTCCTCTGTGTGGCTAATGTCTCTTAAACTAAAACAAAACCAAGCTGTAAAACCATGAATGAATGTACAGCCCCTGAGAATTTCAAAGGTGCTGCCTTTGCCATAGTGAGACTCTAAACCTCCTCCTTTGGTGCCTAATACCCTCAGGTAATTCTTTCCCTTGCTCAGTAGGGGAAATGTTAAAAGGCTGGACAAGGTTTCTCAGCCTGTAGCAGCAGAGATCTCAGGGCTCAGAGACTCACTGAGCTGCCATCTGCCTCAGGCCCTCCCTGTAGAAGGCCCCCAATCACCCAGGCCATCAGACAAGCCTTTCTCCAACAGCTACCTCCTGACATTCCTAACCCTGGAAACGGCTATATCCCTTGCCTGGCCCACCAGACCTCCAATTCAGAATCGTGTTTCCTCCACACCCCCTTAACTGTCCCCTGCTCTAGGTCCACCCTCTCTTTCCAATCACTACTGAGATTGATTACAGGCTCTGGGGACTTCCAGGTTCTGGAGCTTTTCTATCTCATTTCTATCAACTGCCCTCAAACCTAGACTAACTTCAAAAGTTATTCCCCTTCCTGTATTCACAGCCTTTGCAATGTGACTTTGTATCTCCTTCCATCAAGAGGAATAGTCTACTTCCCTCCCCATCCAGCTGGCCCACCCCCATGGATTGCTTTGGCTAACTGAACATGGCAGAAGTGATGATGTGCCAGATCTGAACCTAGGCTTCAAGATGCCATCTGCATTTCTGCTTCATTTGGAAATCTATCCAGCCACCTTGTGAACAAGCCCTGAATAGTCTTCTGGAGGATGAGAAACCACACAGCCTTCAGGAAGGCCAGGCTGGCATCAAGTCCCAGCCACCTTTAGAGTAAGCCAACTTGGTTACCTATCTTGTACTATCTCTCCTTCCAGTTTCACCCCCCTCCATCTGTCTCTCTCATACTCCCCGGAATCATATTCCCAATAAACTACCCATCCCCTCATAAGCCTTCATCTTTGACTCTGTTTGTGGGAACCCATGGAATCCAAAGGTCAGAGAAATTAAGTCACTTTTTCAGGATCACACAGCTCATTTTCAGACTGAAATCAATAGAAAAAATGAAAACTTAACACCTAATGATGAAGCACAGTCACATGATTGGAAAAGAAGAAAAAAGTCACATGGTTTTTATCTGTATGATCAAACCACAAACATATACTCAATATTGTTCTATCAACTGACAAAGGGCTCTTCCAATAATGTTCTAAGGACCTGAACACATGTGTTAAACAAATAATATTTAATAGTTAATGATCCAAGTTATGATAGAATACATTTTCCTTATAAAAATGTAAACAGAAGCCAGGTACTGGTGGCTCATATCTACTTTCCTAGTTCCTTAATGAGGCTGAGAGCTGAAGATTATGGTTCAAAACCAGCCAGGTCAGCAAAGTCCATGAGACTCTTATTTCTAATTAACCACCAAAAATCTGAAAGTGGAGCTGTGGCTCAAGAAGTGGTAGAGTGATCGCCTTGAGCAAAAGAAGCTCAGAGACAATATCCAGGCCCTGAGTTCAAGCTCCAGTTCTGACATGCGCACAAAAATAGAGGGGACGAGACAGAACAGATTGTAGATAAAGTTACAGTGCCTGTGGCTGTGTCCCTCTCTATCTTTAATCCTTCCCCAAAGACAACTGCTTTTTCTATGTATTTACAGGCATGCTAGGTATTGTCTTCTGATCTTCAAGTGTTCATATGCTAAGTGCATTCTGCAACAGACTTTTTCATTTATCTTGGAGTTTCAACTTATCTTGGAGTTATTTTTTCTTTCTATTTTTTTTTCTGAGAGAACTGGGGTTTGCATGCCAGGTATCATGCTTGCTACGCAGGTACTCCACAATGTGAGTTCCCCCAGCCTTTTGGGGCTTTAGTTATTTTTTGGATAGGGTCTCATGTGTTTGCCTGAAGCTTACTGTGGACTACAATCCTCCTACCTATGTCTCTCATATTGCTGGGGTTACAGACATGAACCATACCTGATTTCTTTGTTGAGATGAGGTCTCACTAACTTTTTGCCTAGACTGTCTTCAAACCCTGATCTTCTCTAATCTGTTCTCTAATGAGTTGATTATATGCATGAGCTACCATGCCCAGCCTAAAGCTATTTCTCTCTGCCACAGAAGGATGAACAAACAGTAGTTTAACCTTTCTCCTACCAGTAGGTCTTAGGCTCTTGCTAATCTTTTCATTTCCACTATTCCTAACATTGAAGCACCCCTGAATTGACTTTTTTTTCCCTGGTTCTAGGGCTTGAACTGAGCCTGGGCCCTGTCCCTAAGCTCCTTTTGTTCAAGGCTAGTGCTCTACCTCTTGGACCACAGCTACACTTCCAGTTTTTTCTGTGATTAATTGGAGATAAGAGTCTTAGAGACTTTCCTGCCTGGGCTGGGCTTTGAACCACAATCCCCAGGTCTCAGCCTCCTGAATAGCTGGGATTACGGCTATGCACCACTGGCGCCCAGCTATGAATTAACATTTTTGAAACATCAACCAACTTGCTATAAATGATTGCCATCCACTGATTTATTTGCACATCTTCATCCCTGCATGGTACAGTTAACTTTGCATGAGCAGTCATCTACAACTCTGTAAACAAGGAGTCAGGAACACAGCCAAGGAGCCAAGGTAGGAACAAGCAGGGTCCGGAAAGTGGAAAGGCCAGACTCCATGATGCAGCAGTATTCTTGAATTTTATATGGTCTTGGGATCAAGAAAGAGAATCCCAACTACAGAATATGGACTATGCAGGAAGTAGACCAAGGCTGGGATTGGACCTGGAAATGGGGAGCACATGTGCTCGCCTAGGCAACAGCAAGAGGTGATGCATGCATCGTCATGTCTGAACAAAGGCAGGGGTGAGGGGGATAAAGAAGAGGAGACAATACCGGCAAGATTCCAGAGGACTGCTGATTGGTTAGGCAAGCCAAGTGGGCAGAGAGAAATTAATGCCTAACTTCTGGCTTGGGTGACTGACTGTTCCATCTATATTCCCTGGGCACATAAGGGTTGACTGAACGCCATTAAAATTCAAAGCATGTACCCCTTTAACCAAACCACACATCTAGCTATATATTCAAGAGGCATAAACAAGGTATTCACAGCAAGAATGTCTAAAACACTGAAAAACTAAAACAACCCAATTTGATTAGGAGGAGTACATAAAATATATCAATAGCTTTGGATACTAAGCAGCTCTAAAAAAGAATAAGGCCGGGGGCTGGGAAGGTGGCTCAGTGGTAGAGCGCTTGCTTTGCATGCCTGAGGCCCTAGGTTTGATTCCTCAGCACCACATAGGCAAAAAGAAAAAAGCCGGAAGTGGCGCTGTGGCTCATGTGGTAGAGCACTAGCCTTGAGCTGAAGAGCTGAGGGACAGCACCCAGGCCCAGAGTTCAGACCCCATGACTGGACCCCCCCCAAAAAAAATAGAATAAGGCCAGGTGTTGATGGCTCATACCTGTAATCCTAGCTACTCAGGAGGCTGTGATCTGAGGATCACAGCTTGAAACCAGCTTACAGGGAAGTCTGTGAGACTCTTTATTTTTCACCATTTGAATTTTTTTGGGGGGGGGTCGGGTTGTGGGGCCTGAACTCTGGGCCTGGGCGCTGTCCCTCAGCTCTTCAGCTCAAGGCTAGGGCTCTACCACTTGAGCCACAGTGCCACTTCTGGCTTTTTTCTTTTTTCTTATGTGGTGCTGAGGAATCGAACCCAGGGCTTCAGGCATGCAAGGCAAGTGCTCTACCACTGAGCCATCTTCCCAGCCCCACCATTTGAATTTTTTATTGTTATTGTTGAGTTACAGTTACATGAATCAAGTAACGAGTAATGAGTACAATTCTTTTGAGCCATGTCTCCCCTTCCATCACTTTTCCCCAGTTTTTCACTCCTGTGGGATTCTTACCTCTAATTAATCACCAGAAAAGCAGAAAGTGGAGTTGTGGCTCAAGTGATAAAATGCTAGCCTTAAATACAAAAGCCCAGGACCTGAGTTCAAGCCCCAGGACTGGCAGAAAGAAAAGCAAGGAAGGAAGGAAGGAAGGAAGATAGGAAGGAAGGAAGGAAGGAAGGAAGGAAGGAGGGGAGGGAGGGAGGGAGGGAAGGAAGGAAGAGAAAGAAAGGAAGGAAGGAAGGAAGAAGGAAATAAAGAGAAAAAAAGAAAACAATGGGCAGTGCTGAGGCCTCTCTCCCTAAAGCCTGGCTGGTCAGCACAGGACAGAATGGTTATGCTGACCCCCTGGGGGATACTTCTTTAGTGAGGGTGTCTGAGGTGCTAGGCCCAAGAATCTCACTATGGTGTTCTGTCCTACCTCCTCACTGGTCCACCTGAATTCATCATTTCCCAAAGCCTCTTCCAATCCTCTAGCCTGTTCTGGCCTACAGAGGCAAGGAGATTGGGAGTTTGGAGGACTAGGGACAGTTATTTAAATCTCTAGGGGCACAGAGAGCTAAGAAGATACTTTTAGCAGTCTCTTGATGATTAGAACTCCCTTTCCTGTCTATGACATGACCTGTCCTGTGCTGCACACTGGGAACACAGTGCAAGATGAACAAAGGCCCTGTCTCATGAAATTGACACCATGATGGCAGACCGATAACAAACGGGTAACATAGAGACTGCATTCGGTGATAATAAATATCCTGGAGACAAATAGAGCTGATATAGCCAAAAGCCCTAAAGGAAATTAAAGGAGGGATCCAGCAGATATCTGGGAGTAAGTATGCCATTCATGGGGATTGCCAGTGCCAAAGCTCAGAAGAGAAAGGGATAGAAGGATGGAAGGTGAGAGGTAGTGGGACAGAGATCGCACAGGGTTTGTAGACACTGTTAGCACTGTGGCTTTGGCTTACAGTGAAGTAGGAACCATGGGTAGCCTTCAATCAGAGGAGGAACCTGAGGTCAGCCTGTAACAGTTTACTCTATATAGCATGATTAGAATCACCCCGGAAGCAGGTAGATGGGGAGAGAACAAGGATGGACACCGGGAGGTTGATGCAGTGGTGCAGGCACAGGTGATGGTGGCCCAGGTTGGACATGGAGATGATAATGGGCAGGTATTTTAAAGACACGTATGATGGAAGTGCTTGATTGAAGGCTTGGGGGCGACAGCCTCTGGCCTGTATAACTCATCTAGAAACATGAGGAATGAGGGGAAGACTGCAGAAGCAGCAGGCTCAGGGACATGAGTGAGAAATTAGCTCAAGGTTAAACTGACTCATCTGAGGTTGGTGGTTAACTTGGCAGAGAAGTTTCCTAGTAGGATGGGACAGCCAATCAAAACTCTATATTAAAAAAAAATGTGCTTGCCCACAGGAAAACTTGGACATGATTATTCACAGCTTTGTTCCTAAGAATCCAGAATGAAGGACAACTCATATGTCTACAAAGGAATGGATAACAAATTATCGTCTACTCATATAATGGAAAACTACTCAACAAGAAAAAGGAACAAACTGCTATATGGACAACAATCTGGCTGAACCCCAGATGCATCATGCTAAGCAACAGGAGACTTACACCAAGGCCTATAAAGTTGAAGAGCAGGCAAAAACTAAACTCAGATCAGAAATCACTTTCTGTGCAGAAGGGGAAAGGTTGATTGAACAGGAAGTCTTCAATGAGCCTTTCTGGGGAATAAATATGTTCTCTATGTTGGTCCTGGTAGTAAGTACATAAACAAATTAGGAAAACATTATCTGCATTGAACCTTTAAGATGTATGCATTTTACTGTGTATAAACTAAACTCTAACTTCCTTTTTTTTAATGGCAGAGTGATTAAAAAAATGGCTGTTGGGGCTAGGCTTTGCTTGGATTATCAGTTCCTCATAACAGAAAAACAGACACCAAAAAGATGGAATGCAATAAATAGTCTTTATCATTTCGAGGAGGAGGGCTGGCCAACAGCTGAAATCTCTTATTTGATTTGGAGAAGCCCAATATCATGACTTGTTTACTCCAGCAATGAAGGCCAGAACCAAGCCCAGCTTTCCCTGTTCATGCTTCTCAGAGCACTGAGCCTGGGGTAAGGGCCCCAGAAAAGCAGGGGCAGCTGAGAACATGACCACAGACAGAAACAGTGATATCATTACCCGTCAGCCATATACCTCCCATGGTCAGTCCTTCTGGTCAACCCTATGAAACCTCTGCAGGTCTAACAAGTCTCTCCTCTTCTTAGGCCATCAAAGACAGTTTCTGCAGATCATAACCAAATGCCTAGGCTATTAAACGCTTGTGTTGGAAAAGCCCAGAGTTCATTGTCACAGACATCTGGGTATATCCCAAGTCACTCTGGTTTGTCAAGTCCTAGATGATTACAGGGATCTGGTCCTGGGACCAACAGCCACTGTCACAAGGAGGAATCATTGGGTAGGAGGCCTTGGAAAGGCAGGCTGGCCCAGCTAAGGGCATGTTTTGGTTCTGGATTTAGGGGGTTTCGGTTCACCATTCTTGATGAATTTGGGGGCAAGTCAAGGCAGTTTATGAGATTAAATCAAATGCATAGAGCTGGATCCTCACAACTTAGACTAAGGATTCCAGCAGGAAGGCTTTCAATGAATGAAAGGCCAGGATCCTGCCAGGGAATATATCTTGGTAATAAAGTGCAGCCTGGGCCTCAGGGTATTCTCAACAAGAAGACAGACTCTAAGATGTGAGATATGAGGAGTAGGTGTAGTAGCTCATACCTGTAATTCCAGCTACTCAGGTTGGCAGGACTGAGGCTTGAGGCCAACCAAAGCAAAAATTAGCAAAACCCCACTCCAAACCAAGAAGCCATGTAATGGTACATTCCTGTAATCTCAGCTTTGTGGTAGTCTGTAGGTAGAAGAATCACACTCTACAGATCCACCTAGGCAAAAACACAAGATTCTTATGTGAAAAATGACTAAAGCAAAAAAGGGCCAGATGAATGGCTCAAGTGATTAAAAAAAAAAAGTGTCTACCTAGCAAGCATGAGGCCCTCAGTTCAAACCCCAATACCACCAAAGAAAAAGGTGTGGGATATAGCTGGGCAGCAGTGGCTCACACCTGTAATCCTAGCTACTCAAGCAGCTAAGATCTGAGGATCAAGGTTAGAAACCAGCCTGGAAACCAGCCTGGGCAGGAAAGTTTGTGAAACTCTTTTCCAACAAACTACTCAGAAAAGGCTGAAAGTGGCACTGTAGCTTGAGTGGTAGAGTGAGAACGAAGAAACTCAGAGAGGGCTGGGAAGGTGGCTCAGTGGTAGAGCCTTGCATGCCAGAGGCCCTGGGTTCGATTCCTCAGCACCACATAAGCAAAAAGAAAAAAGCCGGAAGTGGC
>NW_012267229.1:10087277-10125874 GCF_000151885.1 Dipodomys ordii
TCAGCACCATATAAGAAAAAAGCCAGAAGTGGCGCTGTGGCTCAAGTGGTAGAGCGCTAGCCTTGAGCTGAAGAGCTCAGGGACAGCACCCAGGCCCAGAGTTCAGGCCCCACAACCGGACCCAAAAGAGAGAGAGAGAGAGAGAGAGAGAGTGAAATCAGAAGAGATGGCTCTTATTTTCAATGGACAAAATCACTTGAGGCCCTCAAAAGTAGTAGGCACTGGTTTGGCTCTTTCCACTTCAAGTGACTAGTATTTGTGATTTTTTTTTTGCTCAATGGCTTTCTTAGGCCACTTGACTCCATTGTATTCACTTAACATCTGACCCAGGACCTCTTAGTAAAGAATGATGGATGGTAAGTACATACCTGCTAGAGTCTGATTCTAAAATGACTAAAGTCCCAACTGTTAAAAGATTAGTCTTTAGTTTAGTACTATTGGAATTGAACCATTTTCCAACAGAGGAGTACAGATGGCTAATAAATACTTGAAAAAATGTTCAACATCCTTAGCAGTAAAATAAATGCCAATCATAATATCATTGAAAATCCAACTCACCTTATAGAGAATGGCAATCATCAGGAAAATAAACTGGCTGGGTGCCAGTGGTTCATGCCTATAATCCTGGCTACTAAGAAAGTTGAGATTGGAGGATCTTGTTTTAAAGACAGCCTTGGCAGACAAATCCACAAGACTCCAATAAAATAGCAAACACTAGACCTGGAGGGATGGCTCAAATGATAAGAGTGCCAACTTTGAGGGAAAAAGAAAGCTAACCGGGAAGGAAGGATGATAGGTGGGTGGGTGGATGGATGGATGGATGGATGGAGGATGGAGAACAGCAAATAAGCAACAACAAATGCTAGTAGGATGTGAGAGAAAAGGGCCCATTATACACTGTTACTGGAAATATAAACTGGTGCAGCCACCAAATAAATCAGTATAGAGGTTCCATTAAAATTAAAGATAGAGTTAGGCATTGGAGGCTCATGCCTGTGATCCTAGCTAATCAGGAGGCTGAGTTCTGGGAATCATGGTTCAAAGCTAGCCCAAGCAGAAAAGTCCCTATATGACTTTTTTTTTCTTTTCTTTTCTTTTTCTTTTTCTTTTTCTTATTTTTGGTCATAGGGCTTGAGCTCTGGCCCTGGGCACTGTCCCTCAGCTCTTCAGCTCAAGGCAAATGTTCTATCACTTGGGCCACAGCACCACTTCTGGTTTTCTGGTGGTGGGAGATAAGAGTCTTATGGACTTTCCTGCCTGAGCTGGCTTTGAACCTTGATACTCAGATCTCAGCCTCCTGAGTAGCTAGGATTATAGGAGCCTGTGGCACACAGGCTCCTGGCCCTATGAGACTCTTATCTCCAATTATCTCCACTCAAAAACCAGAAGTAGTGCTGTGGCTCAAAGTGGTAGACTACTAGCTTTGAGCAAAAGAGCTCATGGACGGTGCACAGGCCCTGAGTTCAAGCCCCACAACCAACAACAACAAAAAACAAAACAAAACAAAAAAAACTAAAGATAGAACTGCCATATGATCCTGGTCTACCATGCCTGGACATTTATCTGGAGGAAGGTGAGTAATTTACAGTCAAGATACTTTCACACCTATATTTATAGCAGCACTATTCACAATAGCCAAAATATGGAATTAGCCTATGTCCCCATTAACAAATGATTGGATAAAGAAAGTAGAGTCTTATTCAGGCATAAAGGAAAACAAAACTATGTCATTTACATAAACTAGAAATTATCATGTTAAATGAAATAAGCTGGATTGGAAAAGACAAATATCACATGTTCTGTCTTATATACAGAGTCTAACACTTAAAAAGAAATAACAGGAATCTAAAACAGGATCTGTTTTGGAGGGGGGGAAGAATGGAAAGGTTTGTAGAGGGGGGGGCTTGAATATGGGTGGAAATACTTTATGCAACTCAGTATAACCTCATCATTTAACAAAAGTTAGCTGAAGGCTCCATCCAGGCTTAGAGTGTATGGCTATAACTAGTAATGTCTGCTTGAACATAGAGTAGGTGAACAGTGGCCTCACAGCTGCCACCACTGTTAAACGCACATTCATTCTGCCTGGCTCTGGTGGCTCATTCATGTAATCCTAGCTACTCAGGAGGCTGAGATCTGAGGATTGAGGCTCAAAGCCAGCCCAGGCAGAAAAGTTCATGAGACTTTTATCTCTAATAAGCTACTCAGAAAAAGCCAGAATCAGTTCTGTGGCACAAGTGGTAGAGCACTAGCCTTGAGCAAAAGAAGCTCAGGGACAGCACCCAGGCGCTGAGTTCAAGCCCCAGGACCAACCGGCAACAACAACAACTAAAAAAAAAAAAAAAGAAAGAAAAGAAAAGAAAGTTCTATCATGGTGAAGTTAGTTCAGTTTTTTCTTTAGCATTCCTGCCTCCTCCCCCCTACCCCCTCCAACGCTGTCTCTGCCTCTAGCTGACTACTTCCTTCATCTGACTTGCCCCACCCCAGGCCGCAAGCCTGTGCAGTGAGCCTCGTTACCTATTTTGTGACTGAGGACCCTGAGGTTCTGAGTGACTTTCCCAGCATCACTGGGTGGGTAAGAACAGAACAGAGGTTTTCAGTCACATCTATCTAACACCAAAACCCAACCTTCTCCCTCTATCTTTCTAGAAAAGGCAGCATTACAGGGCTTTAACCAAAGAGAACAGCCCCATATATCTTTTCATTAAGAGGCCTCTGCCAATGCATGCTCTGAATCTTTGGCTATCTTCTCCAGCCATGTGGTCTAGAAGGTTCTTTGAGAGCCATCAAGAATCCTTTCCCTTCCCCATGGTTACCACAGCAATTCCTGTGACAGATCTGGTCCAGTCTCTCACCCCTGCTAGGGCCCCTAGCTTTCACTTTTTCTGTCCTTGAGCAGCTGTTTTGCAGAGAGGGCTGGAGGCCACATGCAAAGCTGCAGACGAAATTTAAACTAGAGCAGGCATGACTGAAGGACTTCCAAACCCCTAAGTTATGGAAAAATCCTGCTGAGGCCTTTCCAGGGTGGTGACTCAGCTCTCCCCAGGCAGAGGCTGTGAGAAGGGGCTGCACACTGCAGTCTAGCCCTAAAGCCCACTGACCAGGCAGGCAGCTTGCTTGCTTGCTTGCTTGCTTGCTTGCTTGCTTGCTTGGGCTTGGCTCATGCTCTCATTCAGGGAGGAGCTCAGGACCTCAAATACATTTCTGCCACTTAACATCTGGTATTCTGACTTCCCATTCTGAGAAGCCTGGGGGGTGCGACTCGCAGATCCACTAGTGTAACCCTCAACTTCTCCTATCCCAGCCCAGGTAGAGGCTCCCAGCTTGTTTCTGGTGCTATGTTTGGCAGCAGCAAGTGGGGGTTGGGGGCGGAACCCAGAGATTTCTGAAGACTAGGAGTCCTGACTTAACTCAGACATGAAGCACTCCTTCCCTCCAAGGAGGTGCTCAGTCCTATCAAACCTACAACCCAGCTCTGGAGCACAAAGGGCTTAAGTAAGCAACTGAGTTCAACGCCAGCAAAGCCTGAGGTTCCATTTGTCACTAGCAGGTATGTTCAGTCCCATTTCCTAGAATCAGAGCCTGGAGTGGTGATCTGTTACCAAGGCAACAATCTACGGAGAGGGGCAGGGAGGAAAGCAAGACAGGGCCAGGGAAGATGGTAAGTAGGGATGTGGCTTCAGCCTGATTCACAGGAGCTCTGGAGTATGAATGGTCAACAGTTGTTGCCCCTGGAGGGAAGAAAGCCAAACCTCTGTGTACTTGTATCAGTCATCTATTGCCCACCCCTGGGGTTGGGAGAAGATTTAAGTTCCTAGGTTCTGGACAAGGACCATTCCATCATTAAAGGAGGTCTCAGGTATAGGCTGTAGGCTGTAGACACAGCCCTGGCAGCAGCTGTGGGAGGAGCATGCTGGCTGGGGAAAGAAATCCAATTGGAGTATTGATGTGCCCATCACACATGGCTGAATAGCACATGACAACAGAGGCAGAATTGGTGCAGCTGCAAGCCAAGCTCCACCAAGGAGTGCTGCTGACACAGAAACTCAGAAAGAGGCATGGAAGAGACTCCACCTTAGAGCTATGGAGAGAGCATGGCCCTGCCTGCCAATACTTTGATTTGGGACCTCCAGCTTCCAGAAGAGTACAAGGGTAAATTTCTGCTGTTTATGGCCATCCAGAGCATGGGACTTTGTTACAGTGGCCCTTAAAATGCAACGCTTTACTAGAATTTAGTAGTCACTGCCCAGTAGTTTGCCCAAGTTACCTCTACTCAATTTCCGAAAGAATCTGTGGGTTCCATCCTGGAAACTGGTGGCCACGCCCATGTACTACCTTCCTCAGGGATCGGTTAAAACTGCCAGTTGTTCTTCCCCAGGCAAATCCCCCTAAACTACCACTTTTGCCCAGGGGTGGAAGCGAAGGCTCACAGAGGACTAGTAACTTGCCCAAGTTCCTCCAGCTTGGCAAGACCTGAACACAAACAGACTGGCTCCAAAGTCTGAGTTGTTGTTTTTTTTTCTTTTCAGTCATTTAGGCCCCAAAGAGCATGCACCTGCTAAGATACTGGCTGCGTGTTTCCCCTGCTGGCTCACCTCAGGTTTCATGCTGTGAGTCAGAGCAACCAAGATTTTATGAGCCCTCTAATGGGCCAACTACCTGATAATATGATTATGCAAAAAGCCACATGTGAAACTCCCGCCCTAATAACCACGTAATTTATAAGGAAATGAGTCTACCTACTCCCCAGCCTTTGGCTGCCTGCCCTTCACAGAGGTTCTGCAGAAAAAAGAGGTTCAGGGCAAAGCAGGAAAGCACCAGATAGAGATCCTTCTCCTGAGATCAGAGAGCTTCCTCCTGCCTTGGCCCCTGAACATTCCTCCAACCATCTGCCTCCAGAATCTACGAGGAAGAAGAAGAGGAGACTTGAAGGGGGCTCAGCCAAAGAGGAAAGGAAGAGAAGGTGGAGGGGGCGGGGTAATGCAATCAAAATGGGTCAGTGGGATGGGTTGTTCAGCTCTGCTGCTTAGAGCTGGGACAGAGGCAAAACCCACCACATGAAACAAGAAGTCTGTCCTCTCTGCCCTGGGACACCAGAACCAACAGCTAAGATGGGCCAAATTTCGGCAATAGTCAATCTCCCCTTTAATAAGCTCTTCTGGATTTCCAGGTTCAGGCTCTAGGTTGTTTTTTTGTTTTGTTTTGTTTTTCCCTGACATTTTCTGACCTCTGTCTCCATCAGTACTTCTTTCTTCTTACCTCCCCATGCATTTATTATGTACCAGAAGTCATGATGCCAGTGACACCAGAAAGAGTGAGATTCACACAGTCCCCCACCTTCTGCATACTATAGCTGAGTTTTCTCACAACTGTTAGGGCTTCCTGAGATTTAGTCTGCAGTTTTCTGTCCTATCCCTATCCCTATATCTGAATCTCTCTCTCTCTGACAATAACCTGTTCATCTCCTGTCCTCTTCCTCCTGCTTCTCCTCCTCTTTCTCTAAGGTGGTATGGGTGGAATACAGAGCTTCCTGCATGTTAGGCACTCTACTCTGCTCCCAAGATTTCATGTCTGTTCCACATCAACAACTCTCTTTCCCTGTGGAACTAGCCAGTTTCTAACCACCTCTAAAGCTATCTCCTCTGTGTGTGTGTGTGTGTGTGTGTGTGTGTGTGAGAGAGAGAGCTTGAAATCAGTACCTCTGACTCAGTTTGTTGCTCACTCACTTCTGGCCCTCAACCTTTGAACCATACCCTCCAGCCCAGCGCTTCCTTAGTTAAATGGAGATGATGTCTTGCAGATTTATCTGTCTGAGATGGCTTCCACCTGCGATTTTTCAGGTCTCAGCCCCTTGAGGAGCTAGAAGTAAGCCATTGGCATGAGGCTTCCCTCTTCTTTTTGTTTATTGTTTTTATTTTTAAGAAATAAAAGGGAAATTTTCACAAGTTATTAAGTCCTCTCTTTCTACCAGAGTTCACTGTTCTCCTGAATAATGAGAATATAGCACCTGCCATGTGTTGGGCTCTGCCCCAAACCGCTATATGTATCAATTCATTGACCCTTTCCACTAGCCCTAGGAGGTCAATACTACCATGCTGGGATTTGCTCTCAGTTGTTCTTTCTTCTGCCCCACTCCACTGACTTGTGACTTGTTTTGGCTAATGGAATGTGGAAACAGCATGTCAGTTCTGAGCTCAAGATTTATGAAAGCATTGTATGTTTCCGCTTGCCACTCTAATGCCTGTGACCTTTGCCATGTAAAGAACACACCCTGCACAGTTGCTGGTGGAAACATATAAAGCAGGTCTGAACCCTACCTGTAGTCTAGAGCCCAGCCTAGCAGGGCTACAGCCAATCTATGGCTCTGTTGAACCTAAAGGTTATTTATTACACAGTGTTAAGGTAACAAATTCTGACTAATACAATTGCCATTTCCCATTTGACACATAAGAAAAAATCCAAGCTTGCAAAGGCTAGAAATATGAGTCAAGTGGTAGAGTGTCTGCCTAGCAAACATCAGACCCTGAGTTCGAACCCCAATACCATCAAAAGGAAGAGGAGGAAGAGGAAGAGGAGGAGGAAAAAGTGGTGGTGATGGTGGTGGTGGTAAAGGAAGAAGAAGAAGAGGAGGAAAACTGAAGCCTGAAGAAACACAGTGAGTGCTGGGAAGATGGCTCAGTGGTAGAGAGCTTGCCTTGCATGCCTGAGGCCCTGGGTTTGATTCCTCAGCACCACATAAGCAAAATGAAAAAAGCCAGAAGTGGCGCTGTGGCTCAAGTGGTAGAGTGCTAGCCTTGAGCTGAAGAGCTGAGGGACAGCGCCCAGGCCCAGAGTTCAGGCCCCACAACCAGACCCCCCCCCCCAAAAAAAAGAAACACAGTGACATGTATGTTTATACAGCTTGTAAGAAATGGAATTAGGACACAAATCTAAGCAATCTGTCTGTAGTCCCACTATTCTGTATTGACTCTCACACTGAGAGTTAGCATTCTCAAGTACACATTTATACTTTCATTATGTGTGTATATGTACATTACGTGTGTACATATACACATTTACAAACAGTACATCTATATAACACATTAATGCATATATATACATGTATACATGCAAAAATGTTTATGTATATACATACATATGTATGAACGCTATGCCATAGTATCTTATGTTTTTAAGTTCTATGTAGATGACTATATATATATGCATTTATATAATTCTGAAGCATATTTTTTCATTCAACATTATGCTCACCTCATTAAAGGTAATCCTACCACAACATCTATTTTACCTACTGTATTCCATCATGTAAATATATCCAACTTACTATAAGATGGACACTTCCTTTATTTTCAGTTTTTGCTATCTCAGACTGTGCCACACCAAACATTGTTGTACTTATTTCATTTTTTTTTGGGGGGGGGAGTCTGGTCATGGGGCCTGAACTATGGGCCTGGGCGCTGTCCCTCAGCTCTTCAGCTCAAGGCTAGCGCTCTACCACTTGAGCCACAGCACCACTTCCGGCGTTTTTTCTTTTTGCTTATGTGGTGCTGGGGAATCGAACCCAGGGCCTCATGCATGCAAGGCAAGCGCTCTACCACTGAGCCACCTTCCTAGCCCCACATTGTTGTACTTGTGTACATCAAACCACTCTAGGTTCTGCATGTGATAGTGAAATCTCTGGGTCATGGCATGTGTGTCTTTCACTTTATACTACAGAATTGATTGTTTTTGTTTTGCATCTTTTTTCTTATTGATGCTGGGGATTTACTTCAGGGCCTATGCATGCAGGCTAACCAAGTTATCTATCACAGAGCTACATCTCCTTTCCAACATTTTACAACAATTTGCATAAGTGTGAGATTTACCCGCAAGGTGTGTGAAGTTATCTAAGATTACTCCAGGGTCTGAGACTGTCTATTATCCACACACTTGCTATAGAGGATAATGCTGGTGCCTCACACAGACCCCTTTATAGGCTGACAGACTCTGGCTTAGCTGCTGGATATGGCTCCTATTGACTTCCGCACAACCCTTGCTGGGTAGTGGCCCTTGACCGTGAGCATCTTCTACCCATGCACAGGCCTAATCCTCTGTTCATCTTTTCTTTGGTTTGGCACGCACATGCATGCATGTGTGCACCATCAGTGGAGCTTGGACTCAAAGCCTAGGTGTTGTCTCTTTGCTTTTTCATTCAAGGCTAGCACATAATACTGAGCTACACTTCCACTTCCGGCTTTACTCTCTGAATGGGGATCCTCAGATCTCAGCCTCCTGAATGGCTAGAATTACAGATATGAACCTCCCTTGCCCAGCTCAAAAGGCTTTTTAGAAGCTCTGCATCTGTAACTCTTTCCCAACTTGTTACCCGAGCTTGCATTTATACTCATTGCCAAGTATAAAACCTCAGCCCCATTTCCCATAAGGAACTTCATTTCTCTTTCTTTTCCCCTCCCTGCTCATAGAGCGATGGCACTCTCTGGCTCTTTCCCTCTCTCTCCTTCCCTCTCTCCTTCCCTCCCTCCCCCATCTCTCCCTCTCCTTCTCTCCCTCTCCCTCCCTCTCCCTCCCTCTCTCTCTCTCTCTCTCTCTCTCTCTCTCTCTGCAATCCAGACAGGCACCACCCAGTCTCTGGGCTGGGCCCCATTCCCTTCCTCTAGTTTTACTTCAAGTGCACATTCTTGGCAGCCTTTAAAACTCTTCCCTGTACAACTCAGGAGTTCCACCCTCACTGTGCCTCTCTGAAGCCCCACCCACCTCTGGCGCCAGGTCTTCAGGAGACCCACCCCACCTGTCTCCTTATTGTTGCTTCCAGGATGCTGTCACCATCACCCTCATCTCACTTCCTCTACCTCCTTCCTCATAGACATTCATACTATAACCTCTGAAGTATGTAGATTTCTTACTCGGTTTATTTCTACATTTTATATCTTAGGCAATAATAAAGCCAGCCCCCTACCTTGACCACAGGGGTACTCTGGCAAATAGAATAATGACCCCTCAAGATGTCCATATCCTAATCTCCAGAACCTGTGGATCTGCCATGCCAGGGACTTTGGGATGTGACAGCAATTATAGATCTTCAGAACAAGAATATTACTAATACAGTATTATTTAAATTGATCCCATACAATCTAGGGACTTGTGTTAGTTAGCTTTCTATTACTGTGACAAAATACCTGAGACCATCAGTTTACAAAAGGAAATGTTTATTTTGGAGGTTTAAACCCATAGTCACGGCACCATAATTCATGGTAGGAGCTTGTGGTGGAGAAAGGATGTTTGTTTCATGGTACTCAGAAAGCAAAGAGAGAGACAGCAAGGGGTACAGAGTCCCAATATCTTCTTCAAGGGAATTTCCCTAGTTACCTAATTTTCTCCTATACCGCCCTACCTCTTAAAGCTTACACCACTGGCAGTCAAGTCTGTAGTGCAAACTACAGCAGGGCCTTGTAAAAAAGGAAAGTAGAAGGCAAGAGAATGAGAGGAGATATAGCTATAAAAATATGTTTGTATAGAAGACAGGAAGGAGGGGAAGAAGGAAGAAAGAACAGAAGGAAGGAAGTTCACTAGAAAGAAACCAAGATAAAATGCAGTTGTAGACAACTTGTTTGGAATGTATTTGACAGCAGGCATTCATCTAGGCCTGCAATAGAATAAACCCTCAAACTAGTGAGGAAAGTCACATGAGGATGGACCCAAGGGCAGAGAGGGCTCTGGATCGAGCTCAGGATGGCAGTAAGACCTTCCACTAGTGATATGTGCATCTTTGACAGATTGAACAGCCTTTCCAGGGCTCTTAAGAATCAGCAAAGTATAAAAATAATCATATGATACCAGATGCTGGTGACTCACACCTACAATCCTAGCTACTCAGGAGGTTGAGATCTGAGGACTGTGGTTCAAAGCCAGCCCAGGCAGGAAAGACTGTGAAACTCTTATCTCCAATAAACCACTAGAAAACTGGAAGTGGTGTTGTGGCTCAAGAGGTAGAGTGCTAGCCTTGAGCTGAAGAGTTGAGGAACAGCACTCAGGCCCAGAGTTCAAGCCCCATGACTGACAAAAAAAAAAAAATTACATGAGTTGTGGGCAGTTCAGAATAACCTGCCCCAGCCAAAAGAAAAAGTAAAATGTGATTAGGGCCATCATACCTTAGATTGTGTTGTGTATCAAGAGGGACACAGAAACTAGGTAAGAGACTGCTGGCCTGTAAGGAATCTTATAACCATGGTACAGGTTGGGTCTGTGAGGTCTTGTGAGAACTGACCACTAAAGAAAGACAGAATGAATACCTCAGCTGATGCTGGTGTGTCCAGTGATGATTACAGACTCAAGGCCATCTACAATGTTTAGACCCCTGAAAGCCTCCCAGAAACAGGAGTAGGCTCCAACTGACAGACTGAGGTGAGATCAACACTGAATGAGGGTGAAATAGACATTGAGTTCAATTTAAGTGGTGAAAATTAGAAGATTTTTTTTTTGCACATTTACATCTTTTTCTATTGAAATGTGTATCCATTACCCCAATAATTTGCTGGGAAAGAAATAAGAGGTTTTGGGGCTGGGAAGGTAGCTCAGCGGTAGAATGCATGCCTTGCAAGCATTAGGCCCTAGGTTCGATTCCTCAGCACCACATAAACAGAAAAAGCCGGAAGTGGCACTGTGGCTCCAGTGGTAGAGCTCTAGCCTTGAGCTGAAGAGCTGAATGACAGCACCTAGGCCCAGAGTTCAGGCCCCATGACCAGCAAAAAGAAAAGAAAAGAAATAAGAGGTGTTTTGTTTTTTTTTTCTAAGTACTACCAGACTGTTTTAGAGAATGAAAATGCTACTGTTCACTCAGAGGATTGACTTTAAAGAGGGACTATGGAGGTAGCATGAAGGGGAGCAGGGAGTAGCCCTGTTTTTCTCTCTCAGGTAGGGGAGTGTTTATTTTCAGAGATCTGCCCAGCCCCAAAGTGAAGAGTCACCATTCTTAGAATCCTTCCAATGAGGTCAGGTCAAATAACCGGCACAGATCTGTAATCCCAACACCTAGGAGATGGAGGTAGGAAAGATCTTGATTTCAAGGCTAGGCGTGGCTACATGGCAAATTTGAGACCAGTATTCTTCCTCATCCCAACCCCCACCCACCTACACCCCCAAATAGTAGAATTCTTCCAATGAGGCTCTGGATTGATTGCTTTGGTTGCCTTCTCAGGCCCCTACCTCAGAAGCTCCTTGCAGCTACTCTGTAGTATAGGAGGCCTCTACTCTTCCACTGGAAAAGCAGGAAGTAGGTGATTCTGTCAGTGCCTCACATATCACCCTTGGTATTTACCTCTGCACATGGAAAGCTTCTTTACCTTCCTACCTAAAGGCCTTCATTTCTGGCCACAGGAACGTTGTGTGGCCTATGTGCAAGCCAAGCCAGAAATGCCAGAGATGTGAAGGTACCAAGAAATCATCTTCAATTATTCATGAACAGAAAGTCTGTAAATAAATATCCTGGCTTCATCCTTTGGGTTAGGATAGCTCCGAGGTTCCCAGGTAGCCAGGAGACTGAGCTTGTTTCACCCATTGGTAATTCACTTGCTAGCACATCTGTATGGACTTCTTTTCCCATCCCTGGCTCTCTCCTTCACTCTGCTATCTGGTGCTTCCTGGGATCACCTCCCACATAAGTCATTTGCATTTGAATTCTTGTCTGAGCATCTGCTTTGGGGGAGAACTGAAAACAAGATCAGTTCTAATTGTGTTAAAGAACACAGACACAAAAGGCTCCACATTACATGATTCCATCTATATGATGTTCTAGAAAAGGTAAAACTACAGATGGAGAAAGGATCAGTAGTTGCCAGGAGTTAAGGAAAATGTCAAGAGTAGATCGCAAAGAGTATATTTTGGGGTGATAAAACTGTTTTCTAGCATGAACACAGAGGTGGCTATATGACTATGCATTTTCAAAACTCATAGACCATAAAACTGAATATTACAAAGAATACATTTTACAGAGATGTAGAGAACCTAAAGGTACATGCAATTCACTTAGCCCATCTGAATATTTACAGAAGATGAACTTAAGAATCATGTAAGAAAAATTTATTTCCCGAGTCCGATAGCTACCTTACCATAGAGCTTGGAATTCAATCAACAGTACTAACTGGGTATCTTGTCTTTTAGCCAATATATCCCTAAAAGTCTGTACCTCTAAGAAAAGTCGGTTATAAATAGGGCATAAGAAAAATGGTCATCTTGGTGATGAGGGCTTTCTAACATTTATCTCTTGAAGTTTCACTGCCTCAATCCTCCTAGGTTCATCCTGTGTTGACTCTCATACTTGAGTCTCTATACTTCTTCCTTGTATTGGATCCCCGTTTCCTATATCCTGGGTCATTCTCTTTGGTTTACTCTCTTGGCTTCTCAAAACATATCCTTCAGTTCCTTCTTAGAAAAGGAAGCATGAGATTGTGCCTACAACACTCTTTTCTTTTTTCTTTTTCTTTTTTTTTTGTTGGTTATGAACTTAGGACTTGGGTGCTATCCCTGAGCTTCTCTGCTCAAGGCTAGCACTCTACCACTTTGAGCCACAACTCTACTTTTGGTTTTCTGGTGCTTAATTGGAGATAAAAGTCTCAGACTTTCCTGCTGGGGCTGGCTTGAAACCAAGATCCTCAGCTCTCACCCTCCTGAGTAGCTAGGATTATAGGTGTGAGCCACTGGTACCCTACGAGACAATTTTTCCCTTCAAAATTTTGAGGATAATACTTTAACAGTCTAACTTCCATTTTTTTCTGAAATATTTCCAATAAGGAGAAATCTAAAGCCATTCTGATTCTTGAGACTCGTTATATGACTTACTTTTTCTTCACTGAAACTTACAGAATCTTTTTGTCCCTAGCATTTTGGAAATTTAATTATATATTGGTTGGACCTCTTTTTTAACTATTGAGCTAGGCATATCATGGACCCTTACAACTGGCAGTTTATGTTTCCCAGCTTGGGAAATTTTTCTTGAATTATCTCATTCAATGACTTCCTTCCCTTTTCTGGAAGAACAATTATCAAACCAGACCAGCTGTCAAACCTTCTGGCCTATTTATCCTACATTCCTCATCTTCTCTTTCCTATTTTTTTGGATCTATCTCCTGTGAGATAGTCCAACTTTTCCTCCAAGTCTTTTATTGATATACTTTTCACTTTTGCTACAGTGTATATACACGTGTTTATTTTAAAGCACCTTCTATTCTCTGTCTTAAAATAGTACTTTATTCTTGCTTCATGGATATAATATCTTGTAATATCACCTTGACAATAAGTCTTTCTATCTTGCAAGCTCATATTTTTCTGTTTATTTTTGTTGTTACTTTGTTTTGGGTTTTTTTGGTCGGTCATCGGGCCTGAACTCTGGGCCTGGGTGCTGTCCCTCAGCTCTTCAGCTCAAGGCTAGCACTCTACAACTTGAACCACAGCACCACTTCAGGCTTTTTCTGCTTATGTGGTGCTGAGGAATCAAACCCAAGGTCTCATGCATGCAAGGCAAGCACTCTACCACTGAGCCACCTTCCCAGCCCCTTTGTTTTGGTTTTGTTGTTATTTATTTTCTATCTTCCATGTTAACAGTCTCTTCTTCAGATATTTAACAATCTACACTGGATTTTATTGTTGTCCTGCCCAAGTTGCTGTGAATCCAGTTGTCAAATGTTGGCAAATTATGTGTACCTGAAATTTCATCTCAGCTTCTGTTTCTAGGGAACTAAAGACATCAGTTCAGCTGTCTGCTCTTGATTAACAATAAAAGACTCTCTGGGTATGCTGGAGCACACTTGTTAGCCCAGCACCTATTAGTTCAGAGATTGGAGGATCTAAAGTTTGCAGCCAGCTTCAGCAATACAGTAAGACCCTGTTTCAAAAACAAAGGCAGGGATGAAGTTCAGAGTTCAGAGATAGAATGCTTGCCTCTCTTGTACAAGACTCTGGGTTCAAGACCCACTATTGCAAAATATAGAAGACAGGCAGGCAGACAGTTCAAAAAGTTTATTGAAACTCTGAGAATGAGAGTCAAGCTTGTCAATATAAAGATTCACTGAAGGGAAGTCAAAGCTTGTCATATGTTAGAATCTCCAGTCTTTCATTTTTGGCTGGTCAGAGATCTTAGAGAAGAGAGGTTGAGGGTGACTGCTAGTGATTTAGAAACTGAGCAGAGAAGAAGTTGAGAAACTTAGCATGCAGGGAGGAAATAGTGACTTAGTACCCCATTCTCTACATGGTATCTTGTCCTCAGCGGTGCTACAGACCCTCTGTAAATGTCTGGTCCTCTGCTAAGCAGAAAAATGCTCACAGTATGGGGGGTAGGAGAATAAACTAAGATTTTAACTGTTCTCCCCTTGACTCCCCCCCCCACCAAAAAAAAGCCTTTCACCTAATTATCCTGATTTTTGGCTGCTCATACAGAAGTGTCTAAGACTGCCAATTCCTCCTTTTTCTGTTCTCCTCATGAAAATAGGGCTTCTCTTAGCTTTTCCTGAATTTCAGCTTCTGTGGAGCTTCTAGGTCAATTTTCACACATCTCTGTTTACCACTTCCAAAATTCTTTTATTTTCCTATTTCCTCTGTCCAGAGAAGTTCATGTCTTTTCATTCCTCTATAGTACTTTCAGTGATAATTAGAAGCAAAAGTGGATGTGTAGATTCAATTCACCATCTTAACCTAGAAAAAAACCAATTTTATTAGGAAGACCTATCCTCCAAGATCCCTTTCCTTGTGAATCCCTTGGATGACAGACAGGCAAGTAAGAAAAGCCAAGTAATAGAGCCAAAGGCATGGGATGGCAGCTGTGTCTCTCAGTAAAGGCTCCTGATCCCCTACAGAGTCCAAGTTTTTTGCCTCAGTCACTGCCTGAACCAATCTCTGAGTGTATAGACAGATAATTTCCAATTCTGATCATGTAGGTTGGAAAGGCATAAAGCCAAAACAACCAGGGAAGCCTGCCTAGCGGAAGTGCTTCGGCGGCTAAAGAACATTCCAGAAAGCTTTCTTGGGGGCTGGGAAGGTAGCTCAGCGGTAGAGTGCATGCCTTGCAAGCATGAGGCCCTGGGTTTGATTCCTCAGCACCACATAAACAGAAAAAGCCGGAAGTGGCGCTGTGGCTCCAGTGGTAGAGCACTAGCCTTGAGCTGAAGAGCTGAGGAACAGCGCCCAGACCCAGAGTTCAGGCCCCATGACCGGCAAAAAAAAAAACAGAAAGCTTTCTTGTCCTATCTCTTTTTTCCTTCCTTTGTTTTGTAATGAGGTGGTTGAAAGCTCCTTGGGTAAACTGGATAGGTTGAAGTAGAAGAAGAAAACCACCATACTTCCTTTTTCCTAGAATGAGCTGTGGACAAAGGTACCATTTCACTTCCTCTTTCAAGCTTAGACCTGAGACTCAGCAGAGACAAAGTGGTGGCACAATGAGGTGAGCAAGATCAAGAAAGGTAGAAATTGGGGTGATGGGTATTTCAAAGGATGGCAGCCATGATAAGAACTGTACAACTAGCTGGGCGCTGGTGGCTCACGCCTGTAATCCTAGCTACTCAGGAGGCTGAGATCTGAGGATCGCGGTTCAAAGCCAGCCCGGGCAGGAGAGACTGTGAGACTCTTATCTCCAATAAACCACCAGAAAACCAGAAGTGGCGCTGTAGCTCAAGTGGTAGAGCACTTGCCTTGAGCTGAAGAGCTGAGGGACAGCGCTCAGGCCCAGAGTTCAAGCCCCACGACCGAAAAAAAAAAAAAGAACTGTACAACTAATAGCTGGAGAAGAGCTGGGCTGAGACAGCTTGCTTGGCTCCACAGATGGAACTTGAAAGTTCCCTGATGGTCAACCCTCAGCAATGGGGAGACTGAAGTCAGTGGATAAACACTCCGGCCTTCTTATCATCCAGAGAGACAGTGTTGTACGATGTTCCCCTCTGGTTGCTTAGTGGGTTTCCAGCAAGGCTGAACACCAGTTGCCCACAGCAGTAACTAGCAAATCAACAAACTTTGGTAGTATTGGCTTCCTGCCCTTCCTTACTCATTACTATTTTTTGTTATGCTTGGGATGCTTCCCAAATAAATTACCCTCATTCAAGTCCCCATCTCAAAGTCTGCTCTTGAGAGAGTCCAGACAAAGATGAGTGATTTCCAATCCAAAAGTGTGTCTGAGCAGGTTATGCTGTCCCTAGGAATTTGTCCCTAAGTCCTCATCTGCTTCTATGACTAGTCTCAGCTAAGAAGCAACTACATAAGAGTCTGGGCATACCTATGTTTCAGGAACTCTGAGTTTTGTTTGGGTGACTGGATCTGTGCACGCACCAGAAAGACAAAGTGGTTTTTGGTGGCCTGGGAAATAGAATTTGTGGCTCTTCACCTCCTTTGTTAATCTAAAGGTGGACACCTCCAGGCTCCAAAGGACCATGAATACAGGTGCTTATGCTTCCTCTCCACTCTACTGCTCCACTGTCATGTTAACACATCCCATAGTGAGAAGCAATTCACTTCCACAGGCAAGGTCTTGGCCCAGCAAGAGGCCCACATGGCCTGTGAAAAGGAGAAGATTATCAAGAAGGATATCTTAGAATTGTTCAGATGAAGAGGCTCAGAAAACACAGAACAATTCCTGCTCTCACAGAAACTATTGGGGCTCTTCACCAAGCTAAATTTAAGGAATCAAAGTATTGTAGGATAGTCCTTGAAAGGAGTCATTCAGAACTCTAAATAATCAAGCAGTCAAGTATCTAAACGGTAGGAGGGATGTTTTTATCTTAGCACAGTGCCCACCATTCCACTGCACCAGAATAGACAGAAGGGCTGGGATGTAGACAGCCTTTGATTTCTGGCTTCTGTTTCAAAGACTGGTTTTGCCTTGACAAGTGAGGCTGTCACTGAACAAACTTGTACTGAGTGCCAGATTCAAAGATGACTAAAACACGCTCCCGTGCTCAATATAGTCACCATCCAGAAAGCTGCTGTCCAAAATTAGTCCCAGCCACATAAAATTAGATGTCATTTCTTTTCTAGGAGGAGTCTTGAAGGACTTCTGACTATATGGGTATAGGTAGAGTTTTCTGAGATAGGTTTGGAATGAGGAAAATATTTTTAAGGAGGTATAATGTAGAAAGGAGATGGAAGAGGATGGGAGTTCTTGTTTTGCTGCTGTAACTAAGTACATATTTATTTTTTTGAATCTGTTTCTTGAGGCTGGGATGTCCAAAATCAAGGGGTTGATACCTGGTATGGGCTTTCTTTGAAAATGGTGGAAGACAGAAAGGCAAGATAGTGCTCATCTAAGGGAAAGAGAGATAGGGGCCAATCTCTTCCTCTTATTAGAAACCCAGTTCTTTAATAAAGCATTAATTCATTCACCTAATCACCACTTAAAGCTCCCACTTCTTAGAACTATTTCATTAAACACTGAATGTCCAGTACATGAACTTTGGCAAACACATTCAAACCATAGTAAGAGGACTGAAAAAGAAGAATATCTTCTTAAGCCCTATTCCATGAAGTCTTCCTCACCCCACACCCCTGTGTTTAGCTAGGAAGTGACTCTTTCAAGTTCTGGATGTCTAGGAGCCCACCTAAACCCTCTAGGAAAGAACTTTCCAGATCTCCCTCCATATACCTGGTCCATTTGTATGCTTTTGGTGCACCACAAATATTTTAACGAAAGGAGTAGGAAAGGTTTAAACAAATAGGATCACACATGAGCAGGTGAATTTCCAGCTGGAAATACCAGAAGGCCAAAAATTCCTCAAATTGAATAAGGAACCAAAGGGCAGCATCCTAACATATGTTGTAGAAGCTGTGAGGGCTGGGAATGTGGCTTAGTGGTAGTGTGCTTGCCTAGCATGCATGAAGCCCTGAGTTCGATTGCTCAGTACCACATACATAGAAAAAGCCAGAAAGGGTGCTGTGGCTCAAGTGATAGAGTGCTAGCCTTGAGCCAAAGAAGCTCAGTGAGTGCCCAGGCCCTGAGTTCAAGCCCCAGGACTGGCAAAAAAGAAAAGAAAAGAAAGAAAAAAGAAAAAAAAAACAAACAGAAGCTGTGAGGCAGGTTCCCTTGACTCCAAAAGGCCATGGGCTAACTCATCCCCAAAAGGCCATGGGCTAACTCATGCCTCCATAAAATTTTAATAAAATAGGTCTTTCTGGGAAGTAGCAAAGCCTTTCTGGTCCTTGTATTTGCTCTTTCCTTTTCATACCTCATTTTCATAAGCACAAAGGACATGAAGCTAGAGCCACTCCACCCTCTCCCTATAGCTGGTTTAGACTAGTGGCTACTAGCTAAGCTTTATAAACAAATAAAACAGGTTTCCAAACCATAGGCCTGGTGAAGAAAACCACAGAAGGGAATACAAAGAAAAAGAATGCAACTTTTCTCTCTCCCAAGGAACCTCCCTGGGCCACCAGTGATATCCCCTCTACTAACACTGTTACATGTCCATTGATGTCCATTGTGTACCAGTCACACATTTGATCCTGAGGAGAAACTGCCCCTGCTATTGCAACATTCATATTGTGACGATGGAAAAATATGTAAATGGGTGGGGACCTCAAAGGGTATCTGGTGCCAAGATGGAAGTGGGTACAGGGCACAGGTGGGGATTTCAAAGGAAATTGTGTCCACTGTGGAGGCAGGAAGGAGGACTCCATTAAAAAGTGTTTCTTAAAAAATAAGCTTTTTAAGAGCAGTTTTTGATTGACAGAAAAGGGAGGTAACAGCAATGTGAGAATCTCTTATTCCCTTTGCCACCCCCAACACAATGGTTTATTCTTTATAACTGATGAGCCTACACTGCCATGCCTTTATCACCCAAAGTCCATGGCTTATTAAATTAGGACTCGCTCTAGTGAGTGGACACTCTACATGTTTGCACAATGTACAAGGACATGTACCCACCATCACAGTATCACACACATACAGAGTACTTTCACTGCCTTAAAATACTCTGAGAATTTTTGGAGGAAAAAGACATTTGCGTCTCACTAGATGTTTCCTTCCTAGTAGAGGGATCCGCAGGAATCATGTTCATCAAGGGTGCTGTTCCGAAAATGACTGGAAAATGAGTCTCAAGGTGTCAGATGGGGAAGGGAAAAAGAAAAAGACAGAAACACACCAGATTTGCATATCATACAAATAGATTTGCATGTGAATAGATTGAGGTGTCTGCCCAGGGGAGAAATGAAACCTGATTTAGACAGTGAAAAGTATCAAACTGCAACAGAGAGCAAAAAGACTAGGGACTTGGATCCAGCTTCAGACCCATATCTGGAAGGACATGGGTCCATAACCCTGGACAGGCAGCTCCAGTAGAAAAGCCCTATACTCTCGCTCACACATGCCTGTAGCCTTCATTCACCTTGGAGGATTATGACTGTGTCTATGACCATTGGGTAGAAGGGTATTTTTCTTGAAATGATCTCTGATGCTTCCTCTTCCCTCTTTCCTTGGAGGTTTATGGTTTGCCAAAGCAGGAGGAATGAATAATGGCTTTTGCTTTCCAAAGTTAAGTTACTATTCATGGTTTACCTGAAGAGTAAAGGAAGGGGAACTGCAGAGGGACATGGGAACTTTGGAAAAGTAGACAATCATTTTTGCAAGACCCGAGTCCCCACACTCTACAGGGGTTTGCTACAAGTTTCCAGCTCCAAAAGCTAAGGGGCTAGGAACAAGAATAAACTACCAGCTGAAAACAAGAATGGCCCCACAGATTCTTGGAGCCTCTGTAGATCCTACTGCCCTGTGATTAGTTTGGGTCAGGACCTTACACACACACACACACATACCAGGCTTGAAGTTACAATTTCTTGTCCCAAGGAATGAGAGCCGGCTGAGAGAATTAGATAGATGCAATTAAATAAAGGGGTGCATTGTTTCTGGTACATACTTCTGTCCACTATCCGGGCAGAGTTTGGGTCTCATCCATCACCATGGTCCTGCTGCAGGAAGGGCAGACAGAGAGGGCAGTGTGCACCAACCCCCTACGTAAGGAGATGGTACCCTACTCTAGGACTCATCCGTGTGTCCCCAGGGATTTCTAAGAGATGAAGAGGGGCTGGGAAGGTGGCTCAGTGGTGGAGTGCTTGCCTTGGATGTATGAGGCTCTGGGTTCGATTCCTCAGCGCCACATAAGCAGAAAAACCCGGAAGTAGCGCTGTGGCTCAAGTGGTGGAGCGCTAGCCTTGAGCTGAAGAGCTGAGGGACAGCACCCAGGCCCAGAGTTCAGGCCCGATGACCGACGAAAGAAAAAGAGGTGAAGCTTCCATCTTTTACTGTTAGACACAGGGCATGCAAAACAAACAGGCAAGCAAACAGAAAACCCACCACACAACTGAGTAGCGAGCTTAAGCCACCCTGCTGAGCGCTGAGACAGGGCACCAGCAGGGCGGAGACCGTGCCCAGGTCCACAAGGGCTGCGCGTGCGCACTGCAGACGCTGAAGCCGCGCGCCCTCAGAGGAGTGGGAGGGGACTGGGCATCCGGGTTCCTCACCCCGCCCCCGCTGCATGAATGAGAGGCGCGGCGCCCCCTCCCCCGCCGGGCCCGCCCCTCGCCGGGGGCCGCTCGCCCGCAGTCCTGTCTCTGCCACCTCAGCCTCGCGGTGTCCCCACGGGCGCTCGCCGCTCGCCGTCCTGCGCACGCAACTTGCCCCTGGCCCGCGGACCGTCCCGCACGCCCGTCAGAGTAAGTGAAGGAAGGAGGACCGAGCTGTGGAGGGCCGCCGTGCTCGGGCTGGGGCTTGAGGAACGGGGCGGGTCCGGGTCCGGGTCCGGGTCCGCGCTCGGGTCCGGGATGCTGAAGAACCCCGCGGGCCTGCAGCCTCCACCGCCCCCCGCCGCCCGCCACCTCCCGGCACACACACTCGGGGTGTCCCCGGGAGGGCGGACGCGGCGGACCCGAGCCCGGGAGGGATGCGGAGGAGGGTCTGGCGCATCCCGGGGGCGGCGGGGGGGGGGGCTGTGAGGTTGAGTCCCGCACAATGAGAGGCGCGGAGCTGTCACCTGGGAGGTCCCTGACCCGGGGCAGGTCCGCGGCCCCCCCGCACGCCCAGCTCGCGCGAGCCCTGGTGTCGCGTCCCCGGGGCGAGGGAGGCGACTGGGGGGGGGGTGAGCGAGGAGGTGGAGGAGGAGGAAGCGCGGGGTGGCCGGGACGGCTGCCGGCCGCCGCGGTCTCGGCGGTGGGGACGCGCCTTGGGGGGCGCGGCGTTGGCTGGCTTTTCCTGGTGCCGAGCGTCCCTCCTCCTTTCTTTGTGGTGCCTGTCGCCTGCCTGGTTGTCACCGTGCGCCTGGCAGTGGTCTGCGGCGAGACCTCTCGCCTTGGCTCCCTCATTAATGAAAGTCATGTGGAGGACCTCATCTTGGGGGTGGGGAGGGGTGAGAGGTGTGAGTGCTCCCGCAGGCCAAGGAATTAAAGGACCCTTCTTTGTTTCCTGAGATCTAACTCTCTGTGTGTGTGGTGTGTGTGTGTGTGTGTCCTATGAACTGAGAGAATCTGAGATTGTTAAACAAAAAATGGAAAAGAAAGGCGAGGATGGTAGAAACAAAATAATAATAACTTCAGACCTTTACCTCCCTTCTCCTCCTCCTGTTTCAGGTGTTATTTCAAACCGCAGTTCCTGGTTTCTCACTGTAAAAAAAAACAAACCAGTTTTGTTCATTGAAAACGCATGTTTGTCTTCTCGCGTTTGTCTATCTTTAGAACAACGCTTCTGGGATTTGGCTAATGGTTTCTAGACTCATCTATGTACAGTGGCAATACTCCATTGTACAGGACCCTGCTTTCTGGGGTTAATTCATTGATCATGTGTCTTTGTACTTGTGTACGTGTCTGAAGGAATACTCCAACATATCTAGGACGTTTTTTTCTTGGCTTCTAAGTACAGAAAGATTGTGTTTCTTCTTGCCTCCCTGTGTTAATAAGAAGGTGGTCCAGCAGGTTCCCTCCATCTCTTTGCTGTTTTTTTTTTCCTTCTTAATTCTTTGGCAAAGGATTTAATTGCTTATTACCCTGGCATGCGCCCTTGCTTTGATCTGAATTTTCCTGTGTTTTGTTGTCTGGTTGTGCAGCCCAGCTCAATGGCTCCTCTTACAGGACTACTGGAAAACACCTTTTTTCATTGTCTTCATCCCCTGAGAAAGGAGCAAGCTTTGCAGGTTCCCATAGATTTTGCTTAGTGGGACTGCCTGCCTGAATTTGTGGTCTTGGTAAGGTTATGGGGAGTTACAGTTAATGTGGACCAAATAGAAAAGAAGTTGTTAGTGTAGCCCTAGCTAGCTATTCCTTGCTATATTATTTTTAAACCAAATTATTTAAATTTTAAAAGGTAGTTGTAAGCCGGGCACTGGTGGCTCACGCCTGTAATCCTAGCTACTCAGGAGGCTGAGACCTGAGAGTCATGGTTCAAAGCCAGCCCAGCAGGAAATTCTGTGAGACTCTTATCTCCAATAAACCACTTGAAAACCGGAAGTGGTGCTGTGGCTCAAGCGGTAGAGCGCTCACCTTGAGTTGAAGAGCACAGGGACAGCGCCCAAGCCCAGAGTTCAAGCCCACGACTGACAAAAAAAAAAAAAAAAGGTAGTTGTTACTTTGGTTGGAAGATGCTTTTCCGTTTCATTTTTGCCCTTCTAACTTTGTAGAGTGTTAAGAAGTTAGCTAACTCAGTTATTTAAAAAAAAACTTTGAGGCCTGGCATGGGTAGCTCATGCCTATAAGCCTAGCTACTCATGAGACTGAGATCCGAGGATCTTAGTTTGAAGCCAGCCTGGGCGAGAAAGTCCTTGAGACTCTTATCCCCAATTAATTACCAAAAAGCTGGAAATGGAGCTGTGTCTTAAGTGGTAGAGCAGTAGCCTTGAGCATATAAGAGTTCAGGAACAGCATAGACCCTAAGTTCAAGCCCCAACACTGGCACACACATACTCCATACTTGGAGAATATTTCTATTTTCTTTTGATTCAAAATAGTGGTGGCAAAAATAAATTATATTGAATGATATGAATAATGGAGTGTTTTTTTTAGATTCTCTTTAAGATTATTTTTCAGTCACACCTATTCATTCCTCCAGCGCAAAATGAAATGTAAACCTCCGTAACATCTGCTTATATACATTTTCTCTGTTTAAAACATTTGCTTTTAATTTGAAGGGGAAAATTTTCACATTGTATCAGGATCCATTATTCTTGGTTAAATTTTTACCTTATGATGCCAAGTTCAAGTTCTTTTTTTTTGTTGTTGTTGTAGTAGGGTCTGACCTCTGGGCCTGGGCGCTGTCTCTGAGCTCTTCAGCTCAAGGCTAGCTAGCGCTCTACTACTTGAGCCACAGTGCCACTTCTGGCTTTTTTTTGCTTAAGTGGTGCTGAGGAATCAAACCCAAGGCCTCATACATGCAAGGCAAATACTCTACTACTGAGCCACCTTCCCAGCCCCTCTTATTTTGTTTTTTGTATGAGTTAAAATTAGTAAAAGTTAGCTGGGTGCTGTTACTGAGGAGGCTGAGATCTGGAGGATATTTGGTTGAGGACAGCCTGGGAAGAAAAGTTTGCTATACTCTTGTCTCCAAATTAACCAGCAAAAAGCTGGGCTGGAGGTATAGCTCAAATGATAGGGTCTCCTGTTAATCAATGCTTATCAACCCAGAGGATAATGTTTCTTGTAATTGAAGAATATTCTTTTTTGTTGATGGTGGTTGTGGGGCTTGAACTCTGGACTGGGCACTGTCCCTGAGCTCTTCAGCTCAAGGCTAGCACTTTACCATTTGAGCCACAGCCCCACTTCCAGTTTTCTGAGTGGTTTATTGGAGATTAGAGTCTCATGGCCTGGGCTGGCTTTGAACTGAGATCCTCAGATTTCAGCCTTCAGAGTAGCTAGAATTACAAGTGTGAGCCACCATGCCTCCTGAGTAGCTAGGATTACAGGTGTGAGCCACCACGCCCAGCTGAAGAAATATTCTAAAGTAGTTTTATAACACTTAAATAGTATGATAAATTTTTTAGCAGTAAATGTACTATTTATAATCATTAGAATACTAATATTGTTATTTCTGTGATGGTTGAAATATATGTTGATCCTTTGTTAACCAAAACTTGGTACCATTAGCCTCCAACAATGTATGCTAACAAAAATAAAAAAGGTTTTCTGTTGAGCATTCTTTATTATAATTGTTGTAGCTTAGTGGTAGAGGTCTTACCTAGCATGAATGAAGCCCTGGGTTCTATTCCTCAGTACCACTTACACAGAAAAAGCCGGAAGTGGCACTGTGGCTCAAGTGGTAGAGCGCCAGCCTTGAGCTGAAGAGCTGAGGGACTGCACCCAGGCCCAGAGTTCAGCCCTATGACAACAACAGAAAAAATCAACCTCAATTAGTTAATCAGTCGTTGACAGATTCAACCTCTCAACCTCTGTCAATTCTTAGCAGTTCTTCTGGTACTTTTTAATTTATCTTGTTTTTAATATTTATACAACTATTCCGTGGTTCTTTATCTTTGGATATCATACATGGTCTTCTGTTTTGGTTACTTTTATTCTTTTTCTTTCTTTCTTTTTTTTTTTTTTTTTTGCCAGTGCTGGGGCACAAATTCAGGGCCTGGGCACTGTCCCTGAGCTGCTTTTGCTCAAGGCTAGCACTTTACCACTTAAGCCACAGCACCACTTCTGGCTTTTCTGTGTATGTGGTACTGAAGAATCGAACCCAGGGCTTCATGCATGCTAGACCAGCACTCTATCACTAAGCCACATTCCTAGCCCTGGACTTCTGTTTTGGAAATTGAGAATTTAGACACAACCATCATTCATCCTTACTCATTTTACAATTCTCTGGGCTGGGAAGGTGGCTCAGTGGTAGAGTGCTTGCCTTGCATGCATGAGGCCCTCGGTTCAATTCCTCAGCACCACATAAGCAGAAAAAGCTGGAAGTGGGGCTGAGGCTCAAGAGGTAGAGCGCTAGTCTACAGCTGAAGAGCTGAGGGACAGCCAGACTCAGAGTTCAGGCCCCACAAAGGACAAAAAAAAAAAGCTTTACAATTCTCAGTTAAGTCAGTATTCAGTATTTATATGACTATGACAATATGCTACATTTTCTTCTTGTACAACTTTTGTTTCTCTTTAATTAAATATATGCTGCTTTCTTTTTTTTTCAATTTGCTTGTCTTACTCTCAGACACTAATTCATCCTCAAACCCTCTGATAGAACTGATAATCTTTCAGTATTTTCAGTTAAGCACTCCAGTTTCATTTTTTTTCCTGGGAGATGGTGGTGCTGGTCCTTCTCTCCCTTACTCCAGTGTGGATTGGTTTGCTTTCTGAATTATTGCTCAGCCCTCATTTTAGGATTTCCTTTGTCATTATTTTGGGAATTTTGGCCACCCCCCTATGTTGGATCCCCAACTTCCTGGATCATGTGTTTTCCTTATTAGTAATCTTTCTTTCTCTTTCTCTTTCTTGCTTTCCTTTTCTCCCTCCCTCCGACCTCCCCACACCATCTCACTGATACTACTTTTGGTGTTGTGGACATGCCTCCATCAAGAGGTATGAATTCTTGCCAGAATCTTTAGACTCAGGAACACAACTGGATGGTCAAGAACATACACCTGGACTTGCTGGGTACCCAGTGCCATCAGGCCAGCATCCATCTTCCATTTGCCTTGTAACAGCTGCTCAGGCAATTTGAAATAAATTACCCAAGGTGCATATGTATTCCCTAGGGAGGGTGGAGGATATTATGTTCTTTTTTAACTTTTTTTTTTGGGGGGGGGGTCCCGTCATGGGGCCTGAACTCTGGGCTTAGGCGCTGTCCCTTAGCTCTTCGGCTCAAGGCTAGCACTCTACCACTTGAGCCACAGTGCCACTTCCGGCTTTTGTTTTTTCTGCTTATGTGGTGCTGAGGGCCTCATGCATGCAAAGCAAACACTCTACCACTGAGCCACCTTCCCAGCCCTTTTTTAACTTTTAACTTTTAAATGGAATCATAAATGAAAATATCAGTGAACATCAGAGTTTTCAGTGTAATGAAATCATCTCTATAATCTACATAAAGGTTATCTATCAAGTACATTTTAAAAGAATTCACTTCTGGAAATGAAGAACCACTTATGACCAAAAAGAAACTGTGTTTAAGCTACATGATTAAATATGTCATGACTAAATGTGACAGATTGTAAGAATTTCTGTAGTAAAGAGATGAAAACAAAGGGAGCTATATAGACAAAAGCTTAATTGGACATTGTCAGGTTCCTTACATTTTTTTGTCAGTTGTGGGGCTTGAACTCTGGGCTTGGGCGCTGTTCCTGCAGTCTTCAGCTCAAGGCAAGTACTCTACTGCTTGAGCCACAGCGCCACTTCCAGTTTTCTGGTGGTTTATTGGAGATAAGAGTCTCACAGACTTTCCTGCCCAGGCTGGCTTTGAACAACAATCCTCAGATCTCAACCTCCTGAGTAGCTGGGATTACAGGCCTGAGCCACTGATGCCCGACTTCATGCATGTTTTTAAATATTCTTTTTGTACATAAATGTTTCCTATGTATTTATTCTATTTATTTAAAGTTCATCTGGCTTTATGATTAGTGGACTTCAGATTTATAACCAAACATCTGAAGTTGACACAGCACCACCCAGAAAAGCTACCACTGATTTGCTAATAAAACTGTTTTCCCTGTAATTATTGTATTTCAAAGCTTCTCCCCACTCAGTCAGCTTCTCAGCAGCCCACCTCTTCCCCACTCAGGTAAGCTGGACTCAGACCTCATTGAGGGTTTAGGAGATTTCAGACACAAGCCCCTCTCTTCTCACCAAAGCTAGAAATCTGCCATTTCTAGGACTCATGTTTTTACTCTTTCTCATATCAGAGATCAACTCCTCTATGCTCTTTCTCTTCATCTTTTTCTTGTACTCCTCAAACCTAATTCCTGTATTTGAGCCTGTTCTTATATCATCATCTTTCTATGGGCCTATCCCAATCAGCATACTCACATGCTCTCATGTTGTCCATCTTTAAATGTGGAATAGCAAATGACAAAAAACTTCCCCCACATCCCATTCTTCCTCTTCTGTTTACCTGCATAGTGAAAATGTCTCAAAGGAGAACCCTAAATTTTCTCCCTGCCTCCTATATACTACCTATCACTATGTGAAATTCTCAAGTTGATTGATCTTTTAATTTCTTACCCCCACTGGAATGTCAGCTCTAGGAAGGCAGGGACTTCATCTACCCTGTTTATCACCTACGCAATATATGGGCAAAAAGGGCTCAGCTGACATTTTGAACCTGGTAAAAATAGCTCTGTTTTCATTTATTTTTTAATTCCTTATGACTTTTTGCTACACTTAAAATTTGAAGAAAAAAAAATGACAACTAGGCCAGGTGTTGGTGGCTCATGCCTGTAATCCTAGCTACTTAGGAGGCTGAGATCTGAGGATGGCAACTCAAAGCCAGCCCAGGCAGGAAACTCCGTGAGACTCTTATCAGAAACCACTCAGAAAACTGGAAATGGTGCTACAGCACTCAAGTGGTAGAGTGCTTGCCTTGAACTGACGAGCTGAGGGATAGTACCCAGCCCCAGAGTTCAAGCCCCACAACCAACAGAAATAAAAAACTTAAATTAAAAAAATGTTTAAATTTTAAAAAATGACAACTATATTAATGATTAAATTTTCCTCTATGGGAAAAAAATTCCCCTAGGTTAAATTGAATTATATTCTTTCATAAGGAAGATTTAATACTGGCAGTCTTGCACCTGGATTCTGTTGGAATTGAATTTCTTCATCTCTTTCATTTTTTGACACATGATTGGGGTGGTTTTGTCACCTCTCTGTTTCTTCATCTGTAAGATGGAAATAATAATATGTACTTCGTGTGTTTATTGTATGGCCAAATTTAACACATAAAATACTGAACTTGATTCTTAGAATGGAAGTGAACTCAATGAAAACTAATTGTTAATCTTTCACTTTATAATATTTGACTCTGACTTGGTCTCTTTAATACTTATTTCAGAATGCTTGTATCTCCTATGATATGTTGGCTATGAATATGACTCAGCTACTTTTGTTTTTGTCTGTTTTCTCATTCATTCCTTGCTTCTGTATTCCCCAGATTGCCCCTTGTAATAGGTTGGTAAAATGATCTTCAGTTGACAGATGAGTATAGCTTTTAACTAGCTCTTAACTAGCAGTTTGGTCATTTGATAAATCATTTTGATCATTTGATAAAATATTTTTATTTCAAGCCAACTCCTATTGTTTAGTTGGCTTGCTCAAAGATGAGGTTCCTTCTTCATATTAATAAGTTTTCTGATTTCTTACCAAAACTTTCAAAATACCCAAATGTCATCAGTTTTTTTAAGTAACTATAAAACATTATTCTTTTCATAGAAGCTAGCTGTAAAGTTAAATACATGTAGCAATAAGCTTTATAAGAGTTTAGAAAGGTGGGCTGGGAAGGTGGCTCAGTGATAGAGCGCTTGCCTTGCATGCATGTGGCCCTGGGTTCGATTCCTCAGCACCATATAAGCAGGAAAAAAAAGCCGGAAATGGCACTGTGGCTCAAGTAGTAGAGCACTAGCTTTGAGCTGAAGAGCTGAGGGACAGTGCGGAGGCCAAGAGTTCAGGCCCACGACCAGACCCAAAAAATAAAAAGAGCTTAGAAAGGTGTTAAGTTCTGTCAGCCTTAGAGAATTCTTTTCTGCATGTCAAATTGTTGTAACTTGTTCACATATTATTTGTCTCAATTTTTTTTTTTTTTTGAGGAGGGGGAGGTCGGTCATAGGGCTTGGACCTCTGGGCCTGGACGCTGTCTGTGAGCTCTTCAGCTCAAGGCTAGCACTCTATCACTTGAGCCACAGCGCCACTTTAAATTTTCTGGTGGTTAATTGGAGATAAGAGTCTCTGGACTTTCCTGCCCGGGCTGGATTTGAATTGTGATCTTCAGATCTCAGCCTCCTAAGTAGCTAGGATTACAGGTGTGAGCCACCTATGCCCGGCTTTCAATTTTTATTTTTGAGGTTCATGTAGTAATTGTGTTACTATCACAGATTTTAAGATAGATAATATTGGAGACTATGAGTGGGAGGGGAAAGGGGTGAGGGCATAAGGGGGTGAATATGATCTAAATACATTATGTACATGTATGAAAATAGAATAATGAAACCTATTAAAATCATATGAATAAGAGGCAAGAAAAAAGAACAATGGAGGGCTGGGAAGGTGGCTCAGTGGTAGAGCGTTTGCCTTGCATGCATGAGGCCCTGGGTTCGATTCCTCAGCACCACATAAGCAAAAAGAAAAAAGCTGGAAGTGGCACTGTGGCTCAAGTGGTAGAGCACTAGCCTTGAGCTGAAGAGCTGAGGGACAGTGACCAGGCTCAGAGTTCAGGCCCCACGACCGGACCCAAAAAAAAAAAGAACAATGGAGTTAGTGAATCTGATCAAAGTACGTTGTATATATGTTTAGATATATCACCATGAAACTCCTTTGTGTAGTTAATATACTCTAATTAAAAACTTTTGTTTTAAATATATACAAGCTAAAAGTGAAAACAGTTTTTTCTTAAAGTAATTGACATAGGTAGGTAGTGGGGACTCACACAATGATCTGAGCACTTCAGACCTAGTCTACTGTTGGGTAAAGTGAAGGTTCTAAAAGAATACCAGATGGTTGGAAGGAATTGTGAGCACTCCAGCTAGTCTTCCTTTGAAGCCAGCTGGCTAAGCCTCCTCTACTCTGGAGGTAGCAACTAGACACTTTGTTCCATGCTAGCTGGCCCACAAATAGCTAGCCAGTAGCCTTACTTTTGGTTAGCCACTCTTGGGAAAGCCAACCTGGGTCCCCCAATCTCTTAAGGACAATCTAACACTGGGGTTGCACCAAGCCTTTATGTTGTTTTCTACAAGAAGTTAGAGCCAGCCTGCAGGGAGAGGGATCCCTGCTTAGATTATACTAAGGGAGCCTCGGGGCTGGGAACATGGCTGAGTGGTAGAGTGCTTGCCTTGCATGCATGAGGCCCTGGGTTTGATTCCTCAGCACCACATAAAACAGAAAAAGCTGGAAATGGCTGTGTGGTTCAAGTGGTAGGGCTCTTGCCTTGAGCTGAGGAACAGTGTCCAGGCCCAGAGTTCAAGCCCCACAACTGATCAAAAAGAGGCGGAGGGTGTGGTGGGGGAGCCTCATGGAAAGTTATGAATTAGCTTTAGGAAAGTTTAATACAACTTTAATTTTTATGAGTGTAATGCTAAGCTTACTAATAAAGGTAGAAGAATTTTTTTTAAGTACAGTACAGTATCAATAGCCAGAGACAGTACTAAACTGATAAAATCTTTTTTTCATACTAGTTAACCTTTACAAGTGTTGTTTAGTCTTTACAACAACTCTCAAAACATGGATAGTAAAACTAAATATCAAAGAAGTGTTCACATTTCACAAGTCAGGAGCTATTTACAAACCTGTCACAGGGTTATTCAGATGCTATCCTGCTGTAACACTTCCGGAAAGCTTTTGTTTCTAAAGGAAGTTCAGAGATCTTTGCAGAGAATGGCTAGAGAAGAAGGAAATATGGAAAGAAAAGCATCTAAACTTTCTTTTTCTCTTCAAATGCTTTTTGCAGAACTACTGCAGTAAATAAAAATGACTCCTTAGAATTAGAATGAGACAAAGGTGATAAATTCATTTCTTAAAGTTGCCATAACAAATTATCACAAAATTAATGGTTTATAATAACAAAAATTTGTTCCACCACGTTCTCGAATCAAGAAGTTGGAGATGATGGTGTCAGCCAGGATGCTGAACCATCCCCCAATGAGCCTATGAGAGATCCTTTCCTTTTTCCAGTCTGGTGACTCCACATGTTCTATCTTCATGAGGCCTTTTTCAATTTCTCTCTTATGAGAGAAATATTTCTCTCTCTTATGTCTACCTAAATAATCCCAAAGGGTCTTATTTCCAAATCCTTGACCTAATTACATCTGTAAAGACCCTTCATTCAAATACAGTCACAGGCACAGGTATTTGAGATTAAGATATGCTCATACCATTTGGGGAGTTACTTTTAAACCCACAATGGAGGACAAAATTTTCCTTCGTGATAATCTTTACTACTGTTGTAGTACGAAGTCCCAAATTAGATAAGTATTCAAAAGACCAAGATACAAAGTAGGGGAAAATATTGAAAATATAGAAAAGACAGGCAAATGAACTTTATAGGAAGACTTATTTCCCAGAAGAGATATTATTTGGGATAGATCATGAGTGATGAACAGATCTTTACCCAGATGGTTTGGGATAGCCTGGGATATACAGACAGTGAAAAATAGATAGGACAGTATCTACCAAAACTAACTCATTTGTTACTGAAGTCTGGTATTTTGAAAAATAGTGAAGAATGAGGCCAGTGGTGAAGAAATAGTGAAGAATAGGCCAAAGACTGGGTTGTCTTTAGTGTTGGACTGATAAATTTGTATTAGGTCTAGAGTTGCTTACCCATGACAAGAGTTTCTAATTAAGGCCCTTAGAGCTATTATAAGACCCTTTGAAAAATATTTAGTGTTTTTTTCCTATGAGAAGATATTCATATGATATTCTTTTTTCATCTAATAGGCATTCATTAATTTTTTAAAAAATTGTCATTAAGGAGTTGTACAAAGAGGTTACAATTCATAAGTCAGGTAATGAATCTAATACTTCTTGGACAATGTCACCCCCTTCCTTCACTTCCCTCCATCTTCCCTATCCCTGCCCATAAATTGCTTGGTTCTTTCTTTATATACTATGTATTTAATACTATGATTGTATTTGTTCATCCTTCCTCCATTCCTTTCCCCCTCTGCTCCATTGTGCCCCTCCAAAAAGACAAAATAGAGAACAGCAAATACAAAAACAGCAATAACAAAAACTAGTCTTTAAGAAAAAGTATTAAATCTGATCAAAGGAGAACACTCATCCTAAGATGAATTTGAGCCACATTCCAATGTACTTTTCACCATAAATACCTGTGATGTTAGAGTACCCATTGCACCTCTTATCAAATGTGAGTGTATCTACTTCTGGATGATCTTATTCTTTCCTTTGCTAATACATTTTCTTCATCTCTTACATTTAAAAAAAAAAGGTTAAAAACCACTGTTCTATTAGGAATGGAATGTTTTGAAGTATTTATAGGAGGCTATTGATTTTCTTTTTTGCTTTGAATAACTTAGAAGATAATATGAAAAGTGAACTCCAAAGAACTTTAGTCAGCTCTGTATGAAAATCACATTGTAAATGTCACATATTAAGAGTTAAAATATTATTTCAAAAGGGATGTGAGGGAGGCTATCGATTCTTAGAAAAGGAAACAAACGATTAAGCAAAACCTCACAGCATTCAATTCAGAATGCAGCTGTGACTTGTTTTCTGTAGTTCAATTCACTACCACCATCCATTTAGGACTCCAGAATAATAAAAGCATGACACAATTGTGAGAGGCAAAATGGACAGCTGCATTCCTAAAGGGTTTTAAAAAAAGTTTATTCTATAGAACTGCTTGTTCTGTACAATTGGTTTTTAAAGTTAGGTCACCTACTTCAGAAGTAAAACAATATTTATATCATATAGTGTCTGGCCACATTGTACAAGAAGAAAATGGATGTTTTCCATATAACTCACTCAACTTGTACCTAAAGAACCACACTGAAAGTTTTTTCACTGATCCCCTTATTTAGTACCTGAGATTAATACTACTTAATGGACTTAACATACTGCTACTCAAGCTTCTCTGCTAGTAAGGTTCTTCTCTTTAATTTTTTATTATGACAAATTGTAACAACACTCAAAAGCAGAGAGTACTATGGAAATTACACCTATGTGCACATTCCTCAGATTTGGCAATGAACAAGGATTTTCATTCATTTTATATACAAATTGTAAAAACACTCAAAAGTAGATATTACTATGGAAATTACACCTATATGCCCATTGCTCAAATTCAACAATGAACAAGGATTTTTACTCATTTCATGTATCTTTTTATCTTACCTTTCTTTGCTGAAATATCTTAAAGCAAATTCCAGACATCTCTAGAAACTAAAAACATTTCCTTATAAAAGTGTCATTCTTATACCTAAAAATAGTAATAATTACCCCTTGGTGTCACATTATAGCTAGACCCAGTTCAGCTTTGCATTGTTTCAAGAATATCTTTTTGGCCAAACACCAGAGGCTCACATCTGTAAACCTAGCTACTCAGGAGGCTGAAATCTGAGGATAAGAGTTTAAAGCCAACCTGGGAAGGAAATGCCACGAGACTCTTATCTCCAATTAACCACTGGAAAATGAGAAGTAGCCCTATGACTCAACGTGGTAGAGTGCTAGCCTTCAGCAAAAAAGCTCAGGGACAGTGCCAAAGCCCTGAGTTCAAGCCTCATGACTGACAAAAAAAACAGCCAGAAATAGAGCTGTGGCTAAAGTGGTAGTGACCTACATTGAGCACAAAAGCTCAGGGACAGCAAGCCCCAGGACTGGCACACAAAAAAAGTTAAAAATCTAAGAATATATTTTGTTTTATATTCTTCAAATTGCTGTACAAAGGGGTTTCAATTTAATGTCAACTTATGTGTACAATGAATCTTGATTAGACTCATCCCTTTCATCACTCTGTGCCCTGTCTATCCCATCCCACTTACCTCCTCAAGTTGCCTAGTTCAGTTTTCTTGTATGTAATGTACATTGAGTGTTATTGTTATATATTCCTACCATTCCTCTTTTTCATGACCCACCTATTTAAGCCAGATGCTGGTGGCTTCACCTGCTATCTACTCAGGAGACTGAGTCCAGTATGATCACAGTTTGAAGCCAGCTAAGGCAGAAAAGTCTTTTAAGATTCCATCTCCACAGTGCACTGGTGGCGCATGCCTGTAATCCTAGCTTCTTAGGAGGCTGAGGTCTAAGGACCACGGTTCAAAGCCAGCCTGGGCAGCAAAGTCTGTGAGACTCTTTATCTCCAGTTAACCACCAGAAAACCAGAAGTGGCACTATGGCTTAAAGTGGTAGAGTGCTAACCTTGAGCAAAAAAGCTCAGAGACAGCGCCCAGGCCTCTAGTTCAAGCCCCACTGTCGACAAAAACAAAAAATTCTATCTCCACTTAACCAGCAAAATGGCTGACTGGAAGTGTGGTTCAAGTGGTAGAGTATCAGCTGTGAAGGATAAAGTTTATAAAGACCACACATTAAAAAAAAAAAGAAAGAAAGAAAGACCAGCTGAGTGCCGGTGGCTCAGGCCTGTAATCCTAGCTACTCAGGAGGCTGAGATCTGAGAATCACGGTTCAAAGCTAGCCCAGGCAGGAACATCTGTGAGACTCTTATCTCCAATTAACCACCAGAAAACTGGAAGTGGTACTGTGGCTCCAGTGGTGGAGCGCTAGCCTTGAGCTGAAGAGCTGAGGACAGCGTCCAGAGTTTAAGCCCCACAACCAACAACAACAACAAAAGACCATAGACAAAATCAGTATATTCGTAATCAGTTGAAATAAGCATAATAGCTGATTATTCCTCATCTGAGTTCTCACACCTATTATCCTAGCTACTTAGGAGGTAGGAATTAGGATGATGGACTAAGGCCAGCCTAGGCAAAAAGTTCTCAAGTCCCCTATCTCATTCATTGAAAAGCTGGGTTGCCAGACACTGATGGCTCATACCCATAATCCTAGATACTCAAGAGGCTGAGATCTGAGGATCAGGGTTCAACGCCAGCCTGAGCTGGAAAGTTTATAAGACCCTTATCTCCAATAAACTACCCAAAAAGTTGTAAGTGGGGCTATGGCTCAAGTGGTAAAGCACTAGCCTTGAGAAAAAAACTCAGGGATAGCACTCAGGGCCTGAGTTTAAGCCCCAGTACCAAGACAGACACACACACACACACACACACACACACACACACACACACACACACACACACACACAAAAGCAAGCAAGCACACAAGTTGGGTAAAGCGGTGTGCTCCTGTCATCATAGCTATACAGGAAGCATAAATAAGAAATCTTGGTGCAGCCTAGCCAAAGCATAAATGTTAGACCCTATTCAAAAAATAATAAAAGAAGTTGGGCACCAGTGGCTCATGCCTGTAATCCTAGCTACTCAGGAGGCTGAGATCTGAGGATCACGGTTCAAAGCCAGCCCCGGCAAGGAAAGTCCGTGAGACTCTTGTCTCCAATAAACCACTAGAAAACTGGAAGTGGTGCCATGGCTCAGGCGATAGAGCCTTCACCTTGAGCTGAAGAGCTGAGGGATAGCACCCAAGCCAAGAGTTCAAGCCCCACAACCGACCAAAAAATAATAATAATAAAAGAGGGCTGGGGATATGATATAAATGGTAGAGTGCCTCTTAACAGAGACCTTCAGTTCAAACCCCACTACTACTACTACTACTCACACAAACCCTACTACTACTACTACTACTCACACACACACACACACAAACCCACTACTGCTACTACTACTCATACACACACACACACACAAACCCCACTACTACTACTCACACACAAACACACACAAACCCCACTACTACTACTACTCACACACACACACACACACACACACACAAACCCCACTACTACTACTATTACTCACACACACACACAAAGAATATTTTAATTATTTTATCTGGTATTCGGCTTGAATTTTCTATCTTACTTTTATTCATCTTTGATTTGCCAAGTATCTTCTGTGCCAGGTATTTTCTGGTATGAACTTACAGAAATGCATATTTTTATTAGAAATACTTGATGCATGCACTGCATTTAATGAAGTTAAGTTATAGTTCAGTTCTGAATTTATTAGATTTGAGGTCATTTTAAAACTCTTTTTCTGACATGTTTCATATGATTTGACTTAAAAGTTCCTATAAAGCTGAAGGAAACTGGCTCCTCAGAGGAATTTCAGTACTTTTTCCAGGCAAAGATAACTTCCCACAAATGCAGTGAAATCAGTGGTGCCTGAATTTAGATTTTATTCAGGCTAACTTCCAACCCTCTTAAAAACTTAAGTATGTATTTTTTTGTTCAGTAAGTTCCAAGTATATTTCTATAAAGGCAAAAAAGAAAGAAGAGGTAGAAAGGAAGGAAGGAGGGGAAGGAAGAGAAAGAAAGAGAAAGGAAGGAAGGAAGAAAGAAAGGAAGGAAGGAAGGAAAGGAAGGAGGGAGGGAAGAAAAGGAGAGAGGAAGAGAAGAAGCAAGTAAGCAAGCAAGAAAGAAAGAACGACAGGAAGGGAGAGAGAAAGAAAGAAAAGATAGAATGATATAGTAGAAAGCATTTGGGATTTGTGCAAGTTCTGGCATGTCCATTAACTGTGCCTAAACAGTCTTAGAGGGGTACAATTTCAGTTGAATACTTCAGAGTATTGTGAATGTAGTTTAGCTTCAGTAATAAAGTGCTTTCCTGATAACGATTGTTGTAATGTGAGGACAGAACAATGGAAAGAGTAAATAGAAAAAGAAATCATCTTCATCATGTCTCATTTCTTTCCTTTTCACAAATATGAGGCCATCATGCCACCAGCTTTGCCTATTGCTGAGCCAGGCCTGGTCAGAGGCTCCATTCTTGTGGTTGTCAGATGATGTGAGAATGGTTAGCCTACTGTATAGCTCTCTAAGGAGTTACAGTAGCTGTAGACTAAAGAATTGTGTTCCAGTATAGAATGTGGAAGAGATCCAGGTCCCATCACTTATTTTAGCTGCTTTTTTTTGGGGGGGCGGTCCGGTTGTGGGGCCTGAACTCTGGGCCTGGGCACTGTCCCTCAGCTCTTCAGCTCAAGGCTAGCGCTCTACCACTTGAGCTACAGCGCCACTTCCGGCTTTTTTCTTTTTGCTTATTTGGTGCTGAGGAATCGAACCCAGGGTCTCATGCATGCAAGGCAAGCGCTCTACCACTGAGCCACCTTCCCAGCCCCTTTAGCTGCTTTTGTGTACACGAATAATGTCTTTAAATACAGAGGATAATAATATTGTAAGTGAAACTGTTGTACCATTGTCATCTATATTTACTATTTTCCTCTGGTAACTAATTTTCCTACTGGCTGTTCTACTTAGCTCAACTATTCATAAAAATGTCTAGCATTTTGGGTTTTTTTTTTGTCAATTGTGGGACTTGAACTCAAGATCTGGGTGCTGTCCCTGAGCTCTTTTGCTTAAGGATAGCACTCTACCACTTTGAGCCACAGCTCCACTTCCAATTTTCTGATGGTTAATTGGAGATAAGAGTCTCACAGACTTCCCTGCCCCAGCTGGCTTTGAACTGTGATTCTCAGATCTCAGCCTCCAGAGTAGCTAGGATTACAGGTGTGAGCCATCAGCCCCAGGCTATGTCTACATCTATATACTACAGTTAGTCAATATGTGAATTTTATGAATTAAATGCTAGATATTTTACCTTGGGACAACCAGTTACTGTATATTATAAGTTGAACATCTCTAATATGAAAATCTGAAACTTAATATGCTCCAAAATCTGAAACGTTTTGAGTATACCAACATGATGCCAAAAGTAGAAAATTATATGTCTGACTTCATGTGACAAGACACAGACAAAACAACAGGCATCTTAAGAATATTGTATAAAATTAGCTTCAGGCTGTAGATATAAAAGTATGTATGAAGGCTAGGCACCAGTGGCTTACCTGTAATCCTACCTACTCAGAACGCTGAGATCTGAGGATCAGGGTTCAAAGCCAGTCCAGGCAGGAAAGCCTGTGAGACGCTGATCTCCAATTAACCACCAGAAAACCAGAAATGGTGCTGAAATGCTCAGGGACAGCGCCCAGGCCTAGAGTTCAAGCCCCACAAACAACAACAACAAAGTACATATGAAACATAAACAACTTTCATGTTTAGACGTGGATCCCATCTCAGAGATTATCATTATATATACACAAATCCTATAAATTCCAGAAAAGATCAGAAACTCAGTACAATTCAGATAACGGATATATATATATTCAGCCTCTATTATGGAAACAAAATATATAGACGTAATCCTCAAAGCATATTTCACCCAAGTGTATGCATGTTGTTAAAAAATTAAAAGCCAGCCTTTTGACTTTGAAAAGCTAGCCTCTATGTGCCTCAGTTTCTTCTTCTATAAAGTACAATGGTTGGACTGTGATGCATAATTAGTGCTGAAGGTCTTAACTCTGTGGTTCTGGACAGATAGTTTACAAATTGCTGGTGGTCCCTGACTACTTCCTGTGTCATATCCATAAGATTATAAGTAAAATTTTCTGTGTTCTAATTAGTGTCCTAATAGGGTGCCATAACAGAAGGCTAGTAGTGTATATATAGTCTTAGCAAAAAACAGATTTTTCTGAACTAAAACTAGGATTTGTGATCTGGTCTGCTAAATGGTTTGTAACTTAAAAATGATTTAAAATAGCACTGACCTAGAACATCAGTGTATGTGATGGGTTTAGCTGTAACAGAAATCCCAACAGTGGAGATGGGAGGGCAGGGATGGTAGGGGAAAAACAAAGGAGGAGGCAACAATGCTTGATAAGAAATGACTCATGGGCTGGGAAGTTGGCTCAGTGGTAGAGCCTTGCATGCCTGAGGCCCTGGGTTCGATTCCTCAGCACCACATAAGCAAAAAGAAAAA
>NW_012267229.1:10127754-10144405 GCF_000151885.1 Dipodomys ordii
CCGGCTTTTTTCTTTTTGCTTATGTGGTGCTGAGGAATCGAACCCAGGGCCTCAGGCATGCAAGGCAAGCGCTCTACCACTGAGCCACCTTCCCAGCTCCCTTTGATACTGTTTTATGGCCATAAAAATTTCCATTTACACAAATAAGATCCCCAAAAGGATAGGCTTTTAATATATACAGATTAGCCATCTAGAAATTGTTGTGGAAGAAATGTTGCTAAACTAATATCTATTTCCCCCAATTCCATACTTTACAACAGTCACTTTAGAAAGCTGTCATTCCAGTAAAACAGGAAGCCTAAAATAGGTCAGTCATGGTCCAGGCATGTATTGAGGCAGAATAAAATCCTTACTTTAAAAATAACCAGCTCAAAAAAGATCTGGAGGCATGGTTCAATGGTAGAGCTTCTTCCTAGCAAGCATAAGACCCTGAGTTTAAACCCCAGTAGCACCAAAAGAAAAAGAATTATTTGAAGGTATTAAATTTTCTCCATATTGTCTCCACTGTGGTTCAGAGAGGCCTAGAAATGTACCTCAAGCCCAAAGGATTTTGACTTCAGGAAATTTTACACTAGCCCCCAAACCAACCCTGCACCAGAACACTAAGAGACTTTAAGCTCACCACATGCCAGGCACACCCATGAGTTGGATGTTGTAATGATCCTCATTTTATGGATAGGAAATTAAAGACTTGCTGACTTTCCTATTGTCGTGGCATCTTGCTTAGAACCTACTTATTACCATAGAGCTTTCTCTGATTTACTACCCTTTCTTGCTGATGATTTTTTTTTTCAGAACTCAAGGCCTTGAGTTTGCTAGGCAAGCCTTCTACCCCTTCTACCCCAAAAGCCCTTTTTGTTTCAGGTTATTTGTTAGATAAAGTCTAGCTTTTTTTCCCCAGGTTTGTCTGGGATGGTGATCCTCCTGTCTATGAAGTACCATACTTGTCTTATTTGTTCACATAGGGTCTTTTTTAAAAAAAATTATTGTAAAGGTGATGTAAAGGGTACAGTTACATAAGTCAAGTGTTGAGTACATTTCTTTTTTTAAGTTATAATTTTAATACAATTTTTACATTTCTGTATAGTTCATTCAATATATACAGTATACAAGACATACAAAGCCAGGAAGACAATAGACAGCCTCCTTATAAAACACCTAAAAGTACTTTGTTCTCATTGTTTATTCATGACAGATACCTGCCACATTCTTTTGATATTCTAAATTGTTACACAAAGCCTTAAAAAAGCTTCATATAAAAACACTTTCCTTTTTATCAGGGCTCTCAAATTAAATACTAAATGTTCTTTATACCAACGGATAATTGCATAGAAGTAGTTACATTAAATACTTTATTAGAAGAGTATTAAGCCAGTTTTTAATGGCTGCCATACCTAAAAGTTGGTAAGTCAATTTTTATATAACTTTTAAAGTATACATTCTGCAGGTATGAAACTTTTAAAAAGGGGCTGGGAAGGTGGCTCAGTGGTAGAGCGCTTGCCTTGTATGCATGAGGCCCTGGGTTTGATTCCTCAGCACCACATAAGCAAAAAGAAAAAAGCCGGAAGTGGCGCTGTGGCTCAAGTGGTAGAGTGTTAGCCTTGAGCTGAAGAGCTGAGGGACAGCACCCAGGCCCAGAGTTCAGGCCCCACGACCGGACCCCCAAAAAAAACTTTGAAAAAATACATTCAATTTAATTTTCTAAAGCTTTCTAAATTTACATTTTAAACACTGCTATGATTGCTAGTTTATAGATATACTTAGCCAAAATAAGTTAATTTTTAAAAATCAACAATAGTACATTTCTTTTTGAACAGTGTCACCCCTGCTTCATTCTCAGATAGGGTCTTATTAACTTTTGTCCCAGGCTGGCTTTGAACTACAACCCTGCCCTCATCTCCACCTGCCGAGTAGAGCACCATTTGTGAGCATGTACACCAAGCAAGCACAAGGTCCTGAGTTCAAGCACTAATACCAGTATTTTAAAAAAAAAAAAAAAAAGAGGGAGAGGGGCTGGGAAGGTGGCTCAGTGGTAGAGCGCTTGCCTTGCATGCATGAGGCCCTGGGTTCAATTCCTCAGCACCATATAAGCAGGAAAAAAAAGCCGGAAGTGGCACTGTGGTTCAAGTAGTAGAGCGCTAGCCTTGAGCTGAAGAGCTGAGGGACAGCGTGTAGGCCCAGAGTTCAGGCCCTATGACCTGACCCCCAAAAAAAAAATTCTAAAAAAAAGAAAAAGAAAAACTCTAAAAAAAAAAAAAAAAAAGCGCCAGGAGAGAGCAAGAGAAGGGGAGGCAGTGTCCAAAAAGAAATCTACTGTTTACCTGACTTATATAACTGTAACTTCTCAGTATAGCACCTTTATAATAGCAATTTAAAAATCTAAGCTGGGGAAGTGGTGCTGTAGCTCAAGTGGTAGAGCTCTCGCCTTGAGCTGAAGAGCTGAGGGACAGCACCCAGGCCCAGAGTTCAAGCCCCATGACCGACCAAAAAAAAAAAATCTAAGCTGGGCGCCGGTGACTTATGCCTGCAATCCTAGCTACTCAGGAGGCTAAGATCTGAGGGATGTTCAAAGCCAGTCTGGGCAATGTCCGGAAATTCTTATCTCCAATTAACCACCAGAAAATTCGAAGTTGTGCTGTGGCTCAAGTGGTAGAGCACTTGTCTTGAGCTGAAGAGCTAAGGGACAGTGCCCAGGCCCAGAGTTCAAGCCCCATGACCTCCCCCTAAAAAAAAAAAAAAAATCTAAATTAAAAAAAAAAAAAAAAAAAAAGAATCTACTTGTGGCCTGGGAGTTAGATCAGTGGTCTAGCAGGTGCTTTTTTTTTTTTTGTAATTGTGAGAATACCGTACAGAGGAGTTACAATTACATGGGCAAGATAATGAGTACATTTCTTATCAAGCATTGTTGCCTACTCGTTGTTTCCCCTTCCCATCCCAAACAGGTGCTTTTATAGAGAACCTTCCTACCATGTCTCTCAAAGTAGGTTGAATATTATAGGATCTAAAGACAATAAACTTCCATGGTTCAGAGTTTGAATTGGAGTCACTCAAAATTCAGTACTTTTATGCTACGAATTAGAAAGAGAAGTTTATATCAAGAAAAAAATTCAATGCTTTCTATTTTATTTATTTACTTAGTCGTGGGACTTGAATTCTGGGCCTGGGCACTGTTCCTGAGCTCTTCAACTCAAGGCTATCACTCTACTGCTTGAACCACAGCACCAATTCTGGTTTTCTGTGGTTTATTGGAGATAAGAATCTCACAGACTTTCCTGCCCAGGCTGGCTTTGAACTGCAGTCCTCAGATCTCAACCTCCTGAATAGCTAGAATTATAGGCATGAGCCACGGGTGCCTAGCTTAATGCCTTCTAATAGCTTTTTGTTGTTGTTGTTGTTTTGAGTCTACTGTAGTTTGAATCCAGGACTTTGTGCTTACTAGGTAGAGCCCTATCTACTACTGAACCATGCCTCCAACCCTTTTTTGAGCTGGTTATTTTAAAGTAAGATTTCCATTCTACCTAGATGTGTGCCTAGACTATGATCTACCCATTTTAGGCTTCCTCTTAGGGCTAGGATGACAAACACTACTCTACCCAGCTTCTTTCCACTGAAATAGAGTCTCAGGGCTTCCCAATTTCAGCCTCCAGTGATGACAAATATATGCCACCATACTCAGCTATGGATTAAAAAGGGGTCTTGCAGCATTTTCTGCTGGGAATAGTCATGAGCTGTGATCTTCCCAACCTCAGCATCTCAATTTCTAATAACTTATTGAATATTTTTACTATCTTTAACTAGTTACATAAAAGAGTTGCCATTCAACAAAGCAGTTTATGAATACAATGCCTCTTGATCAATATCACCCCTTTTGACATTCTCACACACCCTCCCAACTCACCCTTTCTCTCACTTTTGTTAGTTTTTAGGATATGTATTAATTTTTGCCACTTAGGAAGGCAGTTTATGTATACGAGGTGTCTTGATCTGTGTCATCCCTTCAACATTTACCCCCTTCAGCCCACCTTTTCCCTTATTCTAATAACTTTTATGTACTTTATTTTTTAATTTACCTTGTTTGAAAACTGAACATTTTCCTTTAATTTAAAAACTAATTAAATAAATATCTTATGACTACTCCATTAAGCAGAGTTGTACTGATTTCTATCTGGTACCCTGTGCTTTTCCAGGAACTTATAACTGACTGTTGATTTATTTTCTTATGTGCAGATGACTTAAATACCACAGACCTATTCAAATTATCAACAATTCTTCTCTTTATTTAAAGAGCAGCTTTTCCCTGCTTAGGGTTACTATGGCTCCTTATTTCAGGATATTTTCTTTTTCTTGGGGGGGGGGCAGTCCGGTCATGGGACCTGAACTCTGGGCCTGGGCGCTGTCCCTCAGCTCTTCAGCTCAATCAAGGCTCTATCACTTGAGCCACAGTGCCACTTCCGGCTTTTTTTTTTTTTTTGCTTATGTGGTTCTGAGGAATCAAATCCAGGGCCTCATGCATGCAAGGCAAGTACTCTCCCACTGAACCACCTTCCCAGCCCTATTTTCTTGATTATCACATAGATCCAACATTCCCAAGGTAGATTTTTCAGTATTCAGTGCTGTTTTCTAAAATGTCATGACAGTTTCAGAATAAAATAAACATTGATTAATTTTAATTATAAAAATACAGTTCGTTGGGCTGGGACTGTGGCTTAGTGGTAGAGTACTTGCCTAGCATGTATGAAGCCCTGGGTTCAATTCTCAATACTACATATACAAAAAACCCTAGAAGTGGCACTGTGGCTCAAGTGGTGGAGCACTAGCCTTGAGTAAAAAGAAGCTTAAGGACAGTGCCGAGGCCCTGAGTCCAAGCCCTAGGACTGGCAAAAACAAAAATACAACCAAAAGTCAAAGAAAATAAAATAACATATAAAAAATACGGTTCCTTTTCAAGGTTGGAAGAAAGTAAAGGGCTATAATATGATGTGGAATCCTCAATTAGATCTTGGAACACAAAGCTGGGCGCCAGTGACTCACACCTATAATCCTAGTTACTCAGGAGGCAGAGATCTGAGGATCGAAGTTCAAAGCTAGCTCTGGCAAGAACATCCATGAGACTCTTATCTCCAGTTAACTACCAAAAAACCAGAAGTGGTGGTGTCTCAAGTGGTAGAGCACTAGTCTTGAGCTGAAGAGCTTAGGGACAGTGCCCAGGCCCAGTTCAAGCCCCACAACTGACAAAAAAAAAAACAAACCTTAGAACCCAAAATGAGTATCAATGAATGAGTTGATGACATTTGAATAAAGCCTATATATTTTAGTTTATAAAAGTATACCAATTTTGCTTCCCTGTCATGACTGTGCTTATGTAATATTCATTTAATGTTAGGTGAATGTAGGTGAAAAGTATAGCAATTCTTGTACTTTTCTGTAAACCTAAAATTTGTGTGTGTGTGTGTGTTTGTGTTTGTGTTTATGCACGCGCCTGTGTGTGTGTGTTTGTGTTTGTGTTTATGCACGCGCCTGTCCTACGGCTTGAGCTCAGAGCCTGGGCATTGTACCTGAGGTTTTTTTGTTCAAAGCTAGTGTTCTACTTCTGGCTTTTTGATGGCTTATTGGAGATTAAGAGTCTCATGGACTTTCCTGCCTGGTCTTGCTTCAAACTACAATTTTCAGATCTTAGCCTCCTGAAATAGTTAGGATTATAAGTGTGAGGTACTGGGGGCCCTAAACCTAAAATTATTTAAAAGTAAAAAAATGAGGGGCTGGGAATGTAGCTTAATGGTAGAGCGCTTGCCTAGCATACATGAAGCCCCAGGTTCAATTCCTCAGTACCACATAAACAGAAAAAGCTGGAAGTGGTGCTATGGTTCAAGTGATAGAATGCTAGCCTTGAGCACAAAAATCTCAGGAACAGCACCTAGGCCCAGAGTTCAAGCCTCTAGGACTAGAAGAAAAAAAAATATGTACATGATATAGTTATAAATGTGCTTATGACATTTTGAATCTTTTATCACTGTTTAAACCTAAACCAAACCAATATGATAAAAAAAAGAATTTACTTGAACATTTAATGTAAAATCTTTTCAATACAATGCTTTTACTTAATGATTATTTTAACTTAAGCAAAAGTTTTAACTCTTTTGCTTTGGAAATCATGACAAAAACCCCAAGTATGTTCATTTTTCTGAAATGTGAAGCCCAAGCCAATCCATAGCTGTTTCAAGAGAGCACTAAAGAGATCATATGTCCAATCTACCAATTAAATGAGATGTATAACCTTATATTTTGTTTTCTAAAGTAAATTATGCTATAATTGAGAACAAGAAGCTCAGTCAAAATGTATAAGTAGTGCTGCCAGCTACTTATGATAGTATATTTTTCTTATTTTACTTCTTCAGGATCTAATGTCAACTCTAAATCTGTATTTCAGGTAATTCATAGCTCTGACTTGGTGAAGGGCCACTGTGTGGCTTAAAGCAGAGGTTAATTATTCTTCCTGCTGGTTCTACTGTTTGTTGATTTAGCTGCTCACTAAAACAGCCTTGCCTAGTCCAACCAGGTCCTTTTTCAAAATTTCTAATGTAATGCCAAGACCAAAAGAGGTCAAAGAAACAAAACAGATTTTCCAGAGAATCCAGGCTACACATTAGTATTCCTCAAGTTCCTACCTCTGAATAAAAAGAAATACTACAAAATAAAAAAATTTAAATTGAGTTGGTAATGAGTAAAAACCTCTATTTCCCTTAAGAAACACATTTCCTAAAAACTTGTGTGTTACATGAAACTGGTAGCTCCCTTAGTATGGTAAATGCAGGGTGGGGGAATGGATAAATGGATGTCTCAACTACACACAATTTTGTTTACTCAAGTAGCAATATTATTAGATTAAAGATGAGACAAGGGTATCCAGCACTAACAGCTTTTATCATTATTCTAGATAAGAGACAACTCTAGGAAGAAGGAATTAAAGTTATCTCCTTTTCTGGCAGTACTGGGGATTGAACTCAGAGCCTTGTGCTTAGTAGGCAGGTACTCTATCCCTTGTGCCACACTTCCTGAACCTTTTTGCCTTGGCTATTTTAAAGATAAGATCTTGCTTTATGCTTGGGCTAACCTGGCTATAATCCTCTGACATTTCCCTGTGTCACTGGGGATGCCCAGCCATTGATTGAGATGGAATCTCATGAACTATACCTGAGTTAACTTTGAACTTCAATCTGCCTCTCAAGATCCTAGCTAAGATTACAGGCTTGAGCCACTGCACCTGGCTAAAATGTAAAACAGTTACCTAGCAAGTATCAGGCTCTGAGTTCAATCCAAAGGAATGGAAAGGGAAAGGGAAAAATTACCTCTCTAAGCAAATGCTAATCCAAGAAAGATAGTTATAGAATATTTATGAGATCTTTAGTAATCCTTGTGGCAATTTTTCTTCACTAGATCTATCAAGAAAAGGCTAGGATTTTCAACCAAGTCTCATTTTCATTTTTCTGTTTCAACTGGAATTAGCTTCTCCTATACACACTCTGTCTCAGAAAAAGACAAACCTTGTCAGGGCTTTTTTTTAATGTGTCTTTATGAGATTTATAGATTTAAGAAGAATTGACATCTTTGTAATATTTAGTGTTCACAACCAAGAAGATGATATGTCTAGATTTTCATATCTTCTCTCATCTCTCATATTTTCTTATTTTTGCATATTGATTAGTCAATATTCTTTCTTGTTGTTTTTCCAGTAGAATTCTTTTTTTTTTTCTGTTGTCTGCAAATAATGCTCATTTTAGTTCCTTTTTTTGGAATCAGGTTGCTTTTTCTGAAGAGTTAGAAAAGATACAAGCACGTATCAGATAATCTTATTAGCTAGATATAGATTATTTAAAAATTATACTGGTTTGTTTTCATTATCCCTTTCTGTATTAATCTCAGTAATTGAGTAGATTAATAGTAAATACCAAAAATAAACACAGTTTATACTGGCAACTAGCAGCACTTACCAAAGTTTTAAGCATTAACATTTTTTCTGTGCTTTGTATCTATATAAGAACTAAGAGCTGGCAAACCATTAACAAAGAATAAAATCCACCTGTAAAGTAAGGCTCACTGGCTACCCAACAAACTTGAGATGTTAAAAGTAAACATCACAGGTAATAGAGAGTATTGAGTAGCATATGCATTGCTCTGCTGTTGTTTTGATTTCTTTTCTTTTTTTTTTTTGGTCCAGTCGTGGGGCCTGAACTCTGGGCCTGGGCGCTGTCCCTCAGCTCTTCAGCTCAAGGCTAACGCTCTACCACTTGAGCCATGGCGCCACTTCCAGCTTTTTTCTTTTTGCTTATGTGGTGCTGAGGAATTGAACCCAGGGCCTCATGCATGCAAGGCAGGTGCTCTACCACTGAGCCACCTTCCCAGCCCCTTGATTTCTTTTGTTGTAAGAAAACATGTTGTTTTGTTGAAGAACAAAATTCAGCTTTTTTCAAAAATAAAGCAGGATTCTCTTATAACCCTAGACTATCTCATGTTGAAATGGACACTGCTGTTTGCTCCTGTTACCTTTCACTGCCTTTGTGTGATTTTGAGTGTATTTTTCTTCTTCTTCTTCCTTCTTCTTCTACTTCCTTCTTCCTTCTTCTTCTTCCTTCTTCTTCTTCTTCTTCTTCCTTCTTCTTCTTCTTCTTTTGGTGAGTCATGGGACCTGAACTCTGGGCCTGGGCGCTGTCTCTTAGCTCTTCAGCTCAAGGCTAGTACTCTACCACTTGAGCCACAGTGACACTTCCGGCTTTTTCTGCTTATGTGGTCCTGAGGAATCAAACCCAGGGCCTCATGCATACAAGGCAAGCACTCTACCACTGAGCCACCTTCCCAGCCCCATATTTTTCTTCTTTACAATTTGTCTTCCATTACATCTTCCTTCAGCATTACTCTGTGTGTATGTGTGTGTGTGTGTGTGTGTGTTTCCATTTCTTGGTGGTATACACCTCTAATCCCAGCACCCAGGAAGCTGAGGCAGAATGATTTCAAATTCAAGGCCAGTCTGGGCTACAGAGAGAGTTTCAGTAATAAGATCCTATCTCCTAACAAGAAAAAAAGAAAAAGGAAAGAAGCCTGTGTTCATTCAGTTGCAAAAAAACTGTGAACCAAATAGAAGCTAATAGTTAAATACTAATAAACAGATTGTAAAAATTATATTCATTTCCCCATGTGCCTGAGATAGGAGGTCAAATTTGAATCCCTACTGTCATCAAAATGAAGTCTCACTGAGATCTAATGGGATTTACATAGAAATTGAAAAAAACTTTATAAAACTGATACAGAGATTAATTACTCGGATTATATCAGAGTAAAAGTAGAACACAAAAATGGGGATAATACCAATAATCCCAGCACTTGGGGAGGAAAGGCAGGATTGTGACTTTGAAGCCAGTCTGAGCTACATAGCAAGATACTTAAAAAAAAATTAACTACAAATTTTATCTACAAAATATCATAGGGGAATTTTAATTACTATGTTAAAACTATCAATTTGGAGAGATTATTTTTTCTATATTGAGTTTTCACATCCATGAACATAATCTGCATCTACATTCATTTAAATCTTACTTGATTCCCTTAGTCAGGATTTTATACTTTTCAGCATAAAAGACCTATATGTGTCTTAATAAGTTTATTTCATATATTTCTTTTTTACAACTGTATATATTTTAATTTCATTATTCATGTTCATTATTAACTTTGGATGTTTGTTTTTAAATTCTGAAACTTTGCTAAACTCACTTATTCTAGAAGTTTTTTGTGTTTTTTTTTAAAGATTCTTGGTGTTTTTGTTTTATGTAGACAATGATATCGGCAAATGAGGCAGTTTAATTTCTTCCTTTCTGATATGTATGACTTTTATTCCTTTTCTACCTATTGCACTGACTAGAACTCCCAGAACTATGTTGAATAAGAGTGGTGAAAGCAGATATCCTGCCATGTTCCCGATCTTAGGGGGGTAAGTATTCAGTCTTTCACCATTAAGAGTAATGTTAGCTGTCCAGCTTTTGTTGTCATTGTTTAGTTGGATTTTATTTGTTGTCTTTTGTTGATGCTTCTTATCAAATCAAATTCTTTTCTATTCCAGGCTGCCCTGGAACTTGAGATCATCTTGCTCTAGCTTCCCAAATGCCAAGATTACAGGCCGGGGATACCATGCCCAACTTCTGGGAATTTTTAATTATAAGTCAGTATTGAATTTGCCAGATGCTTTTTATGCATCAGTTGATATGACCATGTGATTTTTCCTCTATCACTGTTTAGTATGATAGATTACATGTTTAAATTAAACCAGGCTTGCATTCCTGGAATCATCCCTGCTGCATCAGAAAACACCCAAGCCTATAGCTTTCTTCTAATGGATTCAATTTCTCTAATAGTTGTAGTTATTCAAATTATCTTTTATATTGGATAAGTTGTAGTGGTTTGTGTTTCTTAGAAAGTGTTCTGCTTTATGTGATTAAGTTTATATCTGTATGCATATTTATATTCCTGTGTACCTATATATCCTTTTTTTGTTGTTGTTGGTCGTGGGGCTTGAACTCTAGGCCTGGGCCCTGTCCTTCAGCTCTTCAGCTCAAGGCAAGCGCTCTACTGCTCAGCCACAGCGCCCTTCATTTTTTCTAGTAATTTATTGGAGACAAGAGTCTCACGGACTTTCCTGCCTGAGCTGGCTTTCAACTGTGATCCTCAGATCTCAGCCTCCTGAGTAGGTAGGATGACAGGCGTGAGCCACCAGTGCCCGGCTTCATATATATCCTTTTGATGTCTGTAGAGTCTATGATGATAGTATGTACAGAACCTTTGATAATTTATATCTTCTCTTTCATTTTCTTGATTTCTTTTGTTCATATTTATCATTGTTTATTTGTTGGTTTGTTTTAATTGCACTGTGGAGATTGAATCCAGGGACTTCATGCATGCTAGAAAAGCACTCTACCGCTGAGCTATACCCCTAGCTGCTCTTTTGTTTTTTCTTTGTCATTCTTCCTAGTGATTTTTCAGTGTTATTGATCTTTTCAAACCATAACTCAGTCATTTTATCTCATTGATTTTTCTCTATTGTTTTCATATTTTCAGTTTTACTGGTTTCTGCTTTTTCTTATTCTTTATTATTTACTGCTTGGCCTGCATCTATTTTTTTTTTAGGTTCTTGATGTAAGATTGAATTGAGACTTTTAGTGCTCTGAATTTCCCTTTTAGCACTGCTTTAACCTGTTTCCCACAAATTATGATACATTCTATTTTCATTTCTAATCACTTTTGTGTTTGTTGTTTTGTTTTACCTTGAGACTTTGTAACCCATGTAAGTATGGGTTAAAAAGTATGTTGATTCATTTCCAGATATTTGGCCATTTTTTCTTATTAATTTTCTGTTACTGATTTCCAGTTTGATTTCATATGTGCAGTAACATAATCTACATGACTTCATTTTTTTAAGTTTGTTGAAAATGTATTTTATGGTTGAAGATACAGTTTTTCTTTGACACTTGAGGAGATGTGTATTCTGATATTACTAAGTGGAATATTACGTAAATTTTTATTTCCTGGAGCTGATTGTCTAATTTTTCTTTATCCTTGCTAGCTTTCTAGGTAGTTGTTTCATCAATTGTTGAGAGAGGTGTTTTGCTCCTTGTTTAATTTGTTTGTTTGTTGTTGTTGTCTTTGGGGTCAAGATCTCACTATATAGCACAAACTGGTCTTGAATTTGCAATCCCTTGTCTCTACCTCCTGATTGCTGTGATGCAGACATGTTCCCACCATACCTATCAAGAGAAGGTTCTTAAGTCTGCAGGTTTAATTGTGGATTTGTCTATCAGTCTATCAAGTTTTTACTTCACTTTGCAGCTCTTTTGCTTTGTGCATACAAATTTATGCTTTTATGCTTTGACCATTTTATTATTATGTAATATCCCTTATAAGTACAGGGATTTCAACTCAGGGCTTCATACTTATAAATAACAATAATAGGGGCTGGGAAGGTGGTTCAGTGGTAGAGCGCTTGCCTTGTATGCATGAGGCCCTGGGTTCAATTCCTCAGTACCACATAAAGCAAAAAGAAAAAAGCCGGAAGTGGCGCTGTGGCTCAAGTGGTAGAGCGCTAGCCTTGAGCTGAAGAGCTGAGGGACAGCGCCCAGGCCCAGAGTTCAGGCCCACAACTGGACCCCCCCAAAAAAGTAACAATAATAAATATAATAACTTCACAAATAACTCAGATTGTCTGTACATATTTCACTAATTGGTTCCAAGATTTTTTCCCCTTTGTCTTTGTTTTCCAGAGTTTTACTAGAATGTGCTTTAATATTGATTCCTTTGGTTTTGTTCTGTCTGGAATTTGCTCAGCTTTTTGAATTTATACATTTTTTTTCCTAGCCATTTCTTTGAGTGCTTTTTCAGCTCTTCCTTTTCTTTTCTCCTAGTAATCCAGTGGCATGAGTATTAAATTTCTCATGATAGTTTCACATGTCCAAGGATCTCTTTTTTCATTCAACCTGTTTTCTCTCTTTTGTTCTTATTGTTCCATTTCATTGATGCCTTCCTCCTTCCTCTCTATTCAACTATTGAGCTCGTCCACTAAGTTTCATTCAATTATGTTCTTAAATTCTATAATTTTCACTTTTTTTTTTTTTGTCAGTCGTGGGGGCTGAACTCTGGGCCTGGGCACTGCCCCTCAGCTCAAGGCTAGCACTCTACCACTTGAACCATAGCTCCATTTCCAGATTTTTCTGCTTATGTGTGAGGAATCGAACCCAGGGCCTCATGCATGCAAGGCAAGCACTCTGCCCCTGAGCCACCTTCCCAGCCCTGTTTTGTTTTTTTGTCTTCTACATGCTAAGACTTAATATTTTCACGTTTCAATTATGTTTATAATTGCTTTTGAAACATTTTTCTTATGGCTGCTTTAACAGCTTTGTCAGGTAACTGACCTTATCATTAATGTTGGCATCTATTGATTTTTCTTACTCAGTTTGTGATCTTTCTAGTTCTTGGTTTGATCAGTAAGTTTGGTTGAAACCTGGACATTTTGTGTACAACAGGACTTTAGATTATATTTAAACCTCTGTGTTAGCTAGTTTCTTTACACCAGTCTGACAGTAAAAAGAATGGAGGTATAATACTGTCTTTGCTTGATATGTTCTATTTAGACATCTTCCCTCCTAGACAAAATACATAGACTTACAAGATGTAGAAAATACAAATGAATAATAAGAACAGGAACATAGATGCTGCAGCTTATACATTACACAGGTAATTTAGAAACATAAAGGATATTTTAAATCTGAAAAGTACTTCAAAGAAGTGAGGCCAAGAATTAAGAGCTAAAGTTTAAGAAAGAAGAAAATATCACCAAACATGAAAATGTAAAATGAGGTCTGAGTACAGTGACCCATACTTGTCATCCCACCTGCTCTGAAGGTGGAGATCTGGAAGATAGTGGCTTGAGGCCAGTATGAGCAAAAGGTTAATAAGATCCCAATAGCTGGTGGCAGTGGTACACATCTGTCATCCCAGTTACTCACGAGGCCATACAGGATGGTGGCCTGGGGTTGGTCCCTGGCAAAGAGTACTGGGTCCTACCTGAGAAGTAACAAAAACAAAAAGGAGCTTAGGGAGGCTAAGAATGTGGCTTAGTGGGAGAGTGCTTGCCTACCATGCATCAAGCCCTGGGTTCAATTCCTCAGTACCACATACACAGAAAAAGCTGGTCTGTGGCGCAAGTGTTAGCCTTGAGAAAAAGAAGCTCAGAGACAGTGCTCAGGCTCTGATTGAAGCCCCAGGATTGGCAAAAAAAAAAAAGCTTGGGGAATGTGGCTTAAGTGATATAGTCCCTTCTTAGAAACATGAATCTTGAGTTCAAATCCCACTACTCTCCCTAAAAATGGAAAATGAATTGACAATTCTCAGAATATGCTTGAGGAAATATGCTTGTGTGTGTGTGTGTGTATGTGTGTGCTGCTACTGGGGCTTGAATTCAGGGCTTCATACTCTTGCCTGTTTATTTCCCTCAAGACTGGTACTCTGCTAGTTGAGCCATACCTCCACTTCTGGCCTTTTGGCAGTTATTTGGAGATAAGAGGCTCTTTATAGGCTGGCTTTGAACTTTGATCCTCAGATGTCAGCCTCCTGAGTAGCTAGAATTACAGGTGTGAGCCACCAGCACTCAACTTAGGAAATGAAATAAAAAAAGAAACGAAAAAGGGAACAGGAATGTTTAAACAACTCCAGGCATTGATCATCCTATATGTCTATTAGTTATGCATGTTTAACAACCAGCAAAGAAATAGGACCATAGATGCTTATGTTTTCCCCTGGCATTCTGGAATGAAAAGGTAAATATAATCAAAGAAGAGAGACCATGAAAGAAAGGAGGTTGTTATGTATTCACTTTGTTCGCATTACTTCCTGGCTTTGTATAGAAGCTTACCTGAAGGAATATTTGAGCTAGGACTTTTGTTCCTCTGGCTGAGGAGACTTGGCCCTATCGGTAGATGCTCTCATATGACTTCATGTATCAGACACAGTGGTACACACCTATAATCCCAACATTCAGGAGGATCAAGTATTTGAAACAAGTCTGGGCTACCTAGTGAGGTGGGGTTTTTGTTTTTGTTTTTGTGGGTCCTGGGGCTTGACCTCAAGGCCTGGTCTCTATCCGTGACCTTTTTGCTCAAGGCCTAGCACTACCACTTAAGCCACACTTCAACTTCTGGCTTTTTGGATACTTTAGTGTAGATAAGAATCTCACAGACTTTACTGCTCAGGCTGGCTCAAACTGTGATCCTCAGATCTCAGCCTCCTCAGTAGCTAGGATTATATACATGAATTATATAGTGAGATCTGTTTCCAGTGGCTCATGCCTGTAATTCTACCTACTCTGGAGCCTGAGATCTGAGGATTGCAGTTCAAAACCAACCCAGGCAGGAAATCTGTGAGACTCTTATCTCCAATAAACCACCAAAAAGCTAGAAGTGGAGGTGTGACTCAAGTGATAGATCATTAGCTTTGTACACAAAAGCTCAGGTCCAGTGCCCTTGAATTCAAGCCCCAGGACCCAAATAAATAAATAAGTCAATCAAAGGTTGTTGATTTTTTTCCCCCCAAGTTTGGGCATTGAACCCAGAACCTTTTACAAGTGTGTAATCACTTTAGAAATATACTCAGCCTGAAAAGAAGGTATTCTTTTCTTTTTATTTTTCTTTGTAGTAAACTCTCATGCTTATTAAACAGATTCTCTACATTTGAACAATGAACCCAGCCCCCTTTTTTTCCTTTTAGTATCTTCACACAACTACACCCAGCTTCTGTTAATTAAAATGGTTTCAGGGACCTTTTGCTTAGGCTGATCTCAAACCACAAACCTTAAAGTCTTGTCTCCTAAGTAGATAGGATTACAGAAATGAGCTACTACCTCACTTGGTGATGTGATATTGTTCAGGGTACAGGAACTAACCTAAGAAGAATGTGACTACCAAACGTGTTTTGAGAAATGCTGCTGCCACCCTTTAGCTATGGTAGATTAAAGTCAGACCCTATAAGGATCCAGGTCTGCTCCTCTTTCATCTTTTTTTTTGGGGGGGTCCAGTAGTGGGGGCTGAACTCTGGGCCTGGGCACTGTCCCTCAGCTCTTCAGCTCAATGCGAGCGCTCTACCACTTGAGCCACAGCGCCACTTCCAGCCTTTTTTTTTTCTGCTTATGTGGTGCTAAGGAATAGATCCCAGGGCCTCATGTATGCAAGGCAAGCGCTCTACCACTGAGCCACCTTCCCAGCCCCTCTTTCATCTTCTTGATGAGAAATTCTGTGGCTGATACAAGTGCTCAGATTTTTTGGTCTTTGTTTTTGTTTTGTTTTATAATCAACTACTGATTTGAAATTTGGGCTGAAGCTCAAGATTTTAGAACCTTTGGGTTACATTAGGGGAAACATGGTTTTCTTTTTTTTTAATTTAATTTTGTTTTATTTGTGAACATACTGTACAGGGGGGTTACAATTGCATGGGCAGGATAATGCGTACATTTCTTACCAAGCATTGCATCCTCCTCCTTTGGGGAAACATGGTTTTCATGTCAAAGTATTTACAGTTTGGAGGCTATTGTGAATGGAACTGCTTTCCTGATTTCTTTCTCATCCTGTTCATTGTTTGTACATAGAAAAGCTACCGATTTTTTTTTAGTGTTGATTTTATATCCCACTAGGTTTCCAAAAGTGTTTATTAGATCTAGAAGTTTTTTGGTGGAGTTTCTAGAATTTACAATCATATTATTGACAAATAGGGATAATCTGACTTCTTTCTTCCCTATTTGAATCCTTTATTTCTTTGTACTGTTCTATTGTTCTGACTAGAAATTCTATCACTATATTACTTTAGAGGAATTTTTTTTCTGTTTTTCCCTGTTTAATGTGATGATGGCTATATGTTATACATAGCTTTAATCCAGTTCAGGTATATTCCTTCTATTCATAGTTTCTTCAGAGCTTTTTTATCATAAAAAAAGATGTTGAGGGCTGAGAAGGTGGTTCAGTGGTAGAGCGCTTGCTTTGCATGCCTGAGGCCCTGGGTTCGATTCCTCAGCACCACATAAGCAAAAAGAAAAAAGCCGGAAGTGGCGCTGTGGCTCAAGTGGTAGAGT
>NW_012267229.1:10145450-10171690 GCF_000151885.1 Dipodomys ordii
TTCTTTTTGCTTATGTGGTGCTGAGGAATCGAACCCAGGGCCTCAGGCATGCAAGGCAAGTGCTCTACCACTGAGCCACCTTCCCAGCCCCTGTATCTTCTTTTTTAGACCCATGATTCATAGTTTTGGTTTTTTGATGAAGTCCAAGAAATCTTATAAATTCCATTTTTCTGAGGTTTTTTTCAATGTCTTTGATTGTTTGATCTAATTCTTCTGCTTTATCTTTAACTCCTCATATTCTATTTCCAACTTGTTCTGTTATTAGTTAGGCTAGGCTTTCAATTGAGTTTTTATTTGGGCAGTTGAGCACTTCATTTCCAGGATTTCTGTTTGATTTTTGTTTCAAGATTTCTTTATCTTTATTGAATTCCTCTTTCATCTCTTCTTTATTTCCCTTAGCTGTTTGTTTAAATTCTCTAGTTGTATACTCTTAATTCTTCCAGGTATTTATACTTCCGTTCCTTTATTTCATTGATCATCCTTGTTGTTTTATTGAATTCATTGTTTGACCTTTCTTCCTCTTCCTTATCACTTACGTCCTTTGTTGTGGAGTTGTTGGCTTTTGAGGAGACATGTTTCCTTTTTCTTAAACTTAGTGATTTTTCACTGGGATTTACATAGCGGGGCCAAGTTTGTTAGACATTTTTGATCTGGATCCTTTCAGTTGGTGATTTCTCACTTTATTTAAGGCTGGGTAATAGCTGGGTTGTGGTGTGTTTTCCTGTTACTAAATTGCAGGGGTGTGACTCAATTGTCAAATACTCAAAACCAGTTTAATGTGTACTGCATGGAAAACTGTTCTCCACTCAGAGTAAGGAAGCTTAGCTGAGAAGCTATTGCAGTTGATAAACCACAGTCTTCTGTTTATGGCAGTATCTGATGAAGACCAGTCACTAATATTGCTCCAGTATCTTTAGATGAATGTAGAAGCAACGATGTTATCTTCATGCTCTAAGAACACCTTAGTGAACCAGGGTGGTCATAGGAAGATGACACTTGTTTATACTCACTGTTATTTGGTTATATAAGGAAGAAAGAAGTCGTAGCAGAATTTTATAGGAAAGGTTAATGAGGAAGTGGGGTGAGGTAAGTAGAAAAAAATCTAGTTACTGTGTTGGTATAGGGAGAGGAAGACAAAATGAAAATTCAATGGATACACACTTAAAAAAAAAAAAAAAGCTGGGCACCATTGGCTCACACGTGTAATCCTAGCTACTCAGGAGGCTGAGTTCTGAGGAATGCAGTTCAGAGCCATCCGAGGTAGGAAAGTCCGTGAGACTGTTTTCTCCAATAAACCACCTGAAAACCAGAAGTGGCGCTGTGGCTCAAGTGGTAGAACACTCCCCTTAAGTTGAAGAGCTGAGGGACAGCGCCCAGGCCCAAAGTTCAAGCCCCATGACAAAAAAAAAAAAAAAATGAGAAAAGGAAGGGAGAAGCAGAAATGGAGGCCAGGTGCCAGTGGCTCACGCCTGTAATCCTAGCTACTTAGGAGGCTGAGATCTGAGGATCACAGTTCAAAGCCAGCCTGGCAGGAAAGTCCGAGAGACTCTTATCTCCAATAAAGCACTAGAAAACCAAAAGTGGTACTGTGGCTCAAGCGGTAGAGTGCTCGCCTTGAGCTCAAGAATTGAGGGACAGCGCCCAAGCCCTGAGTTCAAACCCCACAGCCAAAAAAAAAAGTAAATGGAAGGGGTAAATGGACTATAACTAGAAAGTAAAATCTAAAAAGTTTTTGTCCTAGATCAGATAAAAAGAAAAAAATCCATATGATTGAACAGATTTTAAAAATCCTAACAGCCAAATCAAAACAGCAATAAAGACTAAATAAAATAAAGTAGGTCTTGAAGAGTGTGTGTGTGCGCGTGCGTGCGTGTCTCCGTGTGTCCTAGTTGCCTCTAATAGCAACCCCTCCTGAGTGTCCTGAGATATTACTACAGTCGTCCTTCAGTGAACAGTGGCCAACCTGACCAGTGTCTCTGCTGTGACCAAGAAGGGAATCTCAAGCCTTTGTCACCCAGTTGCCAGACTTCCCAAGTCTCTGGTATCTAAGCTGTCAGTGTCTTCACACTTTCCCCCTCCTTAGCCACCTCTTATGACTAACTTATATGCAAATTTGATGGCAGAGTGTCCTGTGAGTGAGTCATTGAGCCATGATTGCACTTTACTCACAGGTCCTCAGGTAATTCAGTCCTGACAACAGACTTATTCTCAAGATGGCAACTGACTCTCTCACACAAGATTAGTGGAGCCACACAATACCTTTCTTCACCAAGACTGACCTCCCACAAATCCCACAGAGCCTTAAAGTTAAGGCTTATGGATATTGAGGGCTAGTTCCATAGCTACAGTTAGTAGTCTCTTGGCAGAATCATCTGTTTTACCTTATATTGCAGTCTTGGCTTTCCCTTCTCCCACTCAGGGAGCCAGAGCCTGGCTTAAACTTCACACTGCATTTCTTCTGCCAAGATAGTTCCTCCATATTTTTCTGCTTCCCTGCCACCTCCTTTGTAGATTCTGGTTCCTTTCTTCTCTTTAGAATCTAATCTTTTCTGTGACACCAAATTCTTCTCATTCATAGAACGAAAGTGACAGACTTCTAATTCACCATCTTGACCCACCTCTAATAACAAAAAATTATTACTGGGCTGATGAATATATAGTTCTATTTTTTAAGAATATATTATATAGGGCCTGGGAATGTGGCTTAGTGGTAGACAGCTTGCCTAGCATGCATGAAGCCCTGGGTTCCATTCCACATAAACAGAAAAAGCTGTGGCTCACATGGTAGAGTGCTAACCTTGAGCAAAAGCAGCTCAGGGACAGTGCCCAGGCTCTGAGTTCAAGCCCCAGGACTGGAAAAAAAAAAAAAAAAGAATATCTTATATTAGCTAGGTGTTGGTAGTGCATGCCTATAATACCAGAACTCAGGAGACCAAGGCAAGCCTGGGATACATAGTTAGAAACAATTAATAGTAAAAATTAAAATTAGAAAAACAATTTTAATTTAAATTTTATTGAAAAGGTGATGTATAGAAGGGTTACAATTACATAAGTCAGGTAATGAACACCTTTCATTTTGAAGTGTTACGCCCTGCTCCATTTTCCCCCACTTTTTCCCCCCTCCCACAATTTTTTTTCATACTGGAAAAAATATGGTGAAATTGTATAAAAGCAAAGGTATTTCTAGATCAGAATTAGTATCTTTGAATACCCCACCATCTCCTGAGACTGTTGGACCAGCATATTAATTATGGCTACATCATTTGATTACCAAAGAAATAAGAAAAAATTCCTAGGCTATATTCTGCATCAGCATACCCTCTGCCAGGTGATGATAACTCGTGAAAGAAGGGCTCTGCACATCCAGCCCCTAGGAGCACTTCCCTTTGAGACAACACCCCTCAAATGATCTGAAAACGAGCCAGGTGTCAGTGGCTCACGCCTATAATCCTAGCTACTCAGGAGGCTGAGATCTGAGGATTAAGGTTCAAAGCCATCCCACGCAGGAAAGTTTGTGAGACTCTTATCTCCAATAAACCACCAGAAAAAAAAAAAAAAACAGAAATGGTGCTGTGGCTTAAGTGGTAAAGTGCTAGCCTTGAGCTGAAGTGCTTTGAGACAGCGCCCAGGTCCAGAGTTCAAGCCCTACAACAAACCAAAAAAAACAAAAAACAGTTCTGCATATCTGACAGTCTGCCTTGAATTCTGCAAGAGTACCTTGGTGGCATCACCCAATGCAAGGACACTACAGGCCAGTGTTGTCACAGGCCTGTAGTGACCTCATGCCTAGTTGTCCCATATTGATGGATGCCTCTGATGAGGACATAGGTTTTCAATTTCAAGGTTTTTTTTTTAAATTTGATTTTGGTTATAGTTACAGTTTAATTGCATTATCACTCTTTGGTCTCAATAAACAGTACTGACAGCAGCCTTTGGATTTCATACAAAATCAAAATGCCAAGTGAAGTTCTATTGGGAAGGTTACTGGGTTACTTTATCACTATAGCCCAGGGGCTGGGATGTAGCTCAGTGGCAAAGCGCTTGCCTAGCAAGCGCAACGTCCTGGGTTCGATCCCCAGTACCAAAAAAGAAAAGACAAAAAAAAAATGCCTTCACTATAGCCCATCACCTAAAAGAGAACACAGCCTCCATTCCTGGAATTTTACCCCATACTGACCAATAAGGATTACAAGCAAATTGGTAGAAATAGTCCCTCATTTAATGCAAAATAACATTTGCTCTTAGCTCCTACAGGCTGGGAGCAGCAGAGCTTTGGCATTGGAGAGGTTGTGGCTCCCAGACTTTGTGTGCCGTGGTTGTGGGACTAAAACTCTGTCAGCTACAGTTTCCTTATCTGGAAAACAGAAGTTGGATGTGAGGACTAAATAAAATAATGCCAGTAAAATTCTTAAGACAGAGCCTAACTTAAAAGAGGTTTTAAAAAGAAGAGGAAAAATCAAATGATTAGCAAATCACAAGCCACTGTTTTGCTTTGTTTGTTTTGGCAGAACTAGAGTTTGAACTCAGGCCCTTATGCTTCCTAGGCAGGGTCTCCACCACTTAAGCCACACACCCTCAGCCCTCTTTACTTTGTCATTTTTTCCCATAGGGTCTCACATTTATGCCTAGGCTGGGCTGGACCAGGATCCTCCTATTTATACTTCCCATATAGCTGGGATTATTGCCCTGTTTTGTGTGTGTGTTCGGCTAGTACTGGGGCTTGAATGCAGGGCCCAGGCATTCTGTTTTTTTGCTCTAGACACAACTTTTTGCTTGAGCCACAGCTTCACTTTTGGCTTTTGGTGGTTAATTGGAGTTAAAAGTCTCACAAACTGTCCTCATCAGGCTGGATTCTCAGATCTCAGACTCCTGAGTAGCAAGGATTACAGGCAGGCTTGAACTACCAGTACCTGGCGACATATGGGGGGTGTTTTTTGGGGGGGTTGTTTTGGGTGGGGGATCTGGTAGTGGGTCTTGAACTCAGGGCTTGGGTACTGTTCCTTAGCTTTTTCCACTCTCGGCTTGCACTCTACCATTTAAGCTTCACTTCTGGCTTTTTTGGGGTTTTGTGGTTAAGTGGTGACAAGAGTCTTTCCTGTGCAGGCTGGCTTCAAACTGGGAGCCTCAGATCCTAGCCTCCTGAATAACTACAATGAGAGATGTGAACTACTGGTGCCTGGCATCTTGAAATTATAAATATTGCTGCTTTGAGGCTTGTGTTATTCAAAGTTAAAAAGTATGAAGCTAGGTGTTATTGTGCATGCCTGTAAGCCCAGTTACTTTGAAGATAGGAGGCTCACTGTTCAAGGCTAGACTCTGTCTCAAAATCAAGATTGACATGTGGTGCGGGCTTATAACACCAACTACTCAGGAGGTAGAGGAAGGCTGTGGTCCAAGGATGGCCTGGGCTAAAGTGGGAGACCCTCTCTGAAAAGCAAATGAAAAACAAATGGACTGGATGTATGGCTTAACTGGTAGAGTGCTTTGCCTAGCAAGTGGGAGGCCCTGAGTTCAATTCCCAGTACTGTTAAAGAAAGGAAGGAAGGAAGGAAAAGAGGGAGGCAGTAGAAGAAGGAAGGAAGGAAGGAAATAAATTAGAGTTTGAAAAATCTTGACTTTTTTTCTTGTGAGATTGAGGGTTTTCATCTTCATTAGTTACTGGCATTTGTAGTAGTGCCAGGTATAGAAAAAGAACTCAGTAAGTTTTGATTGGTGATTGAATACTTAACCAATTTATTATTTCAAACGGGCATTAGAAAACTTTCGTTTCTATGCATAGATAATGCTATTTAGGTTCCTACTGTTTATATATAATTATTTTCTCTTTTCTTCCCCTACAGTTCATCCATGAGCTCAGATTTCCCACATTACAACTTCAGGATGCCTAATATCGGGTTCCAGAATCTGCCTCTCAACATATACATTGTGGTTTTTGGCACTGCTATATTTGTCTTCATCCTTAGTTTACTCTTCTGTTGCTACTTGATTAGGTAATCAATTTGATTATATTAATGTGCTAAATATGCTAAACAAGATGAAGAAAACTTTTTAGGTGTGATAATTGGCAAATCCTCTACATTAATGTGCTTTACAGCTTTCTTCTTGTGTGAGCTAGTAATTCAGCAATTATTTCATGCAGTCTTCAATGCTGACTGATAAGGAGATATTGTACTCTATAGGACAAAATTGTCTCCCTTAATATTCCCACCATATTTGCACCTTGTCCAGATACACTGTCACAGTTTGCAGCATTTAATCTGTTTTCACAGATATTTCAAAGTTGCTCTCTCAGAGAGCATTGATTGCTTCATTGTTTTCTGAAGTCATTAGGAATCAAAAATACCATGTCTGGGGCTGGGGGTTTAGCCCAGCGGAAAGGCGCCCGCCCGGTGCATACAAGGCCCTGGGTTCGGTCCTCAGCCCTGGAAAAAGAAAAGAAAATGAAAAAAAAATGCCATGTCTAAGACAGAATCTGTGGCTTAAAAAAAAAACTTCTTGTGGTCTTTCAAACTCTTCAACTCCCATTGTTGTCTGGCTAGCCGCTCCCCAGCAGTACATGCAGAGGCAAGTGACAAAGGTAACCTCGCTTGCAGTGGTTAGATTTTACCACTGACGTAATTATATCTAAACATTTAAAGTTTTTAAATAGGGCCCAATTGTCAAAGCTCAAAAAAGTTCCTTCAATGAGGTTTTTGGAATAGAAAGCTAAATTATTAACACCTATATATCTAACAGTTCTTAGTGTTCATAAGATATGCGGTTATGGTTAAATCTTGAATGGTTTTGTTTTGTTTTGCTATTGGGCATTGATTGACGTCTCAGGGCTTGTGCTTGTTAGGCAAGGGCTCTCCCACTTGAGCCACGTGCCTAAGCCATGATTGTGGTTAAGATAAACACTACCATCTGGTATCTTTTTTACAATGATTTGTTATTACTGTTAGTATCTGGGACATTCTTACTGACTAGTGGTCAGATCTGAATGAAGTTAGTATATAATTTCTGATACTCTGACAAGTGATTTTACCTTCTTCATAGAGTCTTTCTGAAACTTCTCATAAAAGGTAAGTATACCTTATAACTAGAGATAGGTAGGTAGGTAGATAGATAGATAGATAGATAGATAGATAGATAGATAGATAGATAGATAGATAGATAGATAGATAGATGTTAGCTGCATGTATATTTTTAGATCTTGCTCAGAGCAGTAGTTACAGGTTTGAGATTAATAAAATTATACTCCTCAGAAAAAACTTTGTGAAAATGTGCTTATTTCTAGAAATACTCCTTTTTCAAAAATATCTATAACATGTACAAGACACTATGTTGAAAACGAACTTTATAACTTGTGGCCAGAGAGAGGAGTTGGGGAGGTGAGGCAGGAAGGGAGGGTAGGGGAAAAACAAAGGAGGAGGTAACAATGCCCAATAGGAAATGTACTCATTGCCTTACTCATGTAACTGTAACCCCTCTGTACAGTATTTTTACAATAAAAAAACATAAAAATCTATAACAATAGCTTGATGAACGCTATATAAAATTCAGCAGCTTATACATGTTCAATATCAGTTTTTTTAATTAAAGAAATAAACACAGCCCAAACAGCAGCTCATAGCATCAAAATATCTTTCATTTTCTGAGACTTACTAGATTATTTTGCCAATACCAGTATTTGAACACAAGGCTTCTCACTTGTTCAGCTTGCTTGTGCTCAGCTAGCACACCTCCACTTGAACCAAGCCTCCAGTTTGGCTTTTTTCTGGTTATTTTGGAGATGGAGTCTAGCAAATTTTTCTGCCCAGGCCTCAAACCTCAGTCCTCCAGGTCTAAACTTCCTGAGTACCTAAGATTGCCAGCATAAGCCACCAGTTTCCTCCAGTTTGGGGGAAGATTTCCATGAAAGTCTTATCCAAAGAGTTCCCTCTGGTCATAGGCAGACTCAGAACCATAGGAGGAATACAGCTGAGGTCTAAACAAGACCCCCACCACCAGCCACAGTCATGCACAGCATGAATCCCCATCCACAGAATCCTCAGGTCTGCTAGAGCTATGAACAGGGCACTACTATAACACAAAGAGGGATGTCCTACCTTACACTTCATCAGACATCATGCCACATTCTACTGTATGTTATTCATCTCTCATCCCAGACAGACTTGTTTTATTTGCTGTATCCCAAACACTCAGAACAGTACATAGCAGCACATAGTCACTCAGTTAATGTTTGCTGAGTAATAGAGTGAGTGAGTAGTTTCCATATTAGAAAGACAATCGATGTCCTCACAATGAATGAAAGTATGTGGAATCATATAATGAGAGTAAATTTCTAAATTTTTTTTAAAAAATCAACATTACATACCACCTTAATAGTAGAAAAGAATTGTGCTGGGCACCGGTGGCTTATGCCTATAATCCTAGCTACTCAGGAAGCTGAGATCTGAGGATCATGGTTCAAAGCCAGCCCGGGCAGGAAAGTCCATGAGACTCTTATCTCCAGTTAACCACCAGAAAACCGGAAGTGGAGCTGTGGCTCAAGAGTGCACACATTGAGCTGAAGAGCTTGGACAGCACCCAGGTCTAGTGTTCAAGCCCCGCTACCAACAACAACAAAAATAGTAGAAAAGAAATGCTTTGACAAAGCTTATTGCCTATTCATAGTTTGTTTCATTTTGCCTTTTTTTGAGCCAGGATTTCAAAAAAATACTGAATTCAAACTCATGGTTCTCCTGCCTCACCCTCCTAAGTGCTGGGATTACAGGCATGTACCACTAAGCCTGACTCACATTCTTTTTTAACTTTTGTGTCAGTACTATGGCTTGAACCCAGGGCCTTGCAATCTTGCTCTACTTGGTTGCTCACAGCTGGTGCTCTACTATTTGAGCCATGTCTCCAGCCTGGCTTTTGCTGGTTGTTTTGGAAATGGAGTTTCATGGACTTTTCAACATAGGCTGGCTTTGAATCTCAGTCCTTGGGATCTCATCCACAATAGCTAGGATTACAAGCTTTTTTTTTTTTTTTGGATACAGTCGTGGGGCCTAAACTCTGGGCCTGGGCACTGTCCCTCAGCTCTTCAGCTCAAGGCTAGCGCTCTACCACTTGAGCTACAGTGCCACTTCCGGCTTTTTTCTTTTTGCTAATGTGGTACTGAGGAATCGAACCTAGGGCCTCATGCATGCAAGGCAAGCACTCTACCACTGAGCTACCTTCCCAGCCCCGATTACAAGCTTTATATAGGAAACTTAAGGCCAGCTTAGGCTATATAGCAAAACCCTGTCTCAACACAGAACAGAATAGTATATGTGAACTCCACTACTTTTCATGATTTTTCTGTAAGCATGAAAGTATTTCAAAATAAGGTTTGGGGGAGGATGTTTTGTTTTGCAGGACTGAAAAGGGCCTCCCCTTGCTAGGTAAGCACTCTATCAGTTAAGCCATGTCCCAGTAAAAGTAGGGTTTTTTTTTTAATAGCATAGTATCAATATAGGCCTATTAGTTTATCAGGGCTGTAATAATAAGTACCCCAAACTAGGTGACTTAAAACAACAGGAATTTCATCTCTCAAATTATGGAAGCAGGAAGGTCAGGATCAAAGTGTTGATCCTTCTGAAGGGTCTAGAAGAGCCTTCTTCACCTCTTCTAGCTTCAGGTGATTGCCAGTGATCCTTGTTATCACTTGGCTCACAGCTGCTCATTCATTTTCTGTCTATTTCATCATATATCTCTCTGTCCTATATCTTACTCTCTTCACCTGAGGATACCAGTCACCTTGGATTTAGAATCTAGCCTATCCAGTATGACTTCATTTTCACTCATTGATAATGTTAAATTACCTTATTTTCAAACAAGTTACATTTCAGAATTCTAGTTGGCTTATGCATTTCTTTTTGAAACACTATTCTAACCAGTATGCAAGGACTGGCAAATAAAGCAATGGAACAAAATAGTCTAGGCCACATACTTCGAACATCTAATTTATTTGCAATATGATGGAGAAAGGTGAAGATGGTGGTAAGGCAGGAAGATCTGGATGGGGCAGCATTCAGCATTCAGATGAACCCCACATGGGTATGTGATACATAAAATAACACGTTGCTTTCACAACATACTCACAGAAAATATCTTCATAATCTTGGGCTAGGCAGAGATTTCTTTAACTGCACACAAAACTAACCTAACTGAAGAAGGTTGATAAATTGAACTACATTTAAAGAGTTGTTTTTTAACTGAGTCTACCAAGCAGTGGCAAAGATATAAAACTAAATATTCAAGAAGTAGAAATTGGTATAAACAATTTGGACCAGTTACCTCCTCAACAGAAATGAATCTGTGTGTCCAACAACAAAAAAACATGTAGAGTTTCTGTAGCAGCTTTATTCAACACTAGAATGAATAAATTGTATTATATTCACCAAATGAAATACTATGTCAGTCAAAAAGGCTAAACTGCTGCAACATGGATGAATCTCAAGAAGGATTATAGTCTGAAAGAAGACAACCCAATATACAGACAATGACCCATTTGTGTGATGTCCAGAAATTACTTATTTACAATTTAGAATTATTCTACAGTGCCAGGCACCAATGGCTCATGCTTGTAAGCCTACCTGTCAGGAGGCTGAGATCTGAGGATTGTTGTTTGAAGCCAGCCCAGGCAGAAAAGTCTCTAAGAAACTCATCTCTAATTAACTACTCAAAAACATGAATGAGAGGAAAAGAGCAAACAGCTTACACTAAGCAAAAAGAAATGTACATATCACCCAGTTTGGAAGAAATAGTTGTATTGTCAAAACTTATAGAATTCACAAACTTTATAGACCATGATAATGACAATTTGCCTTGTGAAGATTAAAATGTATTTGTGACTTTAACTAAGTATCACAATCCCATAATACTGTGAAATTTAGGTAAACGCTTAAGTCTCAATTAAAAAACAAACAGGAAGTGTCACTGTGGTTCAAAATGGTAGAACACCAGCCTTGAACAAAAAGAGCTCAGGGACAGTGCCCAGGCCCTGAGTTCAAGCCCCACAACTGACAAAAAAAATTATTCTACAGTGCTAGGAGTCCACATAGGGATACCTCTAGGGGACGGATATTGAATGAGGGGTCAATTCACAGGCTTCAGGGGTGTTGGAAATGTACTATGTTTTGCTACCAGTGATAATTACACTAGAATACACATTTTAAAAATATTTTATCTGTATACTTAAGGGATATTTGTGTGTGTATGTGTGTGTGTGTGTGTGTGTTTTACAGTAGCTGGGTTTGAATTCAGGGCATCCAGCTTGCTTGGCTTAGTTGCTTGGCTGGCACTCTACCACTCGAGCCAGGCATCTAGCCCTGTGTTTTCAGAGATGTAGTTTTGAGAACTTTTCTACCCATGCTGGCTTCAAACCTCTACCATCCCGAGTAGTTGATTACAGGTGTAACTACAAATACCCAGTTTTGTTAACATATTTCTTGCTTTAAGATATTTTTTTCATGAGATTTCCCTTCTATTGGATAACATTCACAGTTCACTGGTACTTTTTCACAGTGAGGTAAGAGAGATGTCACTTGGGAAATCTCAATATCAACATTGTTCCTTTGTCTTTTAGGCTAAGACATCAAGCACACAAAGAATTTTATGCCTACAAACAGGTGAGAAATTTAATTCTGATTGATTCTATGTCCCCCCCTCCCCAAAAAAACTTTGAGGACTGAGATTTCCACTCAAGTTAAACTGGAACTATATTTACTTGTGTTCATTTTAACATTCCACCTGTCAGTTTTGCCGTACAAAATATATCAGCTTCATTCTCTCACATTTTCCTTTCTTTCATTAGTATTATCTAAAGCTACAAAAAGTGATACAATAAATATAAACAGCAAGAGAACTTGAACCAAAAGTATTGCTGTAGTTTGTAACCCATGCAGCTACCATCTAATACTAGAGTTCAGAGACTGCTAAGTGAATTTTTTCCTCCTCCATTAAAGTCATAACTGTTCTCTGGAGGTGGCCAGCTGTGGTGCAGTAATCTCTTCTGCCTTTCATATGTTTTATCCTTTGTACTACACATTTGCTTAAGTCACACACACAAGTCTGCTATCCTGCATCATAGATGTTCAATCATCACCCGCTGCTTGAAAGTAGTTTTTCTTTTTTTGTCAGTCCTGGGGTTTGAACTCTGGGCCTGAGCACTGTCCTCAGCTCTTCAGCTCAAGGGGAGCACTCTACCACTTGAGCTACAGCGCCACTTCCCGTTTTCTGGTGGTTTATTGGAGATAAGAGTTTCACGGACTTTCCTGCCCGGGCTGGCTTTGAACCATGAGATCCTCAGATCTCAGCCTCCTGAGTAGCTAGGATTACACGCGTGAGCTACTGGCTCCCAACTTCGTAGTTTTTCTTGAATGTAGTTTTTCCTTCTATGTGTCATCCATTGACATTTTATCCCTGACGCGAAACAGCAGACCTTGATTTTCCCTAATTTTCATTTTACTCTGAGAAGGACATTTTTGTTGTCCTTAGCTTCCCCCACCCCTACTCAGTCCCCTAGATAGAAAGGGAAGCAGCTTTAGCTTATTTCATCTTTCACTTTGTTGATACAGATATCACAGGACCATTTCATCATTTTATGGTTGTATTTGTTTCTGTTCATCTTTTGGCCATGCATTTTTGGCATATTGTCTAGATGACACACTGGCTTCCTTGAGTATCCCACACTCTGCCCCAAACCTTTCATGGAGACTTTTAGTGCTGGACATTCAAGTGTCCTAAGTGAATGAGTCTTTTTTTTTTTTTTTTTTGTCGGTCATGGGGCTGAACTCTGGGCCTGGGTGCTGTCCCTCAGCTCTTCAGCTCAAGGCGAGCGCTCTACCACTTGAGCTACAGCGCCACTTCCAGTTTTCTAGTGGTTTATTGGAGATAGGAGTCTCATGATCTTTCCTGCCCGGGCTGGCTTTGAACCGCGATTCTCAGATCTCAGCCTCCTGAGTAGCTAGGATTACAGGTGTGAGCCACTGGTGCCTGGCTGAATGAGTCTTTTTATCGTAGTTCTACCATAGTCTTGACAGCCCCCAAGCTGCTTTCATGTAGGCTGACAGGAAGTAAAATTGGCCTTGGTGCTCAGCTTCATTGGTGAAGCTAATAGAACTGAGCAGGTTAAAACAGACTGTAAACTTGAGCTTTATGCACAAGAACTTTTGTACACCCCTATGGAGCTGCATGGTAGCTTCCACTTGATATTTCTCTGACTTGCCTGTTGAATCAAAACCAGTTTTGACTCAAGTGTAAGACATATAAGATTTATAATTCTCACGTTTATTTGCCTATTTTTTTCAACTTTAATATAAAACATAACTCAAGTTTATTCTCAAAAGAAAAGTTAATAGAATTCTGCTTTCTTAGTACTTTGTACAAAACTTAACCTGGTCACCACAGATTCAGGCAAACATAGACAAACCTGAATGAATTTTTAGCCCATGAACATAACTGAGTAGAGTTAAAGTTTACTGAGGACATTGATGTATAATAAGACTTCCAAAATTAAGACTGACTTTACATTTTAACCTTTCATAAGTTACTAATCAGTATCATCACCCAGTAAGGACTTATAAGTCATATGGCAGTCAATCTCCACTAATCTTATCATTTACTCTAGAGGGGCATGTGTTAATATTTTCCCAAGATTTAATCTACTCTCAGATTTTAAACATTTTTGCAGAATATCTGCTTTTACAAATAAAAGATAAATGTTGTTTAAAGTATACTGCCTCACGTTGTATTGAGCATGAAGAAAACTATACATATTTGTGAGGAGAGTGAGAAATGTTTCAGATTTAAATTTTAAAGTTGCAGCTTTAACATGGCATGAGCAGTGTGTGTGTGTGTGTGTATGTGTGTGTGTGTATACACATGCGCTTGTACTAGGCTTGAACTTGGGGCCTTGTGAAACATGATGCTCTTTAGTTTTTTGCTCATGGCTTGTGTCTTCCACTTGAGCCATACCTTCAGTTCTGCATTTTGCTGATTAATTGGAAATGGGGTCTCTCATAGTTTTTTTTTTGGTCAGGGCTGGCTTCAAAAGAGGATCTTCGGATCTCAGCCTCCTAGGATTACAGGCCTGAGACACTAGCGCCCAGCTTAAGAGCATTCTGTTTATCTTACAGGTTATACTAAAAGAGAAAGTAAAAGAACTGAATTTACATGAGGTAAGTTTGTGCCAAGTATTTTCATCTTTTCTTGGGTCATTTTCTAATTGAAAATGCTCTTCTATGGTATGTGTAAATGCCTTTACTTTCAGAAGTTGAAGATAGCCTTATTTTGCTCAGCTTCATAGACTCTTTGTCAGTAAGAGCACATAAAAAGCAGCTGACAACAGCAACATACCTTGTTTTCGGTAGAGCTGATGCCCATGTAGGGTTTCATAGCAGTAGGGATCCTGTCTGCTAATACGCTGTATGACAAGAAGACAGAAATTCATTTTCCTGTTCCAGATGAATTTGAACTAATTGCATCTATGAAACTATTCTCAAAGTTCCCCTCTCATCAGTGGCACACAAAAGGCAGTGATTATTTCATGGGTGGGGGTTGGACAGTAAGGCAGACATGGAACCAGGAAGGACACAAGTAAAGACTGGAACCCGGGCTGGGAAGTTGGCTCAGTGGTAGAGTGCTTGCCTTGCATGCATGAGGCCCTGGGTTTGATTCCTCAGCACCACATAAGCAGAAATTTAAAGCCGGAAGTGGCGCTGTGGCTCAAGTGGTAGAGTGCTAGCCTTGAGTTGAAGAGCTGAGGGACAGCGCCCAGGCCCAGAGTTCAGGCCCCACGACCAGACCAAAAAAAAAAAAAGACTGGAACCCTAGGAAAGGTCCAGCTCTGAAGCCACAGGGTTGTGCAGGGGGCTTAGCTCACTGATGTTACTCTAAGTAAACCTAGGCATGTATCTCCTCTATACTTTAAGATAGATAGTCTGTATGAGTTTTTTAACATTATTTTTGTGTTTCCTCTCACTATAAATGTCCAGAATTTGTTTTGGGTTTGTGCGGGGGGTTGGTTGGTTGGTTTTTGTGCCTGTACAGGAGCTTGAAATCAGGGTCTGGGCACTATCCCTTAACACTTTGGCTCCAGGCTAGCTCTCTTTCACTTTAAGTCACAGCTCCACTTCTAGAGTTGTAGGGGTTTTTTGGTGATTAATTGGATATAAGAATCTCATGGACTCTGCTGCTCTGGCTGACTTTGAGGCCTGACTGCAGCGCTCAAATCTCAGCTTCCTGAGTAGTTAGAATTACAGACATGTGCCACCAATACCCAGCCAGAATTTGTATTTGTTTTTTTTATTTTTATTTTAATTGAGTGAACTTTTAATATGACCAAGACAGATGCTGACAGAAAGAGCCAGAGTTGGAGGCCCAGGAACTATTAATAGCATGTTACTACAAGACAGTCATAACAAAGAGAGGACTGCGCAGGTGTAAGCCAGCCCTGCAGTGAATGCTAGGAGCCAGAGACTGGACTGGGCCTACAGAGCATCCCAGAGGAAGTGAGTTCATGTACATGTGGCAGGGAAAGTCTTGTATTTATTTTTTGTCAGTTGTGGGGCTTGAACTTGGGGCCTGGGCCTTGTCCCTGAGCTCTTTTGCTCAAGGCTAGAACTCTACCACTTCAAGCACAGCACCCCTTCTGGTTTTCTGGTGTTTAATTGGCGAGAAGAGTGTCATGGACTTTCCTTCCTGGGCTGGATTTGAGCTGTGATCTTGAGATCTCAGCTTCCTGAGTAGCTAGGATTACAGGCATGAGCTACCAGCCCCTGGCTGGGAGAAAGTCTTGTGAGTGATCTGGCATACTTTTTGTAGAAAAGGTTCTGCTTGTTTTCCCTTTCCTTCTGCCCACCCCCTTCAAGATGCTCACCAGGAAGAACATGAGTCTCTTTCTTCAGAGTCCTTGTCCTAATCAGCTCCTTCCTTTCACTTAAGTTTTAGGACATTGTAAATCCTTCAGATAGTCAGGCCTTAGGAGCCTGTCCAGTTTGTGACCTGGGCAAATACCTACCAGATGTGTGTTTTCATTTCTAACTCGCCTTTCAGCTCTGTGCGGTGTGTCTGGAAGACTTCAAGCCTCGAGATGAGTTGGGTATCTGTCCATGTAAGCATGCCTTCCACAGAAAGTGAGTATTGGTGTGGGATATTTTAAGGAAGGGCAGTTTTTGAGAGGTCTATGTAAACTTTTTTTTAGGAGGGGTGAAGTGAGTGATGACACTAGGACTTGAGTTAAAGGGCTTGTTCTTGCTAAGCAAGTTCTCTACCACTTGAGCCACACTCTGAGCACTACTAGCCTTGAACTCTTGAATCTTCTGCCTCAGCCTCCCAAGTGCTGGGGTTATAGGCATAAACCACACTTGGCTTGGTGAAGAATTATTCAGTATGATCCGACTTTGAATCACATCAGCCAACTTACTGTGGGCTTTGAGGCAGTGCCCAACAAGCATGACAACTTCACAATTGGCCTGTGATGCCGAAAGCTGATAGCATCCCACGGGGTAAGGGGGGGGGGGGGCTGGACGTGACCTTAGGAGAGCAGACCAGGAAGGCAGAACGTGATACCACACAGACTCAGGCACAGAGCCAGCCAAACCCACACCTCTTTGGAGCCATGCTGTAAACAGTTCTTTAGATGGAACTTTCCAGTGTCAGCTTCCGTCTCCTAAAATGCACTTTAATCAAAACCAGTTATTTTAAATCAAAATAAAGTCAGAATATAAATGGTAGTATGGGGTGCCTCCCTCCCTTCCTGAAGGCATATTAGTATCCTCCTTCTCTTGCAACTTTGTGGATTATATTGGTAATTTTTGTTCTTCCTACTATTCCCCACCCCCACCCCCACCCCACTCTGCTCCTCAGTGTGCTCAGTTCCTCTTTGGAAAGTTGTGGGCTGGCATCTTAGTGTCACCATGTAGAAGACGGGAGCACTGGCTTCCCCCCAGGCTCATGTGCATTCTCCACCTCTGGTGGGCCTCCCTGGGCCGCGCGCGTACCAGACTCCTCCCACTGTGGCCCTGGTGACAGAGCAGTTCACTGTCTGTGGCAACTGGGAGATCAGGGCATGCATGGGGCTGCCACGTGCCTGGAATTGACATCTGCCTCCTGGGCATCTCATTTTCACAGGTGCCTTATTAAGTGGCTGGAGGTTCGGAAAGTGTGCCCCCTGTGCAACATGCCAGTTCTGCAGCTGGCCCAGTTGCACAATAAGCAGGACCGTGGGCCCCCCCAGGGGCCCCTCCCTGGGGCAGAGAACATTGTATAGCTCACTGCAAGGATGAGATGGTTGGATACATCCATGGAGCCAGGAAGAAGGAGCAGGCTCCATCCTCGCTGCTCTCTGCCTCAGGCACCAGCTGCCACTTCCTTTGCCTCGTGAACTCGTGGGCCAGCCAAGCTGGGAATTTTGGCATCTGGGTCTTGTGACAACCAAAGCACTGACACTACCCCCACGCCAAGAGAAGTGGATGAGCCTACAGGTTTGGTTCCAGAAACTTCCATGAGCATCTCTGGCTAACTCCATTACATTCTTATCTCCCAGACACTTACCTCCATTTCAAGGCAAATCATTATCAAACAGAAGGGAAGATAAATACAGGTGTTGGGGCCGGGGGTTGCAGGCAGGTCTTTGCAGCCCAACCCCAGTGGATGGCTAAGCAGCCATGCAGGTCTCCATGCCTTTGTAGCCACAAACCCTCCTGATGGCCTTGAGCCAAGTGAGACCGGCAGTTCCGTCGGCTGAAGCACAGCTGGCTGCCAGTAATTCGTGAGACAGTGCCCACAAGACTTTCCATGTTGTAAGGCCATCTAGGACCCCAAGGGCTCTGGGTACAACAGCAGCAGTGTCCCCACACTACTCCCCACCTCCAGTTTACAACTCGTACTCTCAAGTCATCTAAGCTGAAACATTCAATGCACTTGGAAAGGCTTGGTCAGGAGCCATTTCCTCTTTTATCATTTCCCCCTCCTTTTAAAACACCAGTTAAACCTATTAGGAGCCCCAGGAGGGGCTTGTCCTGAGCCCACACTGGCTGCTGGACTCAGCCTACTCAGCGGGGTGTGGGGAGAGGAGCTGCTATGCACTCCTCCCTCAGCTGGCCCCAAAGAGGTGCATCTTTCTGAGACAGGCTGGTTGAAGAGGATGCTGACCCTTTTGCCTCCCTTTCTTCCTCTCCTCTCAGTCCTAGATGAAAAGAATGCGGACCCCTTTGCCTTTCTTCCTGTTCTTTCCTCTCTTGCCCTTTCCACTTGGGGGGGGGGGGAAGGCCTATCATTAACTTTTAAACAGCTTATCCCAGCTAAGACCCCTATGTACTCTTGAAACCTGAAGCTGGTAATCCGCTAGTTGTAAATAGTTTCAGGAAGCTCCTGCAGGGCTGACCGTCTATTGTGTGTGCCTCAGTACCTGGACGTAAGATAACTAACCAAGTGTCTTTATAGGAGAGAAGTGCATGCTGCTCTTTGGTTCTTTCTGTCCAACTTTTCTAGAAATACTCAAGTCCATTAGAATCTGTGAACACTGTGTGAATTAGCCATGTGAAGCAGCAGTGGGTGAGACAGAACATTCTTCTCCTGGCCTGCTCTCCCCATCCCTCGTCACAAGAGTGCTGCCACACTTCATCAACCACTTTGCTCCACTCCAGCTCCATCCGCAAGTGTGAGTAGAGAAGCACCCTCTGTATGACATGGAGACAGGATGGAAGCGGGTCTTTGCTGCTCTGTTCATAAGATGTCTCCAGAAATCTTTTCTAGAACTCAGACTCTACCATCTTAGAACAAGAGAGAACTTGCCCTTGTCTTGGATATCTGAGGTCAGATGAGGAAAAGTTTCCACTTGCCTAGAAAAGTTCTGGGGAAGCCAGCATGGTGGTACATGCCTATAATCCCAACATTCGGGAGGCTGAGGCAGGAGGATCACAAATTTGAGGCCAGCCTGGGCTGGCAGAAAGGAGCAGAATCCAGTTTGGAAAATTACAAATTCACTTGGTCAGAACTGGCTATTTCCTGTGACATGCCTATCTGTGACATGCCAATTGAACTACTTCCTACAAGGAGCAAGAGAAGTGTGAATGATTTCATATGAACATCTTAGCCTGTCTGGCCCCCACTGGGACTCTAAACACTCGTAAATGCGCGGACTTCCCTCCCTTCTGTGTTCTGTATGTAGCATGATAGAGCTGAATGCTGCAACACCCAGTTTACAGTGAAGTGTTTTGGTGATCAACGTCAGACACAGGCTGGCTTCTGTCCTCATAGCATTAATGGAACACCCACCATTTCCCATGGCATGACCCCTTTTGTTATAGGACTTCCCTAGGAAAGTTTTTTCCCCCTTCAAAGGAGGAATTCTATATGATCTGTACTGCAAATTATTGCCACTCCCAGCTTTTGGAGATCCTGACCTTTCACCTGTAGCCTTTTTCTGTCCCTGTGCTCAATATTAAGATAGCCCCAGCAACACTCTGTTCTTGTTTAAAGGTAAAATCATCTGTCAAAGTTCCAGATAGGTTGAAATGGACAGCATCTACCCTGGATAGTCAGGACCAGTGGAGGAAAGCAGAGGAATTTTCTGCACTCTGTTCTGGGCCTGCCATGCCCAGACAAGGAGCCACTGACCTTGTGTTTTCAGCCCTTGTGAATCAAAGGGCTTCTTAAAAGGTATAACAAGTGCTAGAAGAGTATTCTTTCGGCTGTCTTCTCCAGACTAGGGGTTAAGAGGGGGTCTCCTGCTATAGCAGGCCCAGCACCACTCTGGGTAATTCTGGCAACTCAGCCACAGGACCCAAACATGTTTGCTCCTGACCTCTGGGTTCCCCACCAGAGCTTCCCTGTGCATCTACATTACTGGATGAGTTAAGAGATCCCTTTACACATTCTTGGCTCAGGCCCAACCCACAGGGAGGCTACCCTTTTTGTATCCATCTCCATGAGCTGCTGATCTATTGTCAGTGTGTACCTAGCATGGAGATTCTGGTCAGCTCTTGGATGACTGGTCGGTGAACTTGTGTGTCTTAAGCAGCTCAAAGACTGGTTGCCACTGTGTGCATGAATTAATGGAGCATAACCCAGTACAGCTGGACTCTGTGGTTATAGGTGCCAGGGAAGACAACTAAATTCAGTTTGCTGTAGAAACAGAATGAACCCAAATGACGATTCCTGGTTGGATTAGCATAAAGCAAAAGCTCTGCTGGCTTTCTGTGAGGAGAAAGCAGATTTGGTTAGGCCTCACAAGTAATGTCCTCACAGGTATGCTCACCCAGCCAGGGAACAGGACAAAAAATTGACCCAGTGGGGACAGGTGGTCTCTGAGGAAGGTTCAGATTAAGAAATACAGAGGAAGCTGGGTGTGGGTGGCTAGCGCCTGTAATCCTAGCTACTCAGGAGGCTGAGATTGGAGGATCATGGTTCAAAGTCAGCCCAGGCAGGAAAGGCCGTGAGACTCTTTGCCCCAATAAACCACTCAGAAAACCGGAAGTGGCGCTGTGCTCAAGTGGTAGAGCGCTAGCCTTGAGCTGAAGAGCTGAGGGACAGCGCTCAGGCCGAGTTCAAGCCCCACGACTGATAATTTAAAAAAATAGAGAGAGAGAGAGAGACAGAGAGAGAGAGAGAGAGGAGCCCCCACCACTGCCAAGTAAGTATTCTGTTTGACAAATATCCTTTTTATAGCCCCATTCCAAAACATGCCATCTGCATGGCTTGGTTGCACTCTAAATTTGAATGACTACAGTGAATGTGCAGAGCCTGGAGCTCTAGGCAGAAGTGCACTGAGCAGGTGGATTAGCGCACTCCTTGTGCTTCAGGCAGCCCAGCTCTTCAGAGCCCCAGCCCAGCTCTTCAGAGCCCTTTTTTGTATGTGAAACTAATAAGAAAACTCAGTAAAGCAACACAAAGAGTAGACTGAAAACAGGTCATTGCTAGGATGAGAGTGACAGTAATTTTTACCTGGCACAAGTTTTCACTGAAATATGAGAATCTTTTCTTATCCACCACTTGGGGATTACAGTAACTGTCCTTATCACCTCTTGGGACAATGGTCCAGTCAGGGGCCTGGTAAGCACCAGGCCTAGGGGCTGCAAACACCGTCTGTGTTACATTTTCTGGGTGATTCAGGTCAGAGAATTGAGAGCCTCAGAGCTTGAGGGTTTTTCTGGGGCTTGAATGAACCTGCATCTTCTCCTGTTTCCCTTGGCCCACAGTGCACTAACTTGGCTGCTCAGTGTTCATCATCCTTTGAATTTTAAATAGGTAATCCCTGCACAAGGCTCACAAATCACAAAAAAAACTCAGTCTTCCTTACACTCCTCACTATAGGAGTACCCACTGTTTCTTGTTTAAATTTCCAGGGATTATTTATGTATATTCACACATACACATGTCTGTATGTTTATGTAATCTTTCTCCATTTTACCCACATAAAGCAGCCAGATATATTTGATGAATATTCCCATTTGTGTGGCAAGAGCCATTCAAGTAGTTGTTAAATACCTATAAAAGGTGAGCCCAGAATTATGGGACATTTTAACAATCACATTCCCTTTGACTAAAGCATACCTTGATGGCAATGTATCTGAATTCTACTTCCCTATACACTCAAACACAGTAATCTCTTCCTTATCCCCAAATGCCCGACTGATCCAAGACCACCACCAGTCCTGATGTGCAACATGCCCCTCCTAGCAGGCTCTGTAACAAGACCAACTCCTGTGGGTACCCAGAGAAACTGCTCCATGGGACCAGTGTCCAGTAGGAGTAGCTACAGCTGCTCCAGGCTCCTAGACAGGCACCAGTGGCTTTTGAGGTAATTTGTGCCTCAGCAGCTGAAAGCTTGTCCTATGGCTCAATTGCCCCATCTCCAGACTGAACAGTGAAGCTCTGCCAAAGTATCCACAAGTTCTCTCCTCATACTTATGAACACTTTCAGAAGCAAATGAATTTCCCCCTGGCTCTTTCTTTCCAAGTAACAAAAAACACAATGCACTAGTAACTTTTTACAATTTCACTTTTGCCCTCTAAAGAAATGAATGCTAAAGCTGCTTCTCCAGGCAGTCCTGGGAAAGGCACAGGCCCATGCCTCCCTCTCCCACAGCCAGCCAGTGCCTCTGCCCTCACTTGCCTCCCTGCCACCTAAGCGAACCTCCAAACCTGCAGAATTCTGTGAGCCCCTCCTTCAAGATACTTAGGGAATCCCTGACCTGGATTGGTGTCTTTCCCTAGAATTTCCTAAGTAGATGTAAAGTCAAATATGGTATAAATTCTCACATTCACGAGAGAGAGCTGGAAAATACCAGGTCATGGCTTTTTAGTAAAATCAACAAAGGATGCCATGTGACATGGAACATAGTTCCACGAGTGACAACACAGAGAAAAGCAAAGGTCTGTCCAAAAAAACTTTTTCTCATACTCAACTTTAGAACCCAAATTGTAAGATACAAATTACTTTATTCCACTTTCAGCACTCTTGGCTAACAACCTAGATCCTTGCTCCTATGGCTATAAGCCAGCAAGGACAGGCTTGCTACTTCAGACATGTAGCCCACAGCATGGGCCCAAGCGTCAAGGAGCCTGGCTCCAATGAAACTCCCTGTCCCTTGCCACCATCACAGGCCTGGGTTTCAGGCCTGCTGCGAACTCTGTCCCTCCCTCCACACCCCTCCCTCCCAGGCCCTGCAAGTACTGAAGGGGCAGGGTAGCCAGTGTTATATTAATAAGTCCCTCTGCCAACAGTCTGGTCTTCCAAAAGTACCCCTGGTAACTGGGCCTCTGGACCTCTTGGTCATGGCTGAAGGGGGGAGGGGGGAGAAACATGCAGTTTAGCCCTTTGGGGCTTATTCATTAGATATTGTGTAACGCCTCAAAAAAAGGTTTATGAAATGCTGAGCCTCAGGTTTCATAGACGTGTTTGTACACTAAGAATTCTGCAGCAGAATATTTTTAAACATTCGCAGTTTTTTGTAAGCTATATTTTTGTATATTTAATTGCTATTTTAAGATTTTAATGCATTTTTTGCTAATCACTTGTTTAAAAATAAAACATGCATGTAATTGAACGAATACATGTAAATAAAGATTTTGAAAATATTTCAGACTGAGCACACTTACATACATTGGCACAACACTTGGAATCTCAAAGTGAGAGGTTATGATCAGCTGAAGCTGGTTACCGGGAACAGGTTACTGGCACAGAAATCTCTGGCCTAATCCCTTCCTGTGGTGTGCACACAGGAGAGGAGCCATGGAGGGAGGGAGAAGACAAGAGGCTCAAATGCAATCTACAGAGGTGGCTTGGGTTACACTAGCCACCCTATCAATTCTGAGAGTAACAGGCAGACACAAGTCAACACCAGCCAACACTCAGGGCAACTTTTAGACTGAGCTCCAATGCCTCCACAGCTCAACTGAATACAAGGACTTGCTCTCACACACAAGCCCAGAAGTCTGCCAGAAGAAAAAACATTAGGTCCAAAGTCCTGGGGTAAGGCCATTGCCACTACTCTGGCCCTTTCTTAGGCCATCTGCAGTTCATCTGTGACCTGTGACGTCAGGAAGACTTCCCAATAAGAATGCCCAAGACCTTGAAGCTGTGTCAAAGTCTCCTAACATCTTCATCCAGGTGCCTGCAAAGTCCTCTGCTTCCATCCAGCCATCATAGCTCAACAGCCCACTAAGTAAGCACTGCCTCACCACTCCAACTACCCTTTCCTCACGAGTTCAGGCCACCTTCCTTCTGTAGCCAAAAACCTCTTTGATGCCTCTACTGTGGGGAGGTAAGACCTAAGGCCACAAAGGGGAGGGCAGACTCATAGGGGCAGCTGTTGAGTGGACAGGTGGTGGCAATGGCCACTGGTTTGATTCAGTGTTAACCTCATTGGCCCTGGTTGTCGAGCTGGCAGTAAGCTGGTGTATGGATGTGCACCTCTCTTAAGAAAGCAGTGTCAGGCTAGAAGAGGCCATGCTGGCTACAGTGATACCTTGACAGTCAAGGTAAGCACTGATGACTGGGAAGAAGACACAAAATTGATCTGAGGTCTGGCACCATCTATTGTCAATAGGCTAACAGAAGTGCTCTTCATGTTAAAACTAAGGCCTTGAAACATGTCTCCATTTATAACACAGGACTCACAGGTAACCTGTCATGAACTCTCCCATGTGAGCCAGACATAGTGGCACATATGACTGCATATCCCAGCACTAAAGCAGGTAAAGCAGGAAGACCACAAGTTCAAAGACAGCCTCAACTTATATCAAGACCCATCTCTAAAAACAAAAACCCTTCTCATGTGATATTGGGATGAACACAAGGTAGAACATGAGAAAATGGAGCAAAGCGCTGAGACCAGACAGAACTGGGTCTGAATCCAGCTCTGCCATTCCCAGCTGACCATGGGCAAGTTTGCTCCTCTGTTATATGGGAACAGCAAAGACTTAAGGATGAGCCATATAGAGCACTGGTCCCTATCTTCAGAAAGCATCAAGACAAAAGAGCAGAATGTAGCACAGGTGCCTTGAGGGGCAAGCCCAGACCTGCTGGAGTTCGTGGGAGTCATTTACGGGAGCGGGGAGGGGGTCCTCAGACACGGGCAGAGAACCACCTGGGGAAAATGAAGGAACAGTGCTGTTATTTCATGGCTGTGTGGGTAATGAGGTGTCACTAAGGAGACAAGCCAACTAGAAGAGACAACAGGACAAGAGGATGCAGGAAAATTTCTAAGGCAGCTAAGCAGAAAGTGGCAGCAGCAAGGGAAGAACTGCTGTCCTGCTGCATCACCAGTGTTCTACAAGGTGTGCCGAGGCTCATGTGAAAAGGCAGCCACACTCCTAGCCACATGAAATCAGGAGCAGCTGCAAGCCAGCCACCAGGCTCATCCCATGGCCGAAATCCTACCACCCCAGCCCAACTCTGCTGCCCCCACACAGCCAACACCTAAGCTCTTAACCCATCTTTCCACATCATCAAAAGGCAGAAACAGCTGACATCTCTCAGCTGCAAGGTTTGTTCAGGCCCTCCCTTGCCTTCAGCAGTGAATACTTAATACATAATATTGTACAACCTCTAAAGGGAAGGCTTTTTAAAGTACTTTACACAGGAAAAACGTTCAGCCCCTACACCAAGAATCATCTAAACCAATCAGCCTCTCAAGTAGCCTCCTGAGACTTGGTTCCTGCCTGGAAGACCCCTACCCCTTGCTGGCTCAGTTCTTGTTACTCAGCCGAAGGCAAGACCACTCTTCCCATCCCTGGGAGAGACCGACTCGGCTGGCTCTTTATTCTTGGGTCCTAGGGACTATGCTTTTCACATTCTGATGTTCAGATTTCCAACTGCCATCAGGTGCTTCCTAATCCCCACTACATAAAGGAATTCTTCTGGAAGTCTTGTCTTTCCACACAAGAGCTCCCACAATATAGCAATGTAAAGTAACTGCCCTTCTAAAACCTGCTTGTCAAGTTCCAGGTAGAGAATTAACCAGCCCAGTGAAGCTTGCAAAATCTTAAATCATTTTTCAGTGTTCACACAAAGGGTAAATGCAAACCAGAGTAATGTAGAGAAGATGATATCCAAGCACACACTGATAAAACCTGTGATTAGATTCTAACACACAGCAGCTTGCACCGCACTTAGCAAGTTCAAACAGGACACATACAACAGTCAGCTGAGCACAGGAATGCAGGACAACTCTGGAAAGCATCTCCATTAAGATGTGGAGATTCCAAACCACGCCACAGGTTCAACACTGATGTGCTCAAATGAGCAACCTAAGGACAAATCTTCACATTGCCTGGATATGGTCCATGTTTTTTGCCTTTAATATTTCTTTCTGTACTGGTTGCTTAAATTTTTAAGGATTTATCTTGATGACTTAGAAAAATACACTTGTCATTCCTCACTCTGATTCGGGTAGTACACGATCATAAAACTGAGTCTCTTAAAAAAAACAAGTCCACAGATCCCATTGTGGAAAATTCCAGGAAGCTCTCCCAGGTAACAATCAGGGAATCTTCAACAGTTCAAGGAGTGCTCCAACAGCTCCAAAATAACCCTGAAAAACAATACATCAAAGATAAGAACTCTTTTTTTGGGGGGAGGGGGGGTCCAGTTGTGGGGCCTGAACACTGGGCCTGGGCACTGTCCCTCAGCTCTAGGCTAGCGCTCTACCACTTGAGCCACAGCGCCACTTCCGGCTTTTTTTCTTTTTGCTTATGTGGTGCTGAGGAATCGAACCCAGGGCCTC
>NW_012267229.1:10171740-10176029 GCF_000151885.1 Dipodomys ordii
TTTTTTCTTTTTGCTTATGTGGTGCTGAGGAATCGAACCCAGGGCCTCATGCATGCAAGGCAAGTGCTCTACCACTGAGCCACCTTCCCAACCCCAGAACTCTTTTCCTTGTTACAAGTATTATTACTCCTTAAAGCCAAATGTGACCATTAACTCCTGACCAATTCCCCCAACACCAGCATATGCCCACCTAGAAATCTTGGGGAATTTCCCAACAGATACAGGCCTGTATGTAAAACATGCCCCAGACATACTGGTTCATTGCAGCAAGAATAAAACCAGAAAAAAGATGAGAGAAAAATGACAGAAAGGGTGACATTGACCAAGAGGCCTTATATTCATAATCTAACATGGAACTGAACATCTCTTCATGCAACTATCTAATAAAAAAATTAAATAAACTATTCAACTTGTGGGTGGGGATAGGAGAAAAAACTAGAAGAGAGTGAAGGAAGGGTAACATTTTCCAACAAGAAATGTACTCTTTACCCTACTTGTGTAACTGAACCCCACTGTACATCTTTATAATAGCAACAAAAATATTAATTTTTTTAAAAAAGTAAAAACCAAGCCTCTTGCAGGTGTTACAGGGCCCTCTGGACTGTCCTAGAAAACTAGGAGAGCTAACAGAGGCTTGGCACACTTCTCAACAACCAAGGAAGCAAAGTGAGATGGAAAACAGAAGTATCATAGAAACTGAGGGTCTGACATGGTTGAGGGTGAGAAAGTTGCCACGGAGGACTCACCCACAAGAGGTGACAACAGCAGGAAAGGTCTGAGAATATGCTGAGAATAAGGTCACTACATCAAAATGTGGAAAGGGAGGCAGAAATAAAAGGACCACAGTTCAAGGCCAACCTCTATCTCACAAAAACAGAGAAGGGTACATGGTGTATGAATGTAATCCCAGCTATGCCAGCATAGGTAGAATGACTGCGATCCAAAGCAATTCCAGGAAAAAAGCGTGAGATCCTATCTGAAAACTAAAGCAAACAAAAAAAGGCTGAGATATGATTCAAAGGACAAAAGTACCTGTCCTTGAGTTCAAAACCCCAGTACCACAAATTAAATATATAGAGAGTCATTTAGATAAATGGATAGTGGGATAGAAAAATTCAAGGAAATAATACCCATATTGACACAGAAAAGACCAACAGGAATCAGAATCTGCAATGTTACATAACCCATCAAGATCTCCAAACCATGAGGGCTATGAGGGCTTTAAAGAAGCCAAGTAAGGCTGAAGATACTGTGTTTGCCTTATGTGCACAAAACCTTGCATTCAATCCCAGCACCTAAAGAAGTCCCAGGAAAAAAAAAAACCCAAGAAGATCCTGAGTCTGTTGTGGATTTTCAATTTCAAGTGTCTAAGATACCATAAGTAGCAAGGTCTGAACCCCAGCAGGAAGGGTGAAGCTAGCCTTGTCCCTGTATTTCCCAGCTTTTCAAAAAGGAAGCTGTCACCTGCATTATAAGGAGGCCAGAGCTGAAAGAATGACTCAATTGAGAATCATTACACTAAGTTCCATGGAAGACTCAGAAGCCATTAACAATTGTTTTAAAGCAGAGACAGACTGTTGTAATGAAAACAGTAAAGGATGAAGGAGGTACAGCAAGCTTCCACAACAATCTTTAAGTCAACTTCCTTGGGTAGGAAAACTCAGCAATCAATACTAGAGTGAGGACTGGTACAGGCTGTACTATGAATTCCCCAGAAGAGCAATGCTACAGCTTAGAAATTTCTTCATCCCGTCGTTGTACTGTTTCTGGTTGTGTTTAGCAACAAGTGACACCCAGAGTGGGGCTCAAACAACCAGCGAACCGAAGTATTTAGAAAAGTCAACTGAAGAACATGGAAGAGTTTGTGACCTGGAAATGCAGGCTAGGACCACAATTCAGGACCATCAGGCAGATAAACAGTGGAAGGATCTTAAAAAATTGCAGTCTTCATGTCAGCCTATATGGTGAAAGGATGACAATAACCGGAAACCCAGAACTGTCAAAGTGTGGGGCTGTGGTTATGCTTGTGTCTCCACAGGTTCTGCAGACGTCTGGCTACCAGCCCAGAAACAAAAACCCAGGAATGAAGAAAAGATCATCCAACATCAAGGAGCCTCTGGAGGAAACCTTCAAGATGATGATGACTGAAATACCGGAAGAACAGCACAACAGAACAGCAACCATTCCCACCTGGAGACAGAAGAAGCTTTCTCAAGAAGCTGAAAGATGTCTAAAGGAAGCCAGGCACCTGCGTGGCTCAGGCCTGTAATCCTAGCTACTCAGGAGGGTGAGATCTGTGGGTCACAGTTCAAAGCCAGCCCATGGAAAAAAAGTCCCTGTGAAACTCATCTCCAATAAACTACTCAAAAAAGCTGGAAGTGGCATTGTGGCTCAAATGGCAGAGCACTAGCCTTGACCAAAAAGAGGTTCAGGTACAGTACCTAAGCCCTGAGCTCAAGCCCCAGGACCAGCCAAAAAAAAAAAAAAGAAAGTAAGTAAGTTTAGGGGCTGGGAAGGTGGCTCAGTGGTAGAGCACTTGCCTTGCATGCATGAGGCCCTGGGTTCGATTCCTCAGCACCACATAAGCAAAAAGAAAAAAAGCCGGAAGTGGCGCTGTGGCTCAAGTGGTAGAGCACTGGCCTTGAGCTGAAGAGCTGAGGGACAGCACCCAGGCCCAGAGTTCAAGCCCCACAACTGGACCAAAAAAAAAGTTTAAAGGACAATGGACAGGAAATTATGCAATATCTTTGTTTTGTATTGATAATGGCGCCTGCTAGTGCCTCCTGCACAGTGCAAGCCTCTGCTTGGTTGGGGGTCGGGGGGTAGGGGGAGGTCCCAATGCTGGGTAAACCACTGTACTTACATTGTACTGTGATATGTAACAATTCAGAAGTGGGACTTGTCCATTGATATAAAGACTTGAGTTGAAATATTTGGTAAGAAAAGGCTTGAAGGGCCCTGGATAAACATATCTGATCAGTCTAATATCAGATAATATCCAGTTTGGTCTCCCCAGGGGATGAAGGAAAATATAATTGTTCCAAAGCTACCCAAAAGACATCACCATACATTGGGCTCCTGAATCAGAATTTACCAACTCTTCAAACATATGGCTTCAATTAGCCATTAATACCATGTGGGCCTCTGATGCCAAGTTGTGAGATCTAAAAGGGTTAAAGAGCTTGGCATTCCAGCTCAAAGTGCCCTGGGACACTAACGGCTGAGCCCAAGTTAAGGTCAAACAGTAGAGGTCGACAGAGGTAAAAGTTACTACCCAAAGTATGTTTAAATTAGTGCTGCTTGGACACTCTAAGTTTAAAGACTTGGAGATGAGATGGATGTCTGTTTTACAGATGGAATGTTTTATTGCTCCCTTCTGCTCCCTAATGATAAGTTACTTCTATGTATATCTCATATTAATGGCTGTAATCACCAGATAGATTGACACCCTAAGTCTCTGCACTGATCTGAAGTCGCTCCTCCCCCTGTACTCAACTCAATTTTTAAAAAAATGTTAATGGATCTTAGGACTTGGTAGCAGAAATCACAACAGGTTTTGGTTCCCCAAAACCTAAAAAAAAAAAAGAAAACCCTTCAATCAGAGGCCTAACAGCAAATGGAGAAGCTAGGGAGAAATGGTCCAGTAACGCTACATAGAAGGAATCATTTAGTCAGTAGAGGTGATATGTAAATGAAATGTCATAAAGGGTTATAGTCTAGCCTACCTATATAACATATAATATTCTGTGGTTCTGTTCTGAAAATATTTTTAACTGATCTATTCATTTCTAGAACATATAAGCATAATGGCATGTGATCTTGAATTATATCAGTACATAAAAATTGGCATTAAAGCCGGGTGCTGGTGGCTCATGCCTGTAATCCTAGCTACTCAGGAGGCTGAGATCTGAGGATTGCGGTTCAAAGCCAGCCCGGGCAGGGAAGGCCGTGAAACTCTTATCTCCAATAAACCCCCAGAAAACTAGAAGTGGCGTTGTGGTAGAGCACTCAACTTGAATTGAAGAGCTGAGGGACAGCACTCAGACCCAGAGTTCAAGCCCCATGACTGACAAAAAACAAAGCAAAACAAAACACAACAACACAGAACCCAGAGAAACTACCTTTTTACAGAGCCTGTGCAATGGGGGAAGAAGGTGAGAAGACTTCAAGAGTATGGCACCAGTGGCTCACACATGTAATCCTACCTACTCAGGAAGATCTAAGAATCACAGTGCAAAGCCAGCCAAGGCAGAAAAGTCCATGAGACTCTTATCTCCAAACGGGGGGGG
>NW_012267229.1:10176079-10188013 GCF_000151885.1 Dipodomys ordii
GGGGGGAGTAGTGAACGGTGGCTCAAGGAGCAGAATAATGATAGGCTTAAGCAAAAAAAGCTCAGGTACAACACCTACACCCTCACCTAAGTTCAAGCTCCAAGACTGGCACACAAAAAAAGGCATTAAAAATATAGCGATATATAAATCAAAGCATTTTCTTAGCCTGGCTCACACCTGCAATCCTAGCTAACTCAGGAGGCTGAAATCTGAGAGTCATGGTTCAAAGCCAGCCCCGGCACAAAAATCTTATTTCTAATGAACTACTTTAAAAAAAAAAAGCTGGAAGTTAGCTTCTTGGCTCAAGTAGTAGAACACTAGCCTTTTTTTTTTTTTTTGGCGGGGGGGTCCAGTAGTGGGGCCTGAACTCTGGGCCTGGGCACTTTTCCTCAGCTCTTCAGCTCAAGGCTAGCGCTCTACCACTTGAGCCACAGCACCCCTTCCAGCTTTTTTCTTTTTGCTTATGTAGTGCTAAGGAATCGAACCCAGGGCCTCATGCATGCAAGGCAAGCATTCTACCACTGAGCCACCTTCCCAGCCCTAGAACACTAGCCTTGAATACAAAGAGGCTCTTTTTTTTTTTTTGGTAGTGTGGGGCACTCAGGGCCTGGGCACTGTCCTTGATCTCTTTTGCTCAAGGCTAGCACTCTACCACCTTGAGCCACAGCTCCACTTCCAATTTTTTGGGGGTTAATTGGAAATAAGAGTGTCATGGAGACATTTCTGCCAAGGCTGGCAGGTATGAGCCACTAGGTGCCCAGCCAAGAAAATGTCTTGATTTATATTCCTCTCTCTCTCTATATATATATATATATGGTTGTTTGGTTTTTTTTGGGGGGGGTCCGGTGGTGGGGCCTGAGCTCTGGGCCTGTACACTGTCCCTCAGCTCTTCAGCTCAAGGCTAATGCTCTACCACTTGAGCCACAGCGCCACTTCCGGCTTTTTTTTTCTGCTTATGTGATGCTGAGGAATCGAACCCAGGGCCTCATGCATGCAAAGCAAGCGCTCTACCACTGAGCCACCTTCCCAGCCCTATTTCTCTATATTTTTAAAGCTAAACCTCACCATTACAAAACAAGTACTGCAGAGCCCAGCTGTCACAACAATATAAACTGTGCCCTCTGTGTATATGACAATCACCAGAAACAATCCCACTTACCTCATGTTCTGAAAAAAGTGCTTTCAACTGTCCCTTGGACCAATAATCCAAAGCATATGCCAAAAGCCGCATGGCGATCGTATTAACTCTCAAGAAATTTCCAACAAATACCACCTGGTTAATATTCTAAGCACATCAAAAAAGAGCAGTTAGTTTCATTCTTAATTCTTTTCATAGAACCTACACAACACAGCACTATAGTTTTTAGTAGTGATTTGACTGCTAATCAAATTTAATCCAATTGGTTCAAGGCTAATGAAATTTGATCCCCAAACATCTATGGACCCACTACATGTATGCTCAAAACTGTCATTAAAAAAAACCCACATGGGCTGGGAAGGTGGCTCAGTGGTAGAGCACTTGCCTTGCATGCTCAAGGCCCTGGGTTCGATTCCTCAGCACCACATAAGAAAAAAGCCGGAAATGGCTCTGTGGCTCAAGTGGTAGAGTGCTAGCCTTCAAGCTGAAGAGCTGAGGGACAGGGCCCAGGCCCAGAGTTCAGGCCCCACGACCAGACCCAAAAAATAAATAAAAATTTTTAAAAAAAATAAAAAAAATACACATTTGTATTAAACATGACAAATAAAAACTGCTAAATAAAAATGGCATATAGGTAGGTTTACAAAAAAGACTGCAGTTCAAACAAGAAAAGTGCCACAAACGGACACTTTTTCACTAGTGATTGAAATTTTAGACCTAATAAATTAACAAAACAAAAAAAAACATGAAATTCCATCCCCAACATTAAATAATAAAATTTATCCACTCATTAATGCTAGACATAATATTAATGGGTGCAGCCTGTGCACCAAAAGTCACAGCAATTTGTACCAAGATTCATAATCTAGGCCACACTGAACAATCAGAAGTCTAACAAAAAAAAAAGTAAGTCACAAAACAGCTTCACACACTTAAAACTATGTGTTGAACAGTTATAGCTGGTGCCCAAATGCTCAACTCTATGGGAATAATTTTAACAACCACAACAACAAAAATGATCAAATAAGTAGCCATGAAATACATAGTATTGGGCTGGAAAGGTGGCTCAGTGGTAGAGCGCTTGCCTTGCATGCATAAGGCCCTGGGTTCGATTCCTCAGCACCACATAAGCAGAAAAAAAAAGCCGGAAGTGGCATTGTGGCTCAAGTGGTAGAGCGCTAGCCTTGAGCTGAAGAGCTGAGGGACAGCGCCTAAGCCCAGAGTTCAGGCCTCACGACCGGACCAAAAAAAAAGAAATATATAGTATTTTTTAAGTGAAACTATACAACAGTATGTACCATCACCTAAAATGTCTTAAAATATGTCAATGAATAGTAGTATTCAAATGAATTATCAGTTATGTGATCCCCTAGTATCTTTGATAAAAGACAAAGCCCTGGGTTCAATTCCTCAGCACCACATAAGCAGGAAATGCTGGAAGTGGCACTGTGGCTCAAGTGGTAGAGCACAAGCTTTGAGCAGAAGAGCTGAGGGACAGCGCCCAGGCCCAGAATTCAGGCCCCATAACCAAAAAAAAAGACAAATCCTTTTGAGCTTTCCTTTTAAGCCACATTTCCATATAAACTATTTAAAGAATAATGTTTAAACTAGATGTATAAATAGGGAAAAAGCCACTAAGCTGCACCTTCTGGATCCTAGATCCTCTCTCCCTCAGTGCAGCCCATTCTTGGTTCTTTCATAGCCCTGTACAATGCTGCTTGACCCAAATGCTACAAGGCAGCACTGTAAAGAAGCTGAAAGCACAAAGATAGCTCTGCTGAGATGGAGGGCAGCCAGGGCAGGCCTTCCTCTGCCTGCTCAGTCTTCTCCCAGCTCCAGTGACTTCCTGTAGATTCCTTCCCAGGGCTCTACAGCTCCAGGTGGGCATGCGTCTAGAATCAGCATTGTTATCCATCATCAAACCCACCCCCATCACTGCCCTACCTTCCTCCACTTTCTCCCAACAGAGGTCATTTTACCTCTACATTAACAGTATTTATCTTTAGTTAAGTGAAAAAAAGAAATAAAGATTACTTTGTACTCGAAGAGTTTTAACTTTACACTAATTCAAAGTTCACCCCACTAAGGCACTAACTACATTAAGGTGAGGCCCACTTAGGAATTTCAGCATTTTCTCAGAGCAACAGAAGAAAGCTATGCCCCCTTACTTCATTAAGGGCACACATCCTTGCTATAGAGCCAATGTTGTTGGTGATAGTGATCAAAGTCGCTCGGGCAAGATCCTCCTTACTGACAGCCTCTCTCTTCTCCTTGCTCATCATGTTTCCAAAGCTGTGGAAAAAAATAGTCCATTGCTAAACCAAAAGCAACACAGCCCAACAGAAATTTCTGACATAAAACTGACTTTTAGGGCAACACTGTTCAAATCCTCCAACTTTTTATACGGATGGATTCACTGCCCAATGAGAACTCAGCTTCAAATAGAAGTGTTCTAATTGAGCAGCTTTTCTGGTGGCTTCTACTGAATTCCAAATGATACCAGCTAGTCCTGCATTCAGTCCCAGATCTACTGGAATCTACACTGCCCTTCCTGCCAACACAGCCAATTCAGAAGAAACCTCTATTGGCAATTCACTCCAACTGAACAGCTGTTCCACAAAAGTGAGCACCTTCACATCTGCAAAACTGCTTTAGTAGAGCAAAGCAAAGCATAGACAGACAGCCTCCAGAACGAGTTACTTGTTTCAGATTTCCACAGCAGATAAAGTACTTCAAATTTCACCAGCAGAATTGTTTTAATAAATTACCAGAAAAAAATCTCATCCAGGGGCTGGGAAGGTCGCTCAGTGGTAGAGTGTTTGCCTTGCATGCGTGAGGCCCAGGGTTCGATTCCTCAGTGCCACATAAACAGAAAAAGCTGGAAGTGGCGCTGTGGCTCAAGTGGTAGAGCACCAGCCTTGAGCTGAGGGACAGTGCCAGACCCAGAGTTCAAAAAAAAAAAAATCTCACCCAGTCAGAAAAAAAATGCTAAAATGAGCAAATGTTGCAAAAATAGAAAATAGATACTCAAGTACCAAAATTAAAAAGCAAATACATATACATGAATGCCTTTCCTACTATCCCCTATGGCATATCCCTTGTTGTCACTGTACTTGATTTTGGTACCCTACATCTTATATATACATATGCCTAATCTGGGGAGGGGAAGGGGAATAGCAAAACTCTAACAAAGCTGAAACAAGGACATAGGACCCATTGCAACAAGGATACCCACAGGCAGGGGGCCGGGGGGGAGGGAGATTGTGGGACAACAACAAGAAAGGGAAGGGGTAACAATGATTGACAAGTAATATACTCATTCCCTTACTCATGTAACTATAATCCCTCTGTACAGCATCTTTACAATAAAATTAAATAGTTGTCATGAATAGTTTTTTGCTACAGACTATGTCCTCCAACTATTTGTTTTCTTTGTCTTTACTTGAATTTATTTCAAATGCAACATTAAAATTCTATAAAGAATGTATAGTTTCTGCACTGTACAACAACTCAAATGGTTCTCTGAAGCAAAAACAAAAACAAAAAAACACATGCTCCAATGTACAAAAAAAAAATTGTACTCAACAATCTCAAAATAAAATTAAGAAAACAATTCCAAGCTAGGCATGATGGTGCACACCTGCAATTCCAGCACTTGAGAGACTGAGGCAGGAAGATCACAAGTTTAAGGCCAATCTGACCTACATATGAAGATCCTGTCTCAAAAAACAAAAGAAAACAATTCCATGTTCAATAGCATCAATGGAAATAAAATACTTAGGAATGTTTCTAACCAAAGAAGTCTTTAACTCAGCCACATGCTGGAGGCTCACACTTGTAATCCTTGCTACTCAGAGAAGCAAGGCTGAGGCTTGAAGATCAAGTTTTAAAACCAGCATGGGCAGAAAAATCCCAGAGACTCTTTATGTCCAATTAACCAGTAAAAAGTCAGAAGTGGCTTAGGCTCAAATGGTAGAGGGCCAGCCTTGAGAGAAAAAAAGTCAAATGAAAGTACCAAAAACAAAACAAAAAGTCTTCAACAAATGGTGCTTGGACAACTAGAGAGCCACATTCTAAAGAAGGAATTTGGACCTCTACTTTGTATCATACATAAAAATTAACTCAAAATGAAACTTAATTCAAATTTGAAAATAAAGAGCTAAAAAAAATGTTTTTGGCAGTACAAGGAGTTGGACTCAAAGCCTTAAATTTAGGTAGGCATTAAACTCCCCAGTCCTTTATTCTTAGTTATTTTTCAGATAGGATATCACATATAATGCCCAGGTGGATCTGGAGTAAAATCCTACTTATGCTTCCCATGGCAGTGAGCACTACTAACTGAGATAAGGGTCTCACTATTTGCCCTAGTTGGCCACTAATTATCTTCCTGATCTCCACCTCTAACCAGTAGCGGGATTACAAGGTCTTACTACATAGCCAAAGCTGACCTAAACTTCAAAATCATTCTGCCTCTGCCTCCACTTCCCTACTGTTAGAATTACAAGCATACACCACCATACTTGGCTTGAAAAAATTTACTGTTCCTGGGCTGGGAATGTAGCTTAGTGGCAGAATGCTTGCCTACCATTAAGGACTTGAAAGACTAAACAAGAGAGGAAAAACCATTTGAAAATGATGTATCTAATAGATGACATTGTCCACAATATGTAAATAACCTTGGCAACTCAATAATAAAAACTAAAAACTAGCATCAGATGTGAATAGATATTTCTCCTAAAGTAACAAGCACAGCCAATAAACACATGCAAAACTTCATCACTAGCCATTAGGCAACCATGAATCAAAACCACAATGAAAGTTGGGCATGGTGGCATATATATGTAACCCCAGTACTTGAAAGGCTGAAGTAGAAAGGCCCTTAGTTTAAGACCAACCTCAGCTACAGGGTGCGCTACACGTCAGCCTTGGAAAATGAAAAGAAGGGGGGCTGGAAATGTGACTTAGTGGTAGAATGCTTGCCTAAAGTGTGAAGCCCTGGGTTCAATTCCTCAGCACCACATAAACAGAAAAGGCCAGAAGTAGTACTGTGGTTCAAGTTGTAGAGTACTAAGCCTTGAGCACAGAGAGGCTCAAGGACAATGTCCAGGCCCTACATTCAAGCCTCAGGATGGACACCAAAATAAATAAATAAATAAATATACATGTAGGGCGCCGGTGCCTCATGCCTGTAATCCTAGCTACTCAGGAGGCTGAAATCTGAGGATCACGGTTCAAAGCCAGCCCAGGCAGGAAAGTCCGTGAGACTCTTATCTCCAATAAAGCACTAGAAAACCAGAAGTGGTACTGTGGCTCATGTGGTAGAGTGTTATCCTTGAGCTGAAAAGCTCAGGGACAGCACCCAGGCCCAGAGTTCAAGCCCCATGACGGACCAAAAAAAAAAAAGAAAGAATATATAGGCTGGGCACCCATGGCTCACGTCTGCAATCCTAGCTACTCAGGATGCTAAGATCTGAGGACTGTAGTTCAAAGCCAGCCCAAGCAGAAAAGTCTGAGACTCATCTCCAACTAACCACCAGAAAACTGGTTCAAAGTGGTAGAATGCTAGCCTTAAGCAAAAGCTCAGAGACAGCACCCAGTCCCTGAGTTCAAGCCTCACAACCAACAACAACAAAAAAAGAGATTATGCTAAGCGATAACAGCCAGGTAGGAAAGATAACATTGCACACTGTATGATACCATTCATATGAAATGCTTAAACCAGGCAAATATAAAAACAGAAATAGATTTGTGTTGGGTAGGGTTAAGGGTGGGGAATTGTATTTGCAAGTAATGGATATAAATATGATTAAGATTTCCTGAAAATTAGTTATGGTGAAGTGGCACTAAATTATATACTTTTTGAACAGGTGACTTTATAGTAAATTATATTTCACTATAAAATATGCTAAGCCGGGCACCGGTGGCTCATGCCTGTAATCCTAGCTACTCAGGAGGCTGAGATCTGAGGATCATGGTTCAAAGCCAGCCCAGGCAAGAAAGTCCGTGAAATCTCCAATAAACCACCAGAAAACCAGAAGTGGCGCTATAGCTCAAGTGGTAGAGCGCTCGCCTTGAGCTGAAGAGCTGAGAGACATCGCTCAGGCCCAGAGTTCAAGCCCCACGACTGACAAAAAAATAAAAATAAAAAATAAAATAAAACATGCTATCCCAGCACTGATGGTTCACACCTGTAATCCTAGCTACTGGAGGAGGCTAAGATTTGGAAGATTGCTATTCGAAGCAGAAAAACCCATGACTGTCTTATCTCCAATTAACCAGCAAAAAGTCAGGCTGAAGGCATGGCTCCATGGTAGAGTGCTAGAGGTGATCAAGAAAGCCAGTGAGGGTCGCAGTATCAGCTCCCGAGCCTGTGCTGTGGCCCTGGCTGGTCAGTGTAGGAACTTTCTCAATAAAGTTGCTTCTTTATTTAAAAAAAAAAAAAAAAGCAAGCCAGTGAGGGGCTGGGAAGGTGTCTCAGTGGTAGAGCACTTGCCTTGCATGCAGGAGGCCCTGGGTTCAATTCCTCAGCACCACATAAGCAAAAAGAAAAAAAGCCAGAAGTGGTGCTGTGGCTCAAGTGATAGAGCACTAGTCTTGAGCTGAAGAGCTGAGGGATAGTGCCCAGGCCCAGAGTTCAGGCCCCACGACCCGACCAAAAAAAAAGCCAATGAGTTCAATCCTTGGTACCAGCACAGGAAACATATGCCTCTTGTTCAGGATTTTATCCCTGCAATTCGTACAACACACATTCTCCCTCCTTACCTTGAAGCCACAGCCCAGCCTGGCAATCCAAACCTTTCATAGTCTCCTCCATAAATGTCCCGTACTAGTTTGTCCACTTTGGTGCTATCTCCACGAGATGCCATTTCAAGAGCTTCTTCAAAAGTGGTACAGCCAGTAAGCAGACAGCAGAGACCAAAAAAAGTTCCTCCTCCAAGACTGTGATTAAAACAAGCAGTGTAGTATTATAACATTGAGGGGAGGGATAATTTGTTTTTTTCCAGTACAGGGTTTGAACTCAGGGCCCAAGCTTGCTCAGCTTTGCTTGGTTGATTGGCACTCTACCACTTGAGCCAAGCTTCCAGCCCTATTTGAGCCAAGCTTCCAGCCCTATTGTGGTATTTTTTAAAAATAGGAACAGGAAGGTGACTGTTTCATTTACAAACCCTGAAACCATATTCATTCATATCAATCCTTACAGCAACCCAGTCATGCACATTAAGATATGTCTTAAGATTTTTTTGAAAACGGTGCCACATATGCACTCAATGTAATGAACATATTCATGTGAGCCAGCAACAAAGTCACAAAATGTAAGGTCCTGCCCATGTTTCCAGTGCAGTCGGTGCCTGCTGAGTGTGAAGCCCCCAGGTGCATATCAGTCAACACACTTGGGGTCATGTTGGCACCTCCTCCCTTTCCCAGTTACTTTAGTTTACTGATGCCACCCACCCACTAGATTCCTCCAATGATATTTGCTGACCAAAACTATTCTAATTCTTTAGCCCAGACCTGTTTTTAAAAAAATCTTGCAGGGCACCAGTGACTCACACCTGGAATCATACTCAGGAGGTTGAGATCTGAAGATCTCATGGTTCAAAACCAGCCCAGGCACAAAAGTCTGTGATACTCTTTATCTCCAATAAACTGGTCAGAAAACCAGAAGTGGCGCTGTGGCTCAAGTGGTAGAGAGCTATCCTTGAGCTGAAGAGCTAGGGACAGCACCCAGGCCCAGAGTTCAAGCCTCATTACACACACACAAAAAAAAAATCTTGCTGATCCCAATCCCCAGTTCCTTATTTCTTCTAGTGTCCTGTAGATCTTGAAGCCAAAACATTCTTTTCACATCTAAGCTTTCCTTTTTAGTCTATCCTCACCCATGTTTTTGTTGTTTGTCAATCAAAGGGCTTGAACTCAGGGCCTAGGTGCTGTCCCTGAGCTCTTTTTACTCAAGGCTACTGCTCTACCACTTTGAACCACAGCGCCACTTCTGGTTTCCTAGTGGTTAATTGAAGATAAGAGTCTCACAGGTACTTTTCTGATCAGTCTAGCTTTGAACCACAATCCTCAGATCCCAGCCTCCTTGGTTAGAATTATAGGCATGATCCACCAGTGCCCAGCCTCACCCATTTTTCTATTGATGGGAACCCTGAACATTTTCACAATTTGAACCATGCCCATCTCAGCCCTTGATGTGTATGTACATGTGAATACATGTATAGACATAAAATCTACAGATTGCAAAGCTAGGACCTTCCCTTCCCTTCTCTTTTAAAAACCTATGTAGGAACTTTAGCTACTTCATATGTGCCATACCAGAGGATAAGAATTACAGAATTAGCCGGGTGCTGGTGGCTCACACCTGTAATCCTAGCTACTCAGGAGGCTGAGATCTGAGGATCGCGGTTCAAAGCCAGCCCAGGCAGGAAAGTCTGTGAGACTCTTTTTTTTTTTTTTTTGCTGGTCATGGGCATTAACTCTGGGCCTGGGCGCTGTCCCTCAGCTCTTTAGCTCAAGGCTAGTGCTCTACCACTAGAGCCACAGCGCCACTTCCGGCTTTTTCTGTTTATGTGGTGCTGAGGAATCGAACCCAGGGCCTCATGCTTGCAAGGCATGCACTCTACCGCTGAGCTACCTTCCCAGCCCTCTGTGAGACTCTTATCTCCAATAAACCACTAGAAAACCGGAAGTGGTGCTATGGCTCACTCAGTAGAGCACTCGCCGTGAGCTGAAGAGCACAGGGACAGCACCCAAGCCCAGAGTTCAAGCCCCATGACCAACAAAAAAAAAAAAAAAAGAATTAAGAATTAATAGTCTAGTGATTCATTTTATGAAGCTACAGTAAAAATTCTAAACAAGAGAGACTGAAGTAGGTCATGAAATCAAAATTTTCAAGAAACATGGGTTTGCAAAACCCAAAAATTTTAACACTTTCACAAAATTTCAACAAAGTATTGAAGATAGTTGTAATATCCAAAAGCTTGGTTAAACAATGATTTCTTAATAAAATACTTTCCTTGGGCTGGGAATGTGCCTTAGTGGTAGAGTACTAGCCTAGCATGCATGAAGCTCTGGGTTTAATTCCTCAGTAATATATAAACAGAAAAGCTAGAAGTGATGCTGTGGCTCAAGTGATAGAATGCCAGCCTTGAGCAAAATTCTCAGGGACAATGCCCAGGCCCTGAGTTTAAGCCTCAGTACTGGCAAAAACAAAAATAAAATAAAATACTTACCTGGTACCTGTGACCCTCTTATAATTATCTTTGGAATATACTGCTAAGATGCTAACCCCTGAGCCAATGTTCACCAGAAGCAGAGGGTATGGATTTTTCAAATTAAATGGTAACTTCTGACATTTTTCAGAATCAGCAGGGTTTTCAAAGTAATAGCATGGTGACCGTCCATTAAATCCAACTGAATCAATGTATAAAATTCCTTTTATTAAGCAATCTAATTCATCCAGTTTGCAAAGCTGAAGATCTCCTATCTGTAATAAAAAACATATTTAGATTTTTTTAATAAGCCTACAAGTATTTTTGAAATTCCATTAAAAAACATCCCCTCTATATTAATAAGCCATAAAAACATATCCACAGATGTACACCATCATGTATGTTTTACAGAACAGTACTGGGGATTATGAAAAGGGGATAGACTGACTAGACAGACACCTGTTTCCACAGAACAAAATAATACACTCCACATGCAAATGACTTTAATAGCTAGAAGAGTCCCAAAATCACAAGTGAGCTCTTAGCAAAAGTCAAGCAGAAAAAAGGATCTCTGCTATCAGGGACAGGATGCAGGCATACAGCTGACACTATAGCTCTAAGAGAGCACCTAATAACAGTAGATAACAGAGCCATGAAGTTTCTAACAACTACCTTCCAAAAGACCATCCTCAAGGCTATGGAGGAATATCAAAAGAAGCCACAAATTATTATTTAACAACCTGAACCCAAAGGACTACAAGTGCCCAACAATATAGGATTTCTCCCTGGGTGCTGATGCCTCACGCCTGTAATCCTAACTCTTTAGGAGCTGAGATCTGATAATCACAGTTCAAAGCCAGCCTGAGGAAGAAAGTCTGTGAGCCTCTTATCTCCAGTTAATCACCAGAAAACCAGAACTGGTACTATGGCTCAAAGTGGTAGAGCACTATCCTTGAGCAACAGAGCTCAGCAACAGCACCAAGGCCCCAATTCAAGCCCCACAACCAACCCAAAAAAAGGCTGCTTACAGTCTTTTGGAGGAGGACAGCTTAGTAGTATCAGAATTCAAACCATTAATCAACTTAATTTCTTTTAAATAATAATTATTGAAACTATGAGGCACAATACACCAATTAGAATGAAGACAATCTATATGTAAATATGTAGATCCTTCTGGGAAGATTCTCAAGACAAGTCATTAATCAAAAGAGCAAGTTTATGCTAGCAAAGGTGGCTCATGCCTATAATGCTAATCAGAAGGCTGAGATCTGAGGATCACAGTTCAAAACTAGGCCTGACAGAAAATCTGACATGTTTTGTTTTTGTTTGGTGCCAGTTCTGGGGTTTGAACTCAGGACCTAGGCACTACCTACCCTTTAAAAACAAAAAGGCAGGGCTGGGAAGGTGGCTCAGTGGTAGAGCACTTGCCTTGCATGCCTGAGGCCCTGGGTTTGATTCCTCAGCACCACATAAGCAAAAAGAAAAAACCCGGAAGTGGCGCTGTGGCTCAAGAGGTAGAGCACTAGCCTTGAGCTGAATTGCTGAGGGACAGCGCCCAGGCCCAGAGTTCAGGCCCTACAACCA
>NW_012267229.1:10189795-10192703 GCF_000151885.1 Dipodomys ordii
CTCAAGGCGAGCGCTCTACCACTTGAGCTACAGCGCCACTTCCAGTTTTCTGGTGGTTTATTGAAGATAGGAGTCTCACAGTCTCTCCTGCCCGGGCTGGCTTTGAACCATGATCCTCAGATCTCAGCCTCCTGAGTAGCTAGGATTACAGGCGTGAGCCACCAGCGCCCGGCTAGCATTTCAGTTTTTAAGGGTAGGGGCTGGGAAGGTGGCTCAGTGGTAGAGCACATGCCTTGCATGCCAGAGGCCCTGGGTTCGATTCCTCAGCACCACATAAACAAAAAGAAAAAAGCTGGAAGTGGCACTGTGGCTCAAGTGGTAGAGTGCAGCCTTGAGCTGAAGAGCTGAGGGACAGCACCCAGGCCCAGAGTTCAGGCCCTGTGACCGGACCCAAAAAAACAAACAAAAGAACAGTTTTTAAGGGTAGCAGTGGTGCCTACAAAATAAAAACTTCACTGGCCTAAGAACCAATTCTTTTTTTTTTTCTTTTATTTGATCAGTTGTGGGGCTTGAACTCTGGGCCTGGGCACTGTCCCTCAGCTCTTCAGCTCAAGGAAAGCACTCTACCACTTGAGCCACAGCACCACTTCCAGTTACGTTGAGTGGTTTATTGGAGATAAGAGTCTCATGGACTTTCCTGCCTGGGCTAGCTTTAAACCATGATCCTTAGATCTCGGCCAACTGAGTAGCTAGCATTACAGGCGGGAGTCACCAACACTGGCTCCTAAGAACCAATTCTTAGATATAAAAAAGTCCATTTTACATCCTTCTTGCATTACCAAAGCTGTTAACAGTTTGCATTGTTTCAAAGCACATTGCAAAGGGGCCTCCAAGGGGCCTCTACAAGGTCCTGGAAATAGGGAGTTTTCTCCTTTACTGATGTTAGTTATAGTCCAAAGTCCACTACAGACTTCCACCAAAGATAAACTTCTTCTCTTCTGCTACTTCCCTATATTCACAAGAGGAAAAGAAACCACCAAGAAAAACCCAAGCAGAAAATATAAAACCTTGTTAAATAATTCATGCCAATTGTACATTATGATTACTACAGGCAATTACAGGAAAAAGGAAAAAGAGGACAAGATCATAGAGGACAAGATCACAAACCACAAAATGACACAGGGAGAAAAGAAAACTATGTACCATAACATAGATTAAAGGCAGAATCTTCTCTTTTGGTCAAGTGATCTCATTTAGTGGCATGAAAAATATAGTCCCCAAGGATATTTCAAATCTACATTGTATCCTGAAGATCAGGCCAATTCACCTGTCAATTCTCAAGCCTATGCCTATATCCATTCTCAAAGAACATATATGCCTATGCTATGTCTTTCCTCAAAGAACCTATGCCTATAGCCATCCTTAAAAGACCTAGCTAGCCTAAGTGTTAACAGAATGAAACAAAATCAAATACCCAGTGGTTCTGGCTCTACGGCCACACATGGTTTAGAAACTAGATTAACAAGTATGGCACAGGGGTAGGAATGCAGATCAGTAGTAAAGCACTTGACTATACCAGGATTTGGATTATATCCAAGCATCAGGAAGACAAGAGCTCCCCATCAGCCATCTCACGATCCCACTACCTACCAGGCTTGAAAAGATCACAGCGAACCAAAGTTTTTAAGTTGTATAACATACCAATTTTATGACCTGATTTTTGCTTATCCCAGATTCACTAAGTTTTCCTACTGCAGAAATGACAAAGTGTTATGCTTTTAGAGGTTCTGATTGTTGTTAACACAATCTTAGCTAAACAAAAAGTAAACTATACAACAATCTGTAGATGTCTAATTCCTATCACTAACATATTAAATCTTCATTTCACTCATGAAAATTCAAGTTCCATTAGAAATGGAAAATATTCTACCACTAGTAATTGGCATTATTTTTAACAATCAAATTACCATAAATTGTATATAAGCTAAAAAATGCATACTGTGAGAAAATCCTGCTCAAATTTGTATGCTCCACCTCCAGTGGCACAAAAGACAGTGTGGAGACTCGAGAAGTTTTTATCTCTGCCCATTTGAATAAAAGCAGGCATGTCATGAGTGGGAAAGCGTATAAAGTGCAGATTGCCTTTGCGTCCACACAGAGTCAGGTCCTTCAGCTCCAGGTGCACGTCCCGAATGCCTGTGGACCCATAAGCCACATTGGAGGTCAGGTACTTCCGAATGCTTTTGAGACTTTCTACTTCCTCCTCCTCTTCTTCGGCAGTGATGTCTTTGGGTTCAAAATAAACCAGCTTGACCAGGGTTCCACCAATATCCAAGCCAAACCATGGAAAAACTAGGGAAAGAAAAACAGAAGTGAGAAGAGTTTCTTCTCATTTTTTTTCTAAAAATTGTATTTCTACTTATACTAGACTACAACTAATTTTATATCCTGTAGTTTCCAAAGACATATTCTAAACCAAAATATGAGAAGAAATGTGATTCTGATTAGGAAAAAAAACTAAGACAATGATTAAAAAAAAAATATTAAAGTTGAGCCAATCCAGCCTTTCTGTACAAACTAGCCCAAACTACACTATGATATAATTTTTTTGGGGGGGGGGTCAATTGTAGGGCTTGAACTCAAGACCTGGGCACTGACCCTGAGTTCTTTTGCTCAGGGCTAGTGTTCTACCACTTTGAGACACAGTGCCACTTCTGATTTTCTGGTGGTTAATGGAGATAAGACTCTCATGGACTGTTCTGCTTGGGCTAGCTTTGAACCCCAACCCTCAGATCTCAGCCTCCTGAGTAGCTAGGATTATAGGTGTGAGCCACCAACACCCAGCATGATGTATTTTGTTTTTTTGGGGGGTCCAGTTGTGGGGCCTGAACTCTGGGCCTGGGCACTGTCCCTCAGCTCTTCAGCTCAAGGCTAGCACTCTACCACTTGAGCCACAGCGCCACTTCCG
>NW_012267229.1:10196383-10207729 GCF_000151885.1 Dipodomys ordii
TTTTTTTTTTTAAATAACCAGAAAACACACATACAAGCTCCATCACTAACTCACTTTATGGCCTTGGAAAAGGATAATGTCACTGTGCCTTTCCTCTTTCCTCATCTGGAAACTGGAACTGGAGACAGAAATTTGCCTGCCTGAAAGGTTTATAAAATACTTGACATTGTCCAAAAAACAAGAAAACATTCAGAAAAAAAAAAGGGGTAGCTATGAAGCCAACACTAGCATTTTGTTTCCATAATCCTTAATAAAAAATGTACTTATTTGTTTTTTTAATTGATTGTAATAAGATCGAACCCCTGGCATCACACTTTGCTAGGCAAATAGTCTAGCCCCATCTATGGTTCCATCATTTTCAAAGAATCTTTACTTGGTGTCTTCTCAGTCCTGAGCAGCATATCCTACTCTCTCCCTATCCCAAAATTCTGAAATCCACAACTTCTTACATATGTACATGCCTGGCCTCATTCCTAATTATTCTACAGCACTAAGTCTGGAATGGGGACTAATCTGGGAACCATGCTGTTCTACGAATATATGTGGCAGAAAATAACTAAAAGCAAGGCCACAATTCTAAGAAAAATTGGCTAGCTCCTAGCTTTAACAAAACACACATTCAAGGCCAGCTTGAGCTATACAAGACCCTCTTTCCCAAAAGAAAATGAAATTTTTGTTTGTTTTGAGGCTCTCATCTGAAATGTCTCTTCATTAGTTATCAGTCAGAGAAAGTAAGGGAGGGAAACATGGGCAAATTAACAGACATCAAATTTTAAAAATATATATCCTCAGCATGAACATTTGTCAACTTAGTTCCTTAAAAGTTCTAAGTGGCTAGGGTCTAATGGTAGCGAGCTTGCCTAACATGCTGTAACATGCTGGGTTCAATTCCTCAACACCACATAAACAGAAAAGACCAGAAGTGGCTCTGTGGCTCAAGTGGTAAAGTGCTAGCCGTGAGTAAAAAGCAGCCCACAGACAGTACTCAGGCCCTGGAGTTCAAGCCCCAGATCTGGCAAAAAAAAAAAAAAAAAGTTCTGAAGCCACCTTAAAATAACCTGCCTCATCTCATCCCAAACAGTCTAAATCAGGGTTTGGATTCCAGTGTGGTCTTTGAGTCATCTGGATCTAAATGAGGTGCTTATTTTAAAATTTTTTTTAAAAAATGCTTTAAAGGCAGCTTTAGTAGGCTACTGGGTAGGTAGATTTCATCTCCAAAAGAACTAGCAAAAAAGCAAGGCTGCAGGTGTGACTCAAATAGTGGAGCAAGTGTAAAGACAAGCTCAAACCCAACCAACACCCCCCCCCCCCACACACACACACAAAAACTATCTTCAACTACTCTCCAAATTCTCATTCTGGTGAACTGGACCAAGGAAATCTATCCTCTTAACTCTTTAGATTATTTTTATGCTCAATATTGGAAGTATTTCCACAGTAGGCAGAAATTTTCACCTTAAGACTGCTGTGAACACAAAAGAACATGCTTATGTTTGGTCTTAAAGCAATAAGGAAACAATGGGACTGGGAAGGTGGCTCAGTGGTAGAGTGCTTGCCTTTCATGCATGAGGCCCTGGGTTCGATTCCTCAGCACCACATAAGGAAAAAGAAAAAAGCCAGAAGTGGCGCTGTGGCTCAAGTGGTAGAGCACTAGCCTTGAGCTGAAGAGTAGAGGGACAGCACCCAGGCCCAGAGTTCAGGCCCCATGACAGGACCCAAAAAAAATAAAATTAAATTAAAAATAAGGAAACAACTACTAGGACATAAACAATCCATAAAGTACCGGTTAAGAACTGAATTCCTAATTTAATTTCTATTCCCCCATGCTTAGCCATTGGACTCTGGCCATGCAAGAACCTGTTTTCTCATTTGTAAAACAAAATACCACTCAGAACTCTGTGGGGTAAAGAGTTACTGAAGCTCTAGGCATGCAAACACCAAGAACACATACAGCACTTAGAATCCTTGTGGCCAATGGCTGATTTTTACTTGCTTATCTCTGGAATTTATGCATCTGACGTTTGGCAATACTTAAAAATCAAGTGCTAGGACTGGGGCCAGTAGCTCAGGCCTGTAATCCTAGCTACTCAAGAGGCTGAGATCTGAAGACCAGGGTTCAAAACCAGCTCGGGCAAGGAAAGTCTGTGAGACTCTTATCTCCAATAAAACACTCAGAAAACTGGAAGTAGTGCTGTGGCTCAAGTGGTAGACCGCTTGCCTTGAGCTGAAGAGCTGAGGGACAAGGACCCAAGCCCCACAACCGACAGACAAAAAAACGAAAACAAAAAAAAACCCAACAGGCTGAGAATCTGATTTCCTTTTTTTTTTAAAGTCAAGGTGTTGCCTATATAGTCCAAGATGTTCCCAAACTCCCAATCCTCCAGCTTCTAACCACCTCTCCAAAGACTTGGGGGAGGGGGGGAGGGTGCGGAGAAGCGGGGATATTGAGCACTGCCAAACTTTTCATCGGAAAACCATCTAGTCCCAGATGATGAAAGCAGCTGAGTTAGGACACAGATGATCCAATATGATCTCACACACACCCACTAATTTCCTTCACTTTCAGACTGCATTTAAGCAAGCTGATTTCGTCAAAAAGGAATCTGGTAACCTCCACCACCAAGTCTACCCATATATTAAACCCAGCTAACTTGGTAAACAGCTCATATTACAGTATCAGGACAAGTAATACACTTCAAGCAGTATCAATAGCTGCGAGACAGCGGTCCCGAATTGAAGGTCTGTAAAAAGAAAAAAACATACACAATCCAGAAAAGAACCATGGTAATAAAATGGAGATTCTTGGGGAGATCAAATGCGACTCCCAAACAAAAAGTCAGGAACATGTTTTCCCTCAAAAGAAAAAGATCAATGTTCTGTTTGCTACAACCCTGAACTGTGAGTACCTGCAAACCGATTGAAGAAAAAGGGAGGAATTATCTACGTGCGAGATGACCTGAATTCTCATTGGGGGGGGGGGGGGGGGGGGGGGGGGGGGGGGGGGGGGGGAATTGGAGAGGAGAGAAGAGGGGGGGGGGGGGGGGTTGCACGGAACCGGGAACACAGTTTTAGAAATGGAGCAACTGGGGTTGGGGTGGGGGATGCTTAATCGTTTTCCCAGTAAGCTCGAAACCGGTTGATAAAAAGGGGATTTCACGTGTTGGGGAAGCAAGTGAGAATTGGAGAGCTCTGTGGGGGAGGAAAGGGGGACCGGCGAAGACTTATGGAAATGAGTCAAAAGAAGCCTTCTCAAGGATGAAGTCTTTGTGGCTCCTGGTAAAAGCACGCCCGAGGAGCCGAGGCAGAGGGAGGAAGGGGTCGGGGCAGCGCCGCAAGCTGGAAGCGCAGCCCCAAGGCCGCGAGGGCCGGGCGGAGGCCCAACTCCCGAAGCGATGCGCAGGGCCGGGGGGAGGGGGGGCGCGGTGGTCTCCAGCGGGGTGTCAGGCCACGCACCGACGTGGGACCACCGTGCGGGGGCACTGTCCGCGCGCGGGAAAAAAAAAAAAAAGAAAGAAAAAAAACGGCGGCCGGGCCGGAAGAGGGGGCAGGGCGAGCCGCAGGACGCCCCGCGGGGCACTTACGCGGCCGCTTTTTTCGGAGATTTTCGACGCGCTGGCGGGAGACCGAGGTAGGGCCGCTGTAGGAGCCGGGCCGCTCCCGCCTCAGGCTCTCCGCCGAGGCCCCGACCTCGGACGTCGACGCGCTGCTCGCCCGGCGCCGCAGTGGCTCCCGCCGCCGCCGCCCTTCCGAGTCCCCAGACGCCGGCTCTCCAGCCGACGAGGCTGAGGAAGTGGCGGCGGCCCTGCCGTGGCGCTCCATGGGCGCGCCGGGCCGGCCCGTTCCCATCCGCAGCAGCCACCGCTGCCGCCCGAGCCAGCCCCCCAGCGCCGGACTCCTCTTTTCCTCCTCCGCGGCAGTCCAGCCGGAGCAGAGGCGCACCCTCGGCCGGCCGCCTCTTCCGTTGCGCCAACGAGCAACAAACCAATTGGAGCAGCCTGGGAGCTGTCACCCAATAAAATTCCTGACTCGAGATGGATTGACTTCACTTTCATCCAATAAGAAGCTTCCGACACGGGGCGGGGTGGGAGATGGAGGAGGGAAAGGGAAGATCTCGCTTCGCCTGTGGAGAAGGCGGTGTCGCCTCCGGGAGAGTGATGGCGGCGTCGCCCAATGGACGCGAGGGTGTTGGGCACGCGGGCCCCTTCACCTATCCGCCCCCCACGAGTCGGCAGGTCAGCGCCCCCGGTCCCTGGAACTCTCCCGGATCGATTCCCAAGTTGTGCTCTGTGCCCTGTAGCCCAGCATAGCCCCCAAAGCGGTTGGCCGCTAGTTCGCAGACGGGAGGACTTGAGCCGCAGCTGACCTTAGCCTTTGTCCCTCGGCCTGGATCCGCAGCTGCCCGGAGCTCCACCAGGCCCTCGCGCTATTGAGTACCGACCCCTCCCCCCCAGCGTGTTTGGGCTAAGCCCTTCCATTCCGCCTGGAGAGCTGTTCCGGGTACCAGAAGGGATGAAAGGACTGGCGTTGGTCTCCATGGTAACCAGGGGAAAGGAGGTGGGTTATAAATCCTTCTCCACCCTCCCGTGGTGAAGGAGCCGAGTGTGGGAGACGGGACGTTGGGTTAGCTTTTTGAAGGAGACTCAACCTGTTTTGTATTGTCTCTTGGAAGGTTTTGGTGGCCGAATGTATTTTTAAGTCCTCTCTAAGGATGACAGGAAATGGTCACCCACAGCCCCAAGCCTGATGGCTCTCATTTACCAAAGGCTGAAATAAGAGAGTACCCCTAAAGCTAATGTCTTATTGCAAGGCCTATCTTGCTATGATTTTGGGGTGATAGTTCTCCCCAGTCATGACTGGCAGCATTCTGAGCCAGAAAGCTGAGCTTTTCTTGTCTTTGTTGAATAGAATTCCCATTCTAACTCCAAGCTAGCCCCTCTCTCCATGTAAGAACCCTGCAAACTGGCATCCCACTGGCAAAAACCAAGAACATCTATTTCTATTCTAAATCTCAGTGCCCAATATTGACTACCTTTCTGCTCCTACCCTCTCCCTCCCCCCACCCATCCCATTTGTGGTTCTCCTTAACCTACAGGGAATTTTATCAAAATCTATGAACTCTGACAGATCATCTCTCTAGTCTGCCAAGAAGTACCCTAATATCAAAGCCAAGAATCTGGTAGTATTTTTTCAATTTTCTGAGTGCCTTTACATTCCCACAGCAATATTCGGAGGATAAAGCAATTTATCCAAAACACAGAGCTTAAAAAAACAGATGGCCAACTGGCACACCTGGAAGAGGCCACATCTGAATTTGATGTGGCCACACCTTTCTCCGCCCATACCCTAGATAAGGCCTAGCCCAGGCCCAGATTCTCTTTTCTCAGCTCTTTCTCAGCTCTTTCCCAGGCCTTTCCCAGCTGTGTGGAGGGCCAACCTGGCCTGGTCCCAGCAGGTCTACTGAATAAACCTACCCCTTACCTAAAAAAAAAAAAAAAAAATGGCCAATGGCCTGTAGCCTGTAGCCCTAGCTTCTCAGGAGGCTGAAATCTGAGGATGACTGAATCTAGCCTAGGCAGAAAAGTTGAGACTCTTATCTCCAATTAACCATTAAAAAGTCGGAAGTAGAGCTTTGGCTCAAGTGGGTATAGTGTAAGCCTTGAACACAGAAAAGCTCAGGAATGGTGCCCAGGCCCTGAGTTCAAACACTAGGACACACACACATACACAGAAGACAGACTGTGGGACACCAGTGGCTCATGTTTGGTAACCCTTACTGAAAACTGAGATCTGGGGCTGAGAATGTGGCTTAGTGGTAGAGTACTTGTCTAGCATACATGAAGCCCTAGGTTTGATTCCTCAGTACCACATAAACAGAAAAAGCCAGAAGTGGTACTGTGGTTCAACTGAGCAAAATAAACTTCAAGGACAGTTCCCCGGGCCCAGAGTTCAAGCCCCAGGACTGGTGAAGAAGAAGAAGAAGGAGGAGGAGGAAGAAGAAGAAAGAAAAGAGATCTGGAGGTTCATAGGTAAAAGCCAACCTGTGTAGAAAAGTCAGACTCTATCTCCAAGTGACCACTTAACAGGCAGGCTGGCCAGGTGCCAGTAGCTCATGCCTTTAATCCTAGCCACTAAAGAGGCCAAGATCTGAGGATCACGATTCAAAGCCAGCCTGGGCAGAAAACTCCCTGAGACTATCTCCAGTAAACCACCAGAAAACCAGAAGTGGTGGTACTGTGGCTCAAGTGGTAGAGCGCTAGCCGAGCTGAAGAACTGAGAGACAGTGCCCAGGTACAGAGTCAAGCCCCACAACAGACAATAACAATAATAATAATAGGAAGCAGCTAGGTGCCAGTGATTCATGACTGTAATTCTAGATACTCAGGCAGAAAAGTTTCTGTAAGGATCTGGGAAGTTGGCTCAGTGGTAGAGCGCTTGCCTTGCATGCTTGAGGCCCTGGGTTCAATTCCTCAGCACTACATAAGCAAAAAGAAAAACCCAGAAGTGGCGCTGTGACTCAAGTGGTAGAGCGCTAGCCTTGAGCTGAAGAGCTGAGGGACAGCACCCAGAGTTCAGGCCCCATGACCGGACCCAAAAAAAAAAAAGACATCTCCAATTAACCACTCAAAAACCAGAAGTGGTGCTGTGGCTCAAAGTGGTAGAGCATTAAGCTTGAACAAAAACAGCTCAAAAACAATTCATTCTCCCTAGCATATTTGTAAATTTATAGTCTATGGCTATCATTAAACTATCATTAAAATAATAGATAAAGCATATATTGGTGACAATTAGAATGTTCGGAATCCTAAAAAATGCAAAGAAGTATATACTGAGCAAAAGAAACAAGGCACAAGAAATACATATTGTGTAATTTTATTTACATTAAGTTCAGATATGAAAGGTGTAGCTCAGGTGTAGAGTGCTTGCTTAACATGCTTAAGGCCTTGGGTTTGATCCCCACCATCACAAGAAGTAAATATATGTGCAAAAGTTATAAGAAGCAAGGATAATGGTACTTTTGGAAAAGGGAAGAAAGAAGTGGTGAAAGATAGACTCCCTTACCAAACTGACAAATGTTTCTCTGATCTGGGTAGTAGTTATACTGTGTAATTATTTCATTAAGGTGTTCACTTACAATTTGTGCTTTATTTCCTCTGTGTGTTATAACTTAAAACATTTATTTTTAAAATGAAATTGAAAATTTGCCTTAGAGCAAAGTAAGGCAAACAAACCTATGATTAAGCTAAGATTTTTATTTTCAAAAAGTGAAATGGAAGTAGCAATTAAGAAATTTCCTTCCTCCATGGTTATAATACTTTTTTTGAAAGAGAGAGAGAGATCATTTTAAAGTCATTCTGACTGTTAGTTATCCACTGGGAGAAACTGATTTCCTGGTGAATACTCCAACAACAAGCAGCACTGGGGCCTTGGTAAGTATAGTGTTCCAGAGGAACTAGCTAGACTAAAGGAATGACTTACAAATCTAGAGCCATTCTTGTGATAAAACAGCAAACAAAACAGCTACTAAATTAACTGCCTGCTGCTAGGTAAAAACACCCAACACTCAGCTTAAACAGTAATAATTATTGATGTATTATCTCAGTTTCTGTGAGTCAAGAAATTAAGAGTGACTTAGCTGGGAAATTCTGACTCAGTTTTCTTTTCTTTTTTTTCCTTTTAGTCGCTTGTGGGGCTGGGCCTGGGCACTGTCCCTGTGCCAAAGGCTAGCGTTCTACCACTTAAGCAACAGCACCACTTCCAGTTTTTGAGTGGCTAATTGGTGATAAGAGTCTCACAGGGAGGGCTGGGAAGGTGGCTCAGTGGTAGAGTGCTTGCCTTGCATGCATGAGGCCCTGGGTTCGATTCCTCAGCACCACATAAGCAGAAAAAGCTGCAAGTGGTGCTGTGGCTCAAGTGGTAGAGCACTAGCCTTGAGCTGTAGAGCTGAGGGACAGTGTCCAGGCCCAGAGTTCAGGCCCCACAACTGGACCCCCCCACAAAAAAAAGAATCTCACAGGGGAATTTTCTGCCCAGGCTGATTTCAAACCGCCATCCTTAGATCTCAGCCTCCTGAATAGCTAGGATTACAGTCAGGAGCCACCGATGCCCAGCCTGATTCAAAGGTTTTCAGCAGGTTTCAATTGGAGATGTAATGGGGACTGTTAGCTCATGCTTGTAATCCTAGTTACTCAGGATACAAAGACCCAGGAGATCATAGTTCAAGGACAGCCCAGGCAGAAAAGTTTCCTAGACACCATCTCCAAAATAAAAAAAGCTGGGCTGGAGGTATGGCTCAAATGGTAGAATACCAGCCAAGCAAGCAAGTCAAGCAGATGTGATATTCTGAATTCAAGCTCCATTACTGGGGGGGGGGACCCAACTTTTTAAGATGGGAACCAGTGGTCCTAGTTATTCAGGAGGCTGAAATCTAAGGATTGTGGTTAGAAGCCAGCCTGAGCAGGAAAGTCCCCCTGAAACTTTTTTTTTTGAGGTTGTGGGGCCTGAACTCTGGGCCTAGGCGCTGTCCCTCAGCCCTTCAGCTCAACTAGCACTCTGCCACTTAAACTACAGCACCACTTCCAACGTTTTCTGCTTATGTGGGGCTGAGGAATCAAACCCAGGGCCTCATGCATGCAAGGCAGAACATCACTGTTATGTGGCCATTTCCACAACAAACCTGAGAAAACAACTTAAATGGGGGAAGGACATTTTTTTAAGACAGAGTCTTACTATATGTAATGTCCTCAAAATCAAGAAATCCGTGGAGGCACAGTAGGTGACAAAAGGAGTTTTATTTAGCCAGCCAACGACTGCCTAATCCTAGGCTACCTCAAAATTGACAACAGCCACGACCTCCAATGGAGCTTGTAGACCAATGGGGTTATAGGTCATAACCACAGGCAGGTGGTAGTTTCACAAGCACAGAAGCTCATGAGGGGCGGGGATATTCTTCAGCTATAGTCAGGACCAGGCAGGCAGCATTCTGCTGATGTAATTGGAGGTCAGAGATTTAGGACTGGAAGTGGGGATTATCAAAGAAATTAAAAACTGAGTTCTCATCTATATAGCTCAGGCTAGCCTTGAACTCATGATCTTTGTGCCTTAGCACCTGAAGGGCTAGGATTACAGAGTGAGCCTGCATGGCTTGCAGAAAGATTTTGCTTATGATACACTTGGACAGAACATCATGGCAGCAAGAACATGGAGGGGTAGAGCGGGTCTTTACCTCATGGCAACCAGGAAACATAAAATGAGGAAGGAACTAGGGACCAGGTAATAACCTTCAAAGCCACATCAGTGACCTACTTCTTCCAGCAAAGTGCCCCCTCCTGAAGTTTCCAGAATCTCCCAAAATAGCACTACCAAGCTGAGGACCCTCCCAACACCTGAAGTATGGTAAGAGGGAGCATTTTATCATTAAAATATAACAACTAGAGAGTAAAATGATGTCCATGGATGTGAAGGCTTAAGCCCATAGTCCTAGCTGTTTATTCGGAGGATCATAGCTCAAGGGCACATGGGACAAAAAATTCACATGATCCTATCTCAATAGCGCGGCATCTTGTTATTCCAGCTCCAAAGGAAGTTTAACTAGGAGGATCAAGGTCCAGGCAGCCCAGGCATAAATGCAAGACCCTATTTGCAAAATAAACAAAAAACTGCTGGCAATATGGCTGAAGTGGTAGAACAATTGCCTAGCAAGCTCAAAGTTGAGTTCAAACTCCAATGTCACCCAGTGACAGAAAAAATTATTTCCCCTTTGGGCTCTATCAGTGCAGGGGGAGTCAGGCTTATTCTCAGCAAAGGCTTTATTCCAGAGTGTAATGGTGTATGGAACTTGGGAAAATATTACCTACTATCTCTCTCAAAGTACAAAGATAGGTAAAACATCAAGTAAAATAGCCCCAAGATGCTCTTCCAAGGCCTGACCCAAGCCGAGTCCTGAAGAGAGGTAGAGGTGTGTTTTTTATAGCATGTAAGCAACATGAATGCTTTGATTGCTTTCATTAAAGTTCCAAACTTAAGAGAAAGACAATTCAAAATGAAATCTGAATTTAGAACAACTTAAAATCTTCTGTGCAAGATCCTATGCATTCCAAAATATTAAAAATGTTGAACATGAGCTGGGAATGTGGCTTAGTGGTAGAGTGCTTGCCTTGCATGCATGAAGTCCTGGGTTCCATTCCTCAGAACCGCATACAGAAAAAGCCGGAATTGGCACTGTGTCTAAGTGCTAGCCTTGAACTTCTTAAAAGAAGCTCAAGGACAGTGCCTAGGCCCTGAGTTCAAGCCCCAGGACTACTTTAAAAAAATATTGAGCAATCAAGGCTTATCTTCGACTAAATAGCACAGATTGGAATGAATTTCTAGTATGTGCACAATAATCTAGTACTTTAATAGTTGTTACTCAGATAAGTAGTCTGTGCTCAGGCAAAGTTAAGTACATCTTCAAGGTTTTGTTTGTTTTGTTTGTGTTGTAGGAGGCTGGTACTGGGGCTTGAACTCAGGACCTGGGTACTGCCCCTTAGCTTTTTCACTCAAGACTTGAGCCACATCTCTACTTCCACCTTTTTGGTGGTTAATTGGAGATACAAGTCTCACAGATTTTCCTTCCCAGACTGGTTTTAAACCATCATCCTCAGATCTCAGTTCCCTGAGTAGCCAGTATTTGAGGTGTGAGTTACACGCCCGGCCATTTTAAAAGTTTTAATATGCTAAAGGGCATGATGAATCTCCAAGCGGAGGCTGAAGTGTGTGCAGTATGTAGCTTCTTTCCAAATGTAATTGACTATGGAACTCTTCACAGATCTTCTGACTCTTCGGAGGATAGTGAGAAATTCTTCTGTGTGTGTGGAAAGTCACTTGCCTGTTGTATTAAAGTCAATGAGGAAGAACTGGTTCTTTCCATTTGGAAAGTTGGATATTATTGTTCACGCCTACTGGTAGAAGTATCTGTTCTGAAAACAAGTTGGTCGTGTTCCTCTTCTACAGCTCCACTTTCCCACTTCTCTTAGTGGTAGCACCCTTCCTCTTGCTGTGATTCTTTCTCACATTTGCTTGACTCCAGCACTGTTCAGGAGACATGTAATGCAAACTACATGTAACTTAAAATGTCTATGAAAGAGTGGGGAGAATGATGGAGGGGTGATTCTGATAAAAAAAAAATGAATTGTATACTTAAAAGGACACGATAAACTCCTTTGTACAACTAAATAGAAGATAATTAAAAAATAAATGAGGGAGGGGGGACCAAGATGGCGACGGGGCAGTAGGGAAACGCCACAGCTCTCTCCAACCAAAAAGAGAGTTCGAGTTCCAACGCTTAATCTCCCCAAGAGACCGACAACA
>NW_012267229.1:10220669-10246672 GCF_000151885.1 Dipodomys ordii
TCAAGTGGTAGAGTGCTAGCCTTGAGCTGAAGAGCTGAGGGACAGCGCCCAGGCCCAGAGTTCAGGCCCCAGGACTGGACCAAAAAAAAAAAAAAATGAAAAGCAAACTAAAGAAAATGTTTTCTTAAAAACTAAGTGAAAAGAAACATTATTATACTTTTTAAAACTCAGATCAATATTCCAACACATGGTGCTAATGGCATTCCAGGTGTTCAACAGCCACATATGTTTAGTGGCTCTCACAGAAAAAAAAAAAATCTGATCAGTAATTCATTTTCATTGCTTCCTAAATGGTTACTCTGAGCTGGGTGCCAGTGGCTCACACCTTGTAATCCTAACTACTCAGGAGGCTGAGATCTGAGAATTTTAGTTCAGACCCATCCAGGGCAGGAAAGGGCATGAGACTTTTCAGTTAACTACCAAATCACTGAAAGTGGAGCGGTGGCTCAGATGGTAGAATACCAACCTTGAGCACAAAAGCTTAGGAACAGTTTCTCTCCAAACTCCTAAATTTATCTCACTAAAGATTCTAAATATTGTTCTGTTTGTAATGTCTCTTCTGTTCAAAGGTTATAGTGTCTTCTTTGTCTATATAAAAAAAGTTCAAACAACTTCATACCCAAGAAGCCCTAACATTTGGCATCTTCCCACTTTTCCTCATTAATTGCCATATGTTTGCCTAATATGTTCTGGCAAAACAAATTTCATAATTCTCCAAGTAGACTCTACTCTTCACCATTTCTGAAGCTTAGATCATCTCTTGTTTTTTTTTGTTTTTTTTTTTTTGGGTCCGGTCGGGGGCCTGAACTCTGGGCCTGGGCGCTGTCCCTCAGCTCTTCAGCTCAAGGCTAGCACTCTACCACTTGAGCCACAGTGCCACTTCCGGCTTTTTTCTTTTTGCTTATGTGGTGCTGAGGAATCGAACCCAGGGCCTCTGGCATGCAAGGCTCTACCACTGAGCCATCTTCCCAGCCCCAGAGTGTACCTTTTATATTATGAGAAATGATGTGAGTTTGTATCTTCTCACCCCCATTAAGTACACATATACACACATACCTGTCTCTGTGTGTGTACACGTACACAGTGTGGTAATCAAGGATTACAGTATCAGTTGAAGAGTTGGCAACTTTTGGATCCCCTAAAGTGCCAACTTCTTTCTGGATGTAAGTGGCCTGCTAAGTCTAGCTACTCAGAAAGCCAAGATCTAAGGATTGCTCTTTGAATCCAGCCTAGCAGTAAAATCTCCCATTATAATTTTCCTACAATAAGGTTTCAGAGCTCATTTCTCAAGGATCCTCAGATTTCATGCTGCTAATGAGGTTAAAATGCACAAAGGAAGAATTGTCTGTTATTTTGGCAGATGGAGCTACTACACAATTTTCCCTATGGTACTGTCTTCTCAGTACCCCTAGTCCTGGTTAGATTCATTGAAAGAGCACAGCAGTCTCCATTAATGATGGTGTTCATTCTCATGAACTATTGTTTCTATTACTCTGAAGCACCCTTGTACATTGACTTAAATGAATGGCTTGCAAAAGTGTCATCAAGAGGTGATTATGGGATCTGTGCACCAGTGTACAGTGGAGGATGGTTTCTCATTAATCATGAAGGCTTGCCAGCTTAGTGGAGTGCTACTCAAATTCTTCAAAGAATTTATTTTGCTAAGTAGGCCAAATATCTTCCCATCAGTCTTCATTCAACTAATTGTTACAGCAAAAGCAATTTTCCTTGGCTGTTCACTGCTGCAAGGCCTTCATACTTTCTCTTTCTGCCTGTAGAACTCCTTCCTTACCTCACCCTCCCACCATCTTTACTATTCATTATTTTGGCCCTTTTCCTGGCCAAGCATCAGCTTAAATGTTCTCTCCCTCAGAATCTTCTCATACCATCTTTGCTAGGTGTCATTTATTCTCCTTGCCTATCTCTTGTTTATTCTTTTTTCCTTCCTCTTAGTTCCAAATGTAATTTGCATTTCCTTTCCTTTCCATTATTTCCTCCCCCTTTCCTTTCCTTGGTGCTAGGAATAGAACCCAGTACCTCACAAGTGCTAGGCAAGTGCTTTACTACCAAAGCCAGACCTCCCATTGCATTTTTTTTCGAGATATCCTCACTATGTAGCCCAGACTGACATCTGATCCTCTGATGTAACTTGCAAGTGTTGATATTACAGTTATGCACAAACCACGTCCATTCTACCTTACCAAAGTATGATTTAACATTTAATAAAATGTATTTAAGTGCAGTTTGATGAGTTTTGATAAATATGATAACCATCATCATAATAAAACTTTTCTTATCACCCCGGAAGATCCCTTCGCTCCCCTTCCCAGTCACTACAGTGGTGAAACCTGATTAATAAAACCTCTATACATGTATTAGACATTTTCTTAAGATGACTATGGGAAAGTACTGGCCAATCAATTCATGGTCAGTTTGTCAAATGGTCTTGAGTCACACTGGGTGGGACACTAGTCCTGGCTTTGCCCAGTTCTCTCAAGGCAGTAAGGCAAAGGGGGAAAGAGTCAGATACCTCCCAGACTAAAAGTTCTGTTTCCATTCATTATAAGCAGGCATCTTTTTTTTTTTTTGGTCAGTCATGGAGCTTGAACTCTGGGCCTGGGTGCTGTCCCTGTGCTCTTCAGCTCAAGGCGAGTGCTCTACCACTTGAGCTACAGTGCCACTTCTGGTTTTCTAGTGGTTTATTGGAGATAAGAGTCTCACGGAGTTTCCTGCCCCGACTGGCTTTGAACCGTGATCCTCAGATCTCAGCCTCCTGAGTAGCTAGGATTACAGACATGAGCTACCAGCGCCCAGCTTAAGCAAGCATCTTATAAACATAGGTAGAATGAAGAAAGAGCTAAAGAATCCCAAGTTCAAGGAGTAATAATGGCAGAATTACATCATTACTGTATCCACAGACTCACAATTTGAAGGTCATTGTAACAAAAAAAAAAAAAATTCTTTCAGCAATTGCCCATTCTCTCTTCTCCAGTTCCTTTGGATAGGCATCCTGCAAGAATCCAGATTCCAACTTGTATATGGTAATGAAAGGACTTGTCTTTCTTTTTTCTGCTGTTAAATACAAGGTACTTGATTACAACAGAAGATGATATCTGATGGCTAGAAAATCAGCCATGTGGGTGAAGGAGAATGGAGGAAGAGGGAACAAGATGAAGGGAGACAGGGTAGTGTGCTATGGGCCAAGGACATCCAAGGGCTGATAGCGGAGTTTGTCATTGCTTGGACTATTTTCAAGAGTTACTTGACCTGGCAGTGCGGGCTGCCTGAGCTGGCTATAGATGCAGGTCTAACCCAGGGCTTCCCTTTCTCTTTTTCTACCCTTGCCTTGTTGTAGGAAAATCTTATAGGAAGTCAACTGAAGCTTTTCTGTTTTGTTTTTTTTTTGCCAGTCCTGGGACTTGAACTCAGAGCCTGGGCACTGTTCATAAGCTTCTTTTGTTTAAGGCTAGCACTCTACCACTTGAGACACAGTGCCATTTCCAGCTTTTTCTGTGTATGTGGTACTGAAGAATCGAACCCAGGGCATCATGCATACTAGACAAGCATTCCACTAAGTTACATTCCCAGCCCCTGCATATACTTTTTTGTTCTTCTTTTTTTTTTTTGGTCAGTCATGGGGCCTGAGGTCTGCACCTGGGTGCTATCCCTCAACTCTTCAGCTCAAGGCTAGTACTCTACCACTTGAGCCACAGCGCCACTTCCAGCTTTTTCTGCTTATGTGGTTAAGGAATCGAACCCAGGGCCTCATGCATGCAAGGCAAGCACTCTACCACTGAGCCACCTTCCCAGCCCCCCTGCATATACTTTTTAAATGTAGGCCAAGAGGTCAGAATTTACACAGAAAACCGGGGTTTGTACAAGTCTTGTGGGCAGCACAGATTGGGCCTGTGTTCAGCTTTAGAGGATATTGCGTTTTCCAACAGGGTTTTACTACTTAGTTCTCCAAACTTCTATAACAGAATACCTTACACTGAGTAATCTCTAAGCAGCAGCAGTTTATTGCTCATGGTTTTGGAGATTGGGAAATTCAGGGTGAAGGCACCAGCAAATTTAGCATCAGGTAAATGCCCCCCAGCTGCCTTTTGTGGTAGAAAGGGGAGAAGGGTTCCTCTAGCCTCACAGAGCAGGCGTCTCTTTCCGGACAGGGAAGTCTTCATTGAGTCATCTCCCAAAGGCCCACCTCCTAATGCCATTACCTTGGGGTTAGGTTTCAACAAGAATTTAGGGGAGACACAAAATTTCACATTGTAATCACAACATATATCCCTCCAAAATGTATGAGTTTTAGCTGGAGCAGTGGTCGAAGTAGTAGAGCACCAGCCAAGCAAGCAAGCCAAGTGAGTGGGAAGCGGAGTTCAAACCCTAATACCAGGGCTGGGAAGTTGGCTCAGTGGTAGAGCGCTTGCCTTGCATGCCTGAGGCCCTGGGTTCGATTCCTCAGCACCACATAAGCAAAAAGAAAAAAAAAGTCGGAAGTTGCGCTGTGGCTCAAGTGGTAGAGCGCTAGCCTTGAGCTGAAGAGCTGAGGGACAGCGCCCAGGCCCAGAGTTCAGGCCCCATGACCGGACCCCAAACCCTAATACCATATAAATGAATAGTGCTGTAGTCTCTGTATTAGTGCAAGCCTCCTACTTTCAACAGGTGCTTGTGGTTCATGCCTGTAATACTAGTTACTCAAGATCCTATCCTCTGGATCAAGATCATGGTTCAAAGCCAGTCCCAGGCAGAAAGTTAATAAAACACACTCCCTTCCCCCAACACACATCTCAACAAATAGGTCTAGTAGTTTATACATGTAATTCAAGCTATGAGGGAGGCATACATCAGAGAATCACAGTCCAAAGCCTGCCCCAAGCAAAAAGGCTAGAACCCCATATGCAGCAATTAAAAAAGAAAAAAGGAAAAAAGGCTGGAGGTGCAGCTAAGTAATGGTACCCCTGCCTTCACACACATGGGTCCCTGAATTCAAACCACAGTACTTCACATCAAGGCTTCCAGACAGCAGAATTAGAAAAGTCCTCCATACTTCCTACACATCTGACCTGAGGTAACACCCACAGGGGATGGTTAGTGTGCTTGAAATCACATACACTAGGCCACACTCTGGGGCTACACAATGCATTTTGTTGTTGTTGTTGTTGGTTATGGGGCTTGGAACTCTGGACCTGGGTGCTGTCCCTCAGCCCTTCAGCTCAAGGCTAGTACTCTACCACTTGAGCCACAGTGCCACTTCTGGCTTTTTGTGCTTATGTGGTGCTGAGGAATCAAACCCAGGGCCTCATGCGTGCAAGGCAAGCACTATACCACTGAGCCACCTTCCCAGCCCCACACTGCATTCTTTTTTTTTTTTTTTTGGGTCAATCATGGGGCTTGAACTCTGGGCTTGGGCACTGTCCCTCAGCTCTTCAGCTCAAGGCGAGCACTATATCGCTTGAGCCACAGTGCCGCTTCTGGTTTTCTGGTGGTTTATTGGAGATAAGAGTCTCACAGGGGGGCTGGGAAGGTGGCTCAGTGGTAGAGTGCTTGCCTTGCATACCTGAGGCCCTGGGTTCGATTCCTCAGCACCACATAAGCAAAAAGAAAAAAGCCGGAAGTGGCACTGTAGCTCAAGTGGTAGAGCGCTAGCCTTGAGCTGAAGAGCTGAGGGACAGTGGCCAAGCCCAGAATTCAGGCCCCACGACCGGACCCCCCCCCAAAAAAAAGAAGTAGAAACTCCCTAGGGCAGTGTACAGAAAAGCTTCCCTGAAAGATGACAACTTGGGAGGTAAGCCACAGTAAGCCCCACCCCTTATATCTCCAACCTGAATGAAGGTGGATCCTATGTCTACCCCTTGTCCATCAAAAGCCATATGAAAAGAACCTACAAGTAAGTCAGTGTCCATGGCCCACACTGTAATCCTCAAGAGGCTGAGATGTGAGGATCATGGTTCAAAGGCAGCCTTGGCAGGAAAGTCTGTGAGACTCTTGTGTGTGTGTATGTGTGTGTGTGTGAGAGAGACAGAGAGAGAGAGAGAGAGAGGGAGACAGAGAGAGGGGGGTCCTGGTGCTTGAGCTCAGAGCCTGGACCTTGTCCCTGAGCTTCTTTTGCTCAAGGCTAGCACTCTACACTTAAGCCATAGCACTACATGCTTTTTCTGTTTCGTGGTACTGAGGAATTGAACCCAGGGTTTCATGCATGCTAGGCAAGCATTCTACCACTAAGCCACATTCCCAGCCCAAGACTCTTATTTCCAATTAAAAACCAAAACACTGGAAGTAGAAGTTTGGCTCAAGAGGTGGAGTGCCAGCCTTGAGCAAAAAAAAAAAAAGCTAAGGGACAGCTTTCAGGCCCTGAGTTCAAGTCTCAGTGCCAACACACACACACACACAGAAAGAACCCACAAGCACATGCTCAAAGTGGCCCACTGTGTCTCTGATATAAATGTCGGAAGGTGGGGAGAATTCATTGGCCTCCATCCTGCACAACTGTCCTGCAGATGCACATCCCTCCCTAGCAACTCCCCAGAGCACAGGTATTACTAAGGGGCAAACAGGAGGGGAGACAGTGGATGGGGTCCAGATTTTCCTATAAAGGTATAGCCATGGGTTCAAATACCTTCCCATTCAATTGTGACTATAATGACATGCATCTAATCCTTAGTAAATGACAGGAGTCATGGTAAATTTACACAGATAAATTCATTTAATCATCATGACAATGACAGGTACACACATACACACATGCACACGTACGTACACACACACACACACACACACACACTCTTAGCAGTGAGAAAAATGAGGCACAGAATGGTTAATATCTTGCCTGGGATCACAGAGCCAGTGAGAGGTGGATGAGAATGCAGGCAAAGCTGCCTCCTGCAGAGCGCACTCTTATGTGCTCTGCCTCTCAAGCTGTCAGCTTGACCAGGCTGGGCACGAGGGAGGAAAGAGAAACATTCCTCCTCTGGGCACGGCACTTGGCAAACACCTTCATACTTCAACCTCAAAAGAACCCAGTGAAGAATTAGCTAAAGTTTCACACCCACATCGAGACATCTGCTCAGGCCAGCCCAGAAATGCAGATCTTTGTGTGGGTTCTGTGCACTAGGTGTCCCTCCCCAACCAAAGGAAACCAAGGGGAAGGGACATCAGGAGGGTGCGAGAGGAGAGCCAGGGTGTGAGGAGGCTGGAGGAACATCCAGAAGTCTTCCTGGCACCAGGAAGAAGCAGCTGCCTCTTCCCTCCTTCAGGTCTGCTAGGGTATCCAAAGCAGTTGGCCCACCCTGGAGACCAGTCACATCACTGCTCCCCCAGCTCCAGTGCTAAGGCACCAGACTGGACAGCAAATGGGAATAGGTCTTGTGGGGTTCCCCTTACTCAGCACACTTGTTCCATGGCCACTGGGGACCTGAGCAAGGGATGAGACCTGGTTGGGTGGCAACTCAGAAGCACCCAGGGTGACAACCCACACTGCCAGGTGAACAGGTCTGAAAGCACCAGGGAAAACCCAAAGCCTGGAAAGCCAAAGGTGGTGAGGGACATGCACATGGTGTGAGCTAAGACCCATCTACTGGCAGGATTCAGTGGAGCCTCCCATCAGACCCCTGGACCTTGAGCTCCCCCTTGGTTCAGCCCGGGCCCACCCAGCCAGGAGAAAGAGCTCTGGGGAACAAAGCAGCTGAGTGGCACCACGTGGGCTTGAGACTGAGGCTTCACTGGGGCAGGCGCCTCTTCACAGCCAGAAACACAGCTAGAACTGTCACCACAACCCCGGCTACTCCAAGCCACATAGCCCAGGAATCAGTCCCCACACAGTGGACTTCCTCTTCCGGGGGTTGTGGGATAGCTGGCTGCTCCAGCCTCCCTGCCTGGAGGTCAATGCTGGGATCCTTGTTTATGTTCAGCCTAAAAGACACATACTCATCCTCCTCTGGGCCGCGGCTGGGCTGTGGCCCGTGATTGGATTCTGAGCCCAGGGAGCTGCTGGGGCTGATGGCGAGATCCTCAGAGCAGCTCAGGGAGCTGCTGGGGCTGATGGCGAGGTCCTCAAAGCATCCTGAGAACGGCTGGTCCAGCTGGGACAGCAGCACACCCGGCTTGCTCACCTCTGACCCTAAGCTTCTGTCTGGACAGAGTGAACTGCCTCCAAAGGCAGCTGTGGGTGCTGACGCCTCTGGGGTCCCCTGAGGGGGAAAAAGAAAACAAGAATGCCAGAAGGAGTTAGGGATGGCAGAGAGACAAGTCAGGTTGGGTAGTCCATTCCCAAGCCAGAGCATAAACTCATAGCTCAACTCATCAGTTCCCAGCCCATAATGCTCCTGAGACCATGACCTTAGAAACCTAACCCATTGGTGGAAGAGGAGGAAACCAAGATCCTACAGCACATCATTGGTGGCCCCTCCAGGGAAGCTGTCACTCTCAGTGGCCTATGAGCTCACCTCTTCTGGGGAATCCTTGCTAGGCCTGGAGCCTATGGACTTGGTTCCTCCAGCAGCAGTGGAAACAGATGTAAGGCCCCAGAGGTGGTGGCTATGGGACCTGTTGGGTCCAAGCAGTTGCTCTGGGCTGCCTGGCCTAAAACTTCTGTCTATGAAGCCTGGGCGTGGCAGGATAGCCAGGCATCCTGGTGGTGAAGAACAAGGCACTGAGGCACTTGGGACACCATGCACCAAACCTCACTGCTTCCTCCTCTGTGAAACACTGTTGTTTTGTTGAACTGAGGGCTCTAAGCTCCAAAGGACCAGAGGAGGTGGCCCCATGCCCGACCATCCTAAGGGTCCACACCTAGGAGCTCTTATGACTGTTGTCTCTCCTGGAGGGCAGGGGGTGTGGTCCAGGGAAGGCTGCTTCTCAGTTGTCCCTACATACTCAAGAAGAACGCAGGACCAAGTGTTGGTGGCTCACACCTATAATCCTAGCTTCTCTGCAGGCTGAGATCTGAAGATAGCAGTTCAGAGCCAGCCTAGGCAGGAAAGTCTGTGAGATGCTTATCTCCAATTAATAATCAAACATTCAGAAGTGGAGCTGTGGCTCAAATGGTAGAGCACCAGCCTTGAGAGAAAAAGTTTAAGGACCACGCCCAAGCCCCAGTACCAGCCTTCCCCCAAAAAGAAAAGCCCATGGATTTTTCCCATTCTGGAGACAGTATATAGACAGGAATGGGTCCAAGAACAGGCTCCAGAGGGCCAGCTCTCACACCAGGAGAAAGAATTTAGTCACTGCTAGGTAGAGTGAGGACTCACCTTGGCTCTGTTGTTGCTCTTGCTTGAGGGCCCAATGCTAGCAGGCACTTTGGGTAGTGTTGTGCCAGCACGTGTTGGGTTGATGGGCAACTTGGATGGTGCTGGATGGGTGAGCATATTAGGGGGCATTGCACCAGGGGTCTTTGAGCTGGTGGGCAACTTGGAAGGCCCTGTGCTGGCAGATGTTGTGGTAGAAGGCACTTTGGAAGCCATGGTGTTCACAGGCATCTGGGTGGTAGGAGGAGGCACTGGGTTGGTAGTCACAGAGTTGCCAGGTACCTCTGCATCACTAGCTCCCTTTGTAGAAGCCAAGCCAGAAGTCAAGGAAAGGGAGGAGTTGCCAGCAGATGGAGCTGACCCTGCAGGCCCAGGCAAGCGACTTGCCCTGGCACGGGCCAGGGGCTGAAAGGAGACTGTTGGAGACACAGGCCCACGAGTTGGTATGGGACTGGTGGGAGTACCTGCAGGCAGTAAAACAAAAGAGGAATATTTTACCCTCAGGGTTGGAAAAAAAAGGACCCTCTACCCTAGGTCACATTGTCTCTACTGCATCTAGGCCTCGGGATCTCCTGTCTATGAAGTCAATTCCAAAGCCCCTTTGGTCATTGCTTTGGGGCCTAAAGATTCAACAGTTCCCCTAGGTTCTTGACCTGTAGCCCCAAGTCTCTCCTGTACAAGAGTGAAATAGTCTCTCCCTCCTTCTAACTTCACCTAAGGGCTTGGAGATCATTATGAAGTATTCTCGCCTCTTATCCCACCCCAGGGTATTTACTCCCACTTCTCTCATTGCTGTTTTTCCTCTTTAGTCTGGTAAAATACTGGGCCCCTAACTATGCCCAAGGCTCCCTGCTACCCCATTCCCTGGCAGGAGCAATCCTAGACCAGGCCAAGGGATAGAAAAATAGTTCAATCAAAACCTCTTAAACCAGGCTGGGAAGGTGGCTCAGTGATAGAGCGCTTGCCTTGCATGCCTGAGGCCCTGGGTTCGATTGCTCAGCCCCACATAAGCAAAAAGAAAAAAGCCCAAAGTGGTGCTATGGCTCAAGTGGTAGAGCACTAGCCTTGAGCTGAAGAGCTGAGGGACAGCACCCAGGCCCCAGAGTTCAGGCCCCATGACCGGACCCAAAATAATAATAACAATAATAATAATAATAATATACCTCTTAAACCAGTTAAATAGTACCAATGGCTGGCTAGCCCCCAGGGGTAAGGAAAAAGGCACTCCTGGGAGGAGGGCCTGACCTGGAGGAAGCAGCAAGTGAGAGCCCATGAAAGGAATGGCATCAGGAGTCTCCCAGACCCTTCAGAATGAAAATACCAGGCCTTGAGGCAGACAAAGATCAGAGTGAAGTCTGACACCAGAGAAAGTTCATGATGGCAACTGGGTCCATAAAGGTATTAAGATCAAAGTGCCAGCTGGGTGCCAGTGACTCACACCTGTTAACCCTAGCTATTCAGGAGGCTGAGATTTGAGGATCTCAGTTGGAAGCCAGACCAGGCAGGAAAGTCCATGAGACTCTTATATCCAGTTAACCCCAAAAAGCCAGAAGTGGAGCTGTGGCTTAAGTGGTAGAGTGCTAACCTTTAGCACAAAAGCTCAGGGACAGTGCCCAGGCCCTAGGTTCAAACCTTTTTTTGTCTCCAAATTCTAAAAGGTGTTTTACGACAAGCACACATTTCAACACAAAGCACAAATACATACTGGGAATCATTTGGGAGTGGCAGGAGTAAGACACTAAGATGGCTTCTCCCAACTTTTAATTGTTCATGTGTCAGGCCACTGAAGGCTGACCAAGTATCTGTGTCAGGTGGAACATATTTCCTAACCTGAGAGATCAAGGTGAACAGTGTATACTCAGTCCTGAGGGGGGACACATAGGCCCAGTGTGCAGTCCCAGTCCATGGCTGATAAAGACCACACTTCCTCTAGGACTGAGCCACTTGAATGGTTTGCTGGGAAATAGAGACCCATTTGGGACAGCACAGTGATGGAGGGCTCCCCTACTAACAGCTAGCTCAGCTCTGTGCTGTCCTCTGTCCTCCCGGCCCTGGCCAATTCCTACAAGGTCCTTTCAGCACAGTGCCGAAAATGGCTTTGATGCTCTTCCCTACCCATACTGATGCAATGAACAGCAATACACACCTATACAACAGGCCAGACCCTCTGTGATGACTTTGCCAGTCTTTGCATCTAAGGATGGAAGTTTCTCCATTTCTTGGAGCTGAGCTAGCCTTAGAACTTGTATGGACTCACAGATTAGGAATAGAAGGCAGCTCATGTGCATGTGCTCCGTGCCCCCCCCCAGCCCCCAATGAGGAAGAGGTAGAAGCAGATCATGTGTATTTGCTGATGACTTCATGAAAGGAAATCCAGCCTAGACCAAAACTGTTCAACTGTGTCAGTCATGTGTTAACTCATGGTTGTTGTTTGTTTGTTTGTTTTGCCAGTCCTGGGGCTTGAATTCAGGGCCTGTCCATTGTCTCTGAGCTGCTAGCACTCTACCACTTGAGCCTCAGCACCACTTCCAGCTTTTTCTGTCAAGCACACTACCACTGAGCCACATTCCCAGCCCCATGGTTGCATTTTTTAAACTCTTTATTACAAAACAAATAATATACTCTCCTAAGAAACTCTCTGAACATCCTTTAGTATGCCTTGTTTCCTGTCCTAAGAAGGCTAAGGGGTATCTCTAATCCTCTGAATTAGAGAGCTAAGAGGCCTCAAACATCCCATTTCATGCACACCTGCTGTGTGAGTGCTGCTCAGTTCTGGGGCCTGGTCCTGATGTCTGCTGGAGGCCACAGGGTTGAGGACCGGCAAGTTAGATGAGGGTCCACTGGAGGAGCCACTGGAATTCCTCTGGATGGCCCTAGATTCATGGGCCTGCTCTGAACTCTGCAAGAGAGGAAATATGAATAAGGTAATTCCTTCTCCCAAAAGCTAGCAAAGGGCAGCTGGTGTTCCTGGAGCATCTCCTACAGGCCTCAGTCCACACACTGTCAGCGACTATCTATATGTGATCTTGCATCTACCTCAGTGAAAACGAGGGGTCACTCAGCGGCACATCACTGACCCAGCTTGCACAGAGCCTGGGGTTCAATTCCCAGAACTTTAAAGAATGGAACACAAAATCAAACCCACAAACCAACCATGGGGTCCCTATCTACCTGTGTGGCTTGTGGGGAGGTCTTCCTGTCTGTGAACACTGCATAGAATCCAGAATCCTTTCTTCAGGGGGTTCTGCACAGACCTTGTGGTCTCAGGTCCACAGGACCTGTGTCTGCAGGACACCCCATGGTCCACCCATCACACCTCGGCAGAAAACTGGTTAGCTTCCCCCACACTTCACTGCTGATAACTACAGCTCCTTGCCCTATCCACCTTGACCTCCCACACCCACCAATCAGATCACTCCCAGGCTCCTCCAGCTGACTTGACATCTCAGATGATCATTGCCAAGACCTCCAAACTCTGGCCTCCTAGCTGGCTAGCAACAGAGTGCTCCCCAACACTCTGCTGCCATGGGCCTGGAGCAGCTTCCTATTGAGATAGCCCTGATATGTTGAGGGGAGAAGAGAACTTCAGGAAGGCTGGGTAGACAGAAGGGCACAAATCAGAACACAAAAGCAGGCAGACCAAGGTCAGCTAGGAGGACTTACCTCTCCTGGGGATTTTGGCGGCTGGGTGTCCTGGACAGGCATGGGGTAACCTGCCTCCCCTCGGTAGCCATTGTGGGGTCTGCTGTGGGCTGTAGCAGATTCAGAGGCTCCTGAAATCTTGGCAGGAACTGCTGGATCCTCTGGTGGGGCTGGAGAGTGGGCCGGGGCTCCTAGAGGACAAAGATACCAAGATAGGAGGAAGGAATCAGGAGACCGGAGGTATGGCTCAAATGGTGTTTGCCTAATAAGTGCAAGGCCCTGAGTTCAAACATTAGTACCACCAAGAAAGAAAATGGTGTTATGTCCTGATGACAAAAAAGGCTAAGGTGCAGGCCTGGGAAGGTGGCTCAGTGATAGAGCGCTTGCCTTGCACGCATGAGGCCCTGGGTTCGATTCCTCAGTACCACATAAGCAGAAAAAGCTGGAAGCGGCACTATGGCTCAAGTGGTAGAATGCTAGTCTTGAGCTGAAGAGATGAGGGACAGCACCCAGGCCCAGAGTTCAGACCCCACAACTGACAAATAAACAAACCAAACGCTAAGGTGCTTTGGGACCCTCATGTCCCCCTTCATAACTCCAAAGGCTGACTTGATGTGATACACTTCTCAGCATTGACAAGCATCACTGGGGTAGGCAAGAGGGAGGAGACAGGAGTATTATGGAGGAAAGGAAAGATGTCAAGGGTGGCCTGATCAGTCTTTCTGTACCCAAATGGTATCAGTGGTCACTCCTTCTCTGTCCCCAGACTTTCTCCTCCTCATGCTGTCACCCCCAAATGACCCCTTCCACCACCCACTAGAGCCCTCCCACAGCTATTTGTACTCAAAAGACCACTATTATCCCAGGCCTCATACCTATAATCCTAAGCACTCAGAAGACTGAGATGCAGAGAATTGTGGTTAAAGGCCAGTTCAGGCAGAAAAGTCTGTAAGACTCCATCTCTAAAATAACCAGCTAAAAAGGAGGACTGGAGGTTTGGCTTGAGTAGCAACAAGGCAGTAGAGCAAGCAAGCGAAACGACCATGATCGTGAGTCTGAGTTCATGCACAATCTTCACAAGTAAAAGAGACCAGCTAGGAAAGAAAAGAGGGAGGGAGAAAAGAAAGGAGCAAAAGGCAAATGTGTGGTAACCCACAGCTATAAATCTGACAGGGATCGAAGGAAGGCCTCTGTTATGAACTATAAATAGGGCTGGCTTGACTTTTTCTTCCTATGTCTCTTCTCAGGCCCCATCCACCAAATCCCCTCTGACCACTGGCAGGGACATTGAAAGGAATGAAGGAGTAACTAGGCAGCTGGGAAAGAGGTGGAGACCAGGGTGTTCTCAGGGAAAAGCAGGGGGAAGAGAAACAAAGGAGAGAGAGATGGTAAGCCAGTGAGCAGAGGAGGAAAGGACGGGAAAGGACATAAGGAAATGTGGGAAGCAAACACCACAGCTACAGAAATAACAAGGGATCCCTGGCTGAGCACTGAGCCCCAACTAAGCATACAAAAGTCCTCCAAGACAGACACTGCCATCAGCCCCATTTTGCAAAGAAGACTGAGGCCTGAAGAAATTAAGGAACTTGGCCAAATCGACACCAACCAGGATCCAATTGAGCTATTCTTTGCTCAGGAATTCTGGGAAAATAAGGATAAGAGAAGGTAGGAGGTACAGGGGTGGGGAGAGTAAGGGGGGGCCAGGGCAAGAAGCTCACCTCGAGGCAAGTAGCTTTGGTAGACACTGGCCACTTGTCCAGCAAGCACAGACAGTTCACAGGCGTTCAATGCCCCAATGAAGAAGTCCACCCAGCCAGTCCGGCGCTGAAGGCTATTGAAGAGTTCCCAGAGTGTGTCCCGGTTCCCCAGACGCACATAGGAGGCCCGCAGGCGATCCTGGAAGACAGCACAGCAGCCCTGCTCAAGCCAACTGCCCCACCCCCCTCATTTCTTCCCTACTTACAAGAGGGCTACTGCCCCAAGAGGCAACCATGTGACATGGTCCAGCTCAGATCAAGGCCAGGGTATAGTCCCAGTGGGTAGAAGAAAGCACAGCACAGCTGCAATCAGTAAGAGCAGCTGCCTAGAAACAGACTCTGTACCAGGCTCTCCCTGCTTAAGGCTTTGCATCAACTATCCTACTCAGTGCTTTCATTACCCTTGCTTTCTGGATGAGGAAACTAAAGCTTTAAAATAACAGGAATCCTGGGTAGGAATCCAAAGCCTTGGATTTAGATGACCCCCAAAACAAAGAGAATAAGGTTTGTTTGAGTTAGTAGCTCATGCCTATAATCCTAGCTATTCAGGAAGATGAGATCTGAAGATCCTAGTTCCAATCCAGTGGGAAAGTGAGACTCTTATCTCCAACTAACCAAAAACAACAACAAAAACAAAACAAGTAGAGGTGTGGCTCAAGTAGTAGAGTGCCAGCCTTGATGAAAAAAGTTAAATGTGACTGCAAAATCTTGTACCTGAGGTACAAGGTCCTGAGTTCAAACCTCGAAAGAAAGAGAAAGAAGGAAGGAAGGAAGGAAGGAAGGGAGGGAGGGAGGGAGGGAGGGAGGGAGGGAGGGAAGAAGGAAGGAAGGAAGGAAGGAAGGAAGGAAGGAAGGAAGGAAGGAAGACAGGGCTGGGAAGGTGGCTCAATGGTAGAGCTCTTGCCTTGCATGCATGAGGTCCCGGGTTTGATTCCTCAGCACCACATACTCAGAAAAAGCTGGAAGTGGTACTGTGGCTCAAGTGGTAGAGTGCTAGCCTTGAGCCGAAGAGCTGAAGGACAACAACCAGGCCCAGAGTTCAGTCCTCAGGGACTGGGAAGGTGGCTCAGTAGTAGAGTGCTTGCCTTGCATGCATGAGGCCCTGGATTCGATTCCTCAGTACCACATAAGCAAACAGAAAAAAGCCAGAAGTGGCACTGTGGCTCAAGTGGTAGAGCGCTAGCCTTGAGCTGAAGAGCTGAGGGACAGCGCCCAGGCTCAGAGTTCAGGCCCCATGACTGGACCCCCCCAAAAAAACAAACAAAAAACAGAGTTCAGGCCTCACAATGGACCAAAAAAAAAAGAAAAGAAAGACAGACAGACAGGAAGAGAGAGGGAGGGAGGGAAAGAGAAAGAGAGAAAGAGAAAGAAAGAGGGAAGAGGGAGGGAGGGAGGGAGGGAGAGGAGAGAGAGAGAAAGAAAGAAAGAAGAAAGGAAGGAAGGAAAGGAGGAGGGGAGAGGAGAGGAGGGGAGAAGAGAGGGGAGGGGAGGGAAGAGGAGGGGACAGGGGAGAGGAGAGGAGGTGAGGGGAGGGGAAGGGAGAGGAGGGGAAAAGGTATAATTCCCAGCAACAAACAGATGAAAGAAGACAAAGGTGAAACAAGGAGTTGAGAGCACTGAGCAGATTCTGGGAAGATAGCAGTTGCAGAGAGAGAGAGAGAGAGAGAGAATTCAGATTCCTACAAAAAAACACACACAAGCAACAGACACAGCAAAAATGAAAATTCACAGAAACTAAGTTGGGCTTGTTGGACCATAAGGAGAAGGAGGAAGAGGAGAAGACCCCACCAACAGAAAGCAAAGTACAAGGTATCCCACCAAACACCCCAATACGAGGTAGAACCAAACCTCACAGGACCCTGACCTGCATTGCAAATGGTATCTATGTGGGAGGATAAACAGGAAGCATTGGCACTTTCTTTTCTTGTGTGTGTGTGTGTGTGTGTGTGTGTGTGTGTGTGTGTGTGTGTGTCTATGCGTGCAAGCACACACACGCTGGTACTGGGGCTTGAATTCAGGGCCAGTGTGCTGCCCCTTAGCTTTTTGGCTCAAGGCTGACACTCAACCACTTGAGCCACAGCTCCACTTCTGGATTTTTGGTGGTTAATGGAGATAAGAATCTCACAGACGGGGCTGGGAAGGTGGCTCAGTGGTAGAGCGCTTGCCTTGCATGCATGAGGCCCTGGGTTCAATTCTTCAGCACCACATAAGCAAAAAAGAAAAAAGCCGGAAGTGGCGCTGTGGCTCAAGTGGTAGAGTGCTAGACTTGAGCTGAAGAGCTGAGGGACAGCGCCCAGGCCCAGAGTTCAGGCCCCACGACCGGACCCCAAATAATAATAATAATAATCCCACAGACTCTTCCAACTATGATCTTCAAATCTCAGCCTCCTGAGTAGCTAGGATTACAGGCGTGAGCTATCAGGACCCAGCCAATGGCACTCTCGAGACACCTGAGGACAGATGTCTTTGGGGTTGCAAAAGAGGCCACAGATACCTGAAAGGAACACAGGGATCCTATCTGAGAACAACTAAAACTGGGGAATGGAGGTTGTCACTTCACTGATCAGTGAGCAGGGCGTCCCAAAGCAAATCCTGACACAGAGAGACGTTGCTGAGTGCTCAAATTTGAGCCCCAGAGCTCCCTGACGGGACAGAGTTTCACAATGAGGAAAATAGAATTTAAAAAATCAGCCAAGTGCTGGTGGCTCACATCTATAGTCTTAACTACTCATGGGGCTGAGATCTAAGGATCGAGGTTCAAAGCCACAGAAAAGTTTGTGAGACTCTTACCTTCAATTAACCACCAGAAAACTGGAAGTGGCACTCTGGCTCAAAGTAGTAGAGCACTAGCCTTAAGCAAAAGAGCTCAGGGACAGCATCCAGGCCCCGAGTTCAAGCTCCATTACTGACCAAAAAAATAAATAAAAAATAATTAAGATGAAGAAAAGAAGACTGAAAAACAATAGTTAAAAGGAACCAGAGCCAGTAAAGAGGCTAGTGTCATACTTTAGCACTACCCAAATACAACACAAGAGGGGGCGGTTGAGGCTAGAAAAGCCATCCTGAACCACACTTGGTCCTACTTAGAAAAGCAGCAAGAACAAGAAGGAAGATGCAAGAGAAAAAAGGAGAGGAGGGGATTGGTCTTGGCCTAGGTAAAGAACTAGATTGAGGGGCTGGGAAGGGGGCTCAGTGGTAGAGCGCTTGCCTTGCATGCATGAGGCCCTAGGGTCGATTCCTCAGCACCACATAAGCAAAAATAAAAAAGCCGGAAGTGGCACTGTGGCTCAAGAGGTAGAGCGCTGGCCTTGAGCTGAAGAACCGAGAGACAGCGCCCAGACCCAGAGTTCAGGCCCCACAACAGGACCCCCCCCCCACCAAAAAAAAAAAAATAGGATGAGGTTAAACTTGGAATTCCACAGTCCAGCATCTGTCACTTCTGCTCACCTGATCGCTGGCTGTAAGGCAGGGCAGGTAGGGCAGAATCTCCAGAACATCCACCCGGCAAAAACTGCTGTGATTACGGCAGATATACTTATAAGTCTTCTCTTCAGCAAAGGTCATGGCTGCTCAGCTTCTGAACAGAGGGTTCTCTAGCCCTGGGAAGTGTGTATGTACTGAGAGAAAAAGACTGGAAGAAAAGACATTATACACGGTAACAGGGCTGGAAATAAAGTTGGACGAAGGCAATTCTTACATTTTAGGACTCTTTGGGATTTTCCTTTTAATTTTTCTTCTTCCTTTTTCTTTAGGGCCTCATGCTCACACTCAAGTTTGTTTCTTTTCTTTTTTTTTTTTTCTTCCTCTTGGCTAGTACTCATCAATTAAGCCATGCCTCCAGCCTGGCTTTTTGCGGTTAACTGGAGATAAGAGTCTCACGAACTTTTATACTCAGGATGGCTTCAAATCTCCATCCTCAGATCTCTACCTCCTGAGTAACTTGGATTACAGGTGTGAGCTATCAGCACCTAGCTAATCTTTAGTTTGATCAATGCAAAATAAAAGGGCTGGAGGTGTGGCTCAGCAGTAGAGAGACACCTATTAGTGTTGCTGCTTTGAGGTATACTAAAACCAAGGGGAAAGAAAGTCCAGCATAGGGGCTGGGAAGGTGGTTCAGTGGTAGAGCGCATGCCTTGCATGCCAGAGGCCCTGGGTTCGATTCCTCAGCACCACATAAGCAAAAAGAAAAAAGCCGGAAGTGGGCACTGTGGCTCAAGTGGTAGAGTGCTAGCCTTGAGCTGAAGAGCTGAGGGACCGCCCAGGCCCAGAGTTCAGGCCCCATGACCGGACCCCCAAAAAACAAACAAACAAAAAAGAAAGTCCAGCATAATAATAACAGAGTCATCACATTGTATAGATGAAAAAATGAAGTATGAAGAAATTAAAGGGAGCTGTGTGCTGGTGGCTCACACCTATAATCCTAGCTACTCAGGAAGCTGAGCTCTGAGGATCAAAGCTCAAAGCCAGCCTGGGCAGGAAAAGTCCAAGACATTCTTATCTCCAATTAACCACTAGAAAACTGGAAGTGGCATTATGTCTCAAAGTGTTAGAGCACTAACCTTGAGCAGAAGAGCTCAGGAACGGAATCCAGCATCCCTACAACTGATCCAATTTTTTTTAAGTACCAAAAGAAGGCCAAGCAAGAATGCAAGGCCCTGAGTTCAAACCCTACCACCTGCATTATATACATATGTGTGTGTGTGTATGGACGTATACATTTAAATACACACATATATATACACATATGACTTACTAGTCACCAAAGAAGCAAAGAACTGACTTCTTTAGGATCAATTTCTTTCCAGAGCACAACTGCAGGCCCAGTACTAAAACTTGTTATATATGTGTATTCTCAAGAGGGAGACTGAGTTTCACTGCTCTGAGGCCACTGTGTGACTCAGGGGAAGTTACCAACCTTTTCCAGGTTTTCCTTCAAATGGCTCAAGGAGCTTATTTTGACAGTAACTCAGACAGACAAGCTTAAAATTTTCTAGAGCACCTCAAATACAAGCAAGCATTATTTACATAGCACTTACCACTGTTTGCCATTATCGATTCATTTGTTTGCTTGCTTTTTATATTTGCCTTCCCCATAGGGGAGTGCAGCCAGGACTAAGGGAGACAAAGTCTATGTTATCATCCAATTTATAGTCTACTGAGCTGGGACAGACAACAGATCAATAGACACCTACTGAAATAAGAATTCCTGAAAGTAACATAAGTTATAATGAAAATAAAGAAGGACAATGAGCAAATCTCCCAGAGAATGATATAACTCTTAAACTGGGGTGGTCAGGGGCATCCTCCCTATCCCCCCCAAACTGGTGACAACTGAATTGAGCTTTCTCAGCTGTCTGAAAATTGGCATCTTGGGCAGCAAGCATAGTAAATGCAAGTCTTAATATGGGAACCACCTTGGCACATTTGAAGAATAAAAAGCCGGCCACTAAAAAGGGTTAGAAAGTAAAAGCAGCAAGGTCAAAGCTGACAGAATCTACATACACTGATGACACACACCTATAATCCTAGCTAATTAAGAGGTTGAGATCTGGAGCAGCACAGTTCGACCAGACTAAGTAGATAAGTCTACAAGTTTCCATCTCCAAAATAACCAGCAAAATGCCAGGCTAGTCTTGCTCCATCCATAAGCAAGCTAAAGTAAAATGAGTTCAAATCCCAGAACAGGCAAAAAAAAAAAAAGTTGGCAAGGGATACTCATGTAGCGAAGGACTTAGGATTTTATATGGGGTAAAATGGAACCACTGGATGGTTCAAGCAGAAAAAGGAGATCTGATTAAAGATCTTTTTGGTGATTGTGAGGAAAAACATGATGGGACCAGAGTGGGAACAGGAGGATGAGGAAGGAGGCCACAGGAAGGGAGATGAAAATGGATGCATCCAGGATAGTACCATTGAGGTGGTGAGGCAGTGGCTAGATTCCTAGTGTTTCGTGGAGGTGGAAGATGAGGGAGAAAGGAGAACCCAGCATTTGTCTTTGGATTCTGGGTGCAAGGAAGGTACCATTTACAGGCTAGGGAGGCTAGAGAGGAGCTATGGTGAAGAGGAAGGTCCAGAGCTCCATTCTGAACAAGCAAAAGCTTACCATGCTGTTAGACTTCAAGGGCACTGTGGGGAAGAGAAGTAGGCAGGAGTACAGGGCCAGATGGGTGTCATGGTAAGACCTCTGGGAGACAGCACTTCAAGCGAGCAAGGCCCATGGCTGCTGCAGGTGCCAACTCCTCTCCACATGGGAAATGGGACATCAATCCTGCCTTGTGGCCTTACAAACCCTCTCTTCATGACTCAAATTGCCAAATACAGGTGCCACATTGCTGGTAGGGGTAAGTGCTAGTAACAGAACAGTCAGAAAATCAGGGAAGTAAGTAGGGTACTGGTGGCTCACACCTATAATGCTAGTTACTCAAGAGGCTAAGATCTGAGGATTGAGTTTGAATCCAGCCTAGAAAGGAAAGTCTATGACTTCTTCCCCCCCCCAGCCCCCCCAGTCCTGGGGCTTAAACACAGAGCCTGGGCTCTGTCCCTGAGCCTCTCTGTGCTCAAGGCTCTACCATTTGAGCCACAGCACTACTTCTGGCTTTTTCCAAGTAGTTCATTGAAGAGAAGAGCTTCATGGCCGGGCACCAGTGGCTCACGCCTGTAATCCTAGCTACTCAGGAGGCTGAGATCTAAGGATCACAGTTCAAAGCCACCCCAAGCAGGAAACTCCATGAGACTCTTATCTCTAATTAACCACCAGGAAACCAGAAGTGGCGCTGTGGCTCAAGTGGTAGAGCATTTGCCTTGCGCTGAAAAGTTCAGGGACAGCGCCCAGACCCAGAGTTCAAGTTGCACAATTGACCAAAAAAAAAGAGTCCCACAGACTTTCCTGCCCAGGCTGGCTTTAAACCATCATCTCCTCAGATCTCAGCCTCATGAATAGCTAGGATCACAGACATGAGTCACCAGCACCCAGCTTGTCTATGACACTTATCTTCAATTAACCACCAAAAAGCTGGAAGTGGAAGTATGGCTCAAGTGGTAGATACCAGCCTTGAAAAGGAAAAACTGAAAACAAAAAACAACTAAGGGACAGTGCCCAGGCCCTGAGTTCAAACCCTAGTTCATTCTCTCTCTCTCTCTCTCTCTCTCTCTCTCATACACACACATACAAATAATTATTAATAATAATAATAATATTTTTTGCCGGTCCTGGGACCTGAACTCTGGATCCTGTCCCTCAGCTCTTCAGCTCAAGTGCTCTACCACTTGAGCCACAGTACCACTTCTGGTTTTTTCTGCTTATGTGGTGCTGAGGAATCGAACCCAGGGCCTTACGCATGCAAGGCAAGCACTCAACCACTGAGCCACCTTCCCAGCCCCAATAATAATAATTTTTAAAAACAAGGAAAGTAGCAGAGGAGAGTCTTCTGAGATAAAGAGTCTTCAGGAGATAAAGAAACACTGTGAAGGTGAATAGACCTCTTCTTCCCTTTTCATAGTACCTAAGAAGGTGTCAGGAGGGATGTTGGCTGGGCACTCATCTACAGCCTTAAGGCACAGATGAGGGGGAGATGACCCCCACCCAAAAACGGAAAGGAAGCGCACATCTGTTCACATTTATTGAGGGCATCCTACATTCCTTCACTTAATCCTGATACAATATCAGAAGAGGGCAAGGGATACCAAGTCACACAGCTGGCCAGAGGTTCATGCAGGATTTGAATCTAAGATTTGATGTATCATTGCAACTGGCCTTAGATATTACAAGGAATAAAAGCCCCTGCAGCTTGGGCCACACAGCCCTTGGTCTTCATGTCGGGGAGGGGCCAGGGTGAATTCACCTTGGTGAATGGGATCACTGAATAAGGACGTCCTTGGGAGAATGCAACATCTAATCCCTTCTCTTCGCAGAATGGAATATTTTCATACAGGGCAGACAACTTTAGCCCTGCCCTCGTTATCACTGCCTAGTTCCCAGGTGGCTTGGTTGTCTTCCAAGATGTTTTGGAAACTTCGCAGTATCCAGACAACGTCCTTCTCGCTTTGTTACATTTCATCCTCTCCAGGCACCTCCTGTCGATTTCGGCTTAAGGAACGTGCATAGTGTTCCCGATGTTGAAATGTCTCCAGAGTGTCGGACCTGACTGTCCCAGACCCTCCGAGCAGAGCGGCGGAAAGCAACGCCCACCCTCCCGAAGGACAGACAGACAAGACAGGCCTCACGGCCTCGGATCTGCTTTCTGGGCGGAACCCGGGTCCGCCGAGGGCAAGAAGGCTGTTCAGCGCCGATGTCTGTCACCGAGGAGAACCGTCCGAACCCAGAACCCTGAGCCGCAGCCCGGGACTCCAGGCGGGACTCCAGCGGGCCGCCGCGGGTCGGCGCACCCGGGCTCCGCCTCGCCTGGGGTCACCCTGGGCCTTCAGGGGCGGGAGGAACTCCATGCGTCTCCTTCCGGCCCAACCTTTCCCGAGAACCCAGGCAGACGCCTAGGCCATTTTCAACTCTCCCCGGAGCGGGACGCGGCGCGCCGAGCCCTCGATGGCCCCCAACCCTTGGGCCGCAAGACTCCCTCCCCAAGCCCCATGCGCTCTAGTCCGCTCCCGGAAGCTCCGCACGCCCTAGACTCCGTGCCCCCGTGCGGACCCCGCGTCCCCTCGGGCTCCTGCCGCAGCAGCCCTCCTCCCCGAAAGGACTTCGGTGCACGCTGAACCCCGGGGCCCCCGCGCCCCCAGGTCGAACTTACCTGGAGTAGACCCTGCAACCAGCTGACCGCAGCTGACCGCGCGGAACCCTCCCCGGAGGTTGGAGCGGGGGCGGGGCCAGGCCCGCGCGGCCATTGGCCAGGCGGTGGGGCGGGGCTTCTCGGGCACGCCTGATTGGCTGTGTGCCGCCGGGTGGGCACCCGGGTTGTGTTCTTCGAAGGTCTCTCAGCTGGGCCACGGTGTTAGACTCAGTTTCCTGCAAAGGATGCAAAGTCCCTATTCTGTTTCTTCCCTTATTCGTCTGCAGCCACTCCCAAGAGAAATCCAGGCTTCAGCTAGAAACTGGGAGGGCGGCCTGCCTCGAAGTCTTTGGCAGTCTTGGAATTCTGTCCCCACCTCCCCAAGTGAAGCAAGTCCCCCTTGCTCCAGCCAGGCGTCCTTAGGAGGGCGGGTCCTCATGTTGCTCGTTGCTGCGTGCTCAGAACTCGCACACAGTGCTCAGTATATTTTGGGTGACCGGCACCGGCTGACAGGGTCGTGAGCACCTAACCAGTTGACCCGCGGTGGGCCCGTGGGAGCAGGATGGGCCGACAAGAGACATCAGGATCATTGGGGATTGGACAGGGACACCAAGTGTAGCCAGTCCATTAAATATATTCTCAATAATCAGGTGAAATAGGTTTATCATTCCTGTTTTAAAGAGAAATTATAAGATTATGGGAGCCAGGTGCCGCTGGCGCATGCCTGTAATCCTAGCTACTCAGGAGGCTGAAATCTGAGGATCTCGGTTCAAAGCCAACCAGGGCAGGAAAGTCTGTGAGACTCCAATTAACCACTAGAAAACCGGAAATGGCCTGTGGCTCAAAGTGGTAAAGCACTAGCCTTGAGTTGAAGAGCTTATAGGCCAGTGCCCAGGCCGGAGTTCAAGCCCCATAACCCCCTCCCACACACACACATACACACACACAAGATTTTGGGAAATGTCTGACAGTTTACTAAAATTAAAAATAGATTCCAAGGCTGGAAATGTGGAGAGTGGTAGAATGCTTGCCTAGCATGAAGTCATGGATTCAATTCCTCAGCACAACATACACAGAAAAGTTTGGAAGTAGCTCTGTGGCTCAAGTATTTAGAGTGCTAACCTTGAGCAAAAAAGCTCAGGGACAGTGCCTAGGCCCTGAGTTCAAGCCGCAGGAATAGATACCAATCATATGACCAAGCAATTCCACTTCTGGGTGTATCTACTGAGATACATACACCTCAAGTAATGTTCTGGTCATTTTATTCATAATAGGCTGGTGATTTTATTTATAACTCAAGTATCCATCAGTAAAAAGAATGAAAAGCAGGGCAACAGTGGCTCACACCTATAATCCTAGCTACTCAGGAGGCTGAGATCTGAGGATCGCAGTTCAAAGCCAGCCCAGGCAGGAAAGTCGGTGAGACTCTTATCTCCAATAAACCACTAGAAAACTGGAAGTGGTGTTGTGGCTCAAATGGTAGAGCCCTAGCCTTGGGCTGAAGAGCACAAGGACAGAGCCCAAGCCCAGAGTTCAAGCCCCACGACCAGAAAAAAAAATACATGCTCTGGTTCCAGTCCTGTAAGTCCCAGCAAAAGGTAAACTATGGTACATAAGTACTATTGGCTACTTCTGGGGGAATGTATACTGGGTGAGGACAGAAAGGCACACCCTCTGTGGGTGGTGGAAATGTTCAATTGCTTGATGTGCATACTGGGCACACAAGTTTGAACACTTATAGTTGTCACATTTTTCTGCAGCTTTTCTTTTCTTTTCTTTTTTGGCCAGTCCCGGGGTTTGAACTTTGGGCTTGAGCACTGTCCCTGAGTTTCTTTAGCTCAAGGCTAGTACTCTACCACTTGATCCACTTCTGCCTTTTTTGGTGGTTAGTTGTAGATAAGAGTCTCACAGACTTTACTGCCTGGGCTGGATTGGAACTGCAATCCTTAGATCTCAGCCGCCAGGGTACCTAGGCACCGGTGCCCAGCTTTCAGTTTTTCTAAAAAGAAACACAAATGAAACTTGGCAGAGAAACTTGACAAATATCTACGAACCTAACTAGAAAGTCTGTGCTTCCAAACTGAATTGTTGGAAGATGTTGGGCCACTTTTCAGTGAGATTCTATCACTGTTCTTGGTAGCTCTCAGGATATTTTGCAACCATTAGTGTTTACAAACTGTTCTAAATAGAATCCCTGCTGTTAACAAAAGCCAGCTCTACCTTGTTTAACTAAGAGTGGGTAAGTGCTCATTAGTTTAAAAATCAATCCTGTCTGCACCCCACCCCAGGGAGGCTTGACTCCAGTAGCCTAATCTAATTCTTGCAACAATAACATTGTGTGAGGTCCTGCTTCCAAATGTGGCTGTCACCCCTGTGTGTTTGCTGGACCTTGAAGGGCATTAAAACAATCCAGCTTCCTGGCATAAGTGGTTGCCAGTCACCTGTTCACAGCTTTAAAAAAAAATCTAGGCAAGGAAGGACACAGTATCATGCCTATGACAGTCAGGAGAAAGCACCAAGAAACTCAAAATAAGATGCACTTAGGGGCTGGGAAGGTGGCTCAGTGGTAGAGTGCTTGCCTTGCATGCATGAGGCCCTGGGTTCAATTCCTCAGCACCACATAAGCAAAAAGAAAAAAG
>NW_012267229.1:10248982-10256496 GCF_000151885.1 Dipodomys ordii
ACACACACACACACACACACACACACACACACACCCTTCCATTGTATGTGCCCTTACAGCAGGCTCACTGTGTATTTCTTTAATGACCTTCATAAAGCTGTAAATAGCTGGGTGACAGTGGCTCACGCCTATAATCCTAGTACTTAGGAGGCTGAGATCTGAGGATTGCGGTTCAGAGCCAGCCTAGGCAGGAAAGTTCATGAGACTCGTATCTCTAATTAACCACCAGAAAATAGAAGTGAAGCTGTGGCTCAAATGGTAGAGTGCTTGCTTTGAACTGAAGAGTTCAGGGACAGTGCCCACATCCAGAGTTCAAGCCCCAGGACATACCAAAAAAAAAAAAAAATTAACTAATTAAAAAAATAAAGTGCCAGACACCAGTGGCTCACACCTATAATCCTAGCTATAATCCTAGCTATACTCAGGAAGTTGAGATCTGAGGATCCAGGTTCAAAGCCATCCCCGGCACTAAAGTCTGTAAGATTCTTATCTCCAATAAACCACTCAGAAAACCGACAGTGGTGCTGTGGCTCAAGTAGTAGAGCACTAGCCTTGAGTTGAAGAGTTGAGGGACAGCGCCCAGGCCGAGTTGAAGCTACATGACTGACAAAAATAAATAAATAAATAAAATAAACCTGGGGCTGTGAATGTGGCTTAGTGGTAGAGTACTCTCCCAAGATGCACGAAGCCAGGGTTTGATTCCTCAGTTCCACAGAAACAGAAAAAGCCAGAAGAGCTAGCCTTAAGCAAAAGAAGCTTGGGGACAATGCCCGGGCCCTGAGTTCAAGCTCCAAGATACCCCTGGATTCAATTCACAGAAAGCTTATGGGACCCAAGACCCTTCCCTGTTGTGACTATAGGTAGCCTAGGTTTCCATAAGGTTTCTTTTTTTATTACTAAGGTTTTTTTTTCTTTAGCCTGAAGCAGCTCCTCTTCAGTGTTTTGTTGCCTTTATTTTTATTTTTTGCAATGAACAACCCAGTTAACTCAAGACACATCCCTCTATTTGGGTTTGTGTGAAGTCTCCTCCTTCAGATTCAGGTGCCACATTTACTTGATGGAACCCAGGGCTTCATGCTGCTATGCAGGCTGTTCCTACACTCCCACCCCCACCCCACCCCTACCCTCTGGTACTGCATTTTTGACTCTCAGAAATATTTCTGTTCTTTACCAAAAACACCTGCCAGCCAGGCACTGGTGGTTCATGCCAGTATTCCTAGCTACTCAGAAGGCTGAGATCTGAGGATCTTGGTTCAAAGCCAGCCCAGGCAGAAAAATTCAGGAAACTCTTCAATTAACCACCAAAACACTGGAAGTAGAGGTGTGGCTCAAAGTAAAGTGCTAGTGTTAGTGAAAAGCTCAGGGATAGCACCCTGGACCCCTGGAGTTCAAGTTCCACAGATGGGAAAAAAATTGGTCTGTTTGCCCCCTTACTGAAGATATTCATGTAGTCAGGGCTTGCTCCTCTGTTTCCTATCTGGATGTTTATTTCTTCCCAATTTTAATTAGCAGTTAATTATGAAGAAGTGCTTTGAGTTTGTTTCTCATCTTCCTTTCATTTCAGGTTTTGGCATAGAATATTTCACAGGTCTTCACTGCATAGAACCTGTGTATTATTTCTAGTGTGTCTAATCCTAGGAAGTGTTTAAATTGTTGGTCCTTGATCCTTATCCTTTCCTCAGTGTATGTGTGTGTGTGCATGTGCGTGTGTGTGCATGTGGGTACTGGACTCAAATCTTGGGCTCTTGCTCAGCTTTGCTCCCATCTGGCGTGCTACCATTTGACCCACATTCCCAATCCACAAATTTTTAGATTTTGCTCATCTCTTTTGCTATTAGTCAGCTACTTTAGGGCCTCTCTAAGTCTGGCCAGTTGCCTTCCTGGCCAGGACTTAGCTTGTTTTCATCATGTGGAATTCCAGGACCTGTCAAGGGGTTTCAATGTCCTCTTGTCTCCCAAAAACAATCCAGGGCAACACTCTGCCCAGTCTCCAGTTTAAGGTTGCTGCTCCAGACATTTGTGGAACCTCAGGCTGGTGTGGCCAATTTCTAATTGTGGTGGACACAGAAAGTGGGGCTCTGATCTCTACCATACTAAATCAGGTAACTTTCTGAGATGAGAGAAAATCTAGGCCCCCCCTTTTTTTTTGGCTTCCCTTGGGACAAAAAATCCTGAGCCCTGGTAACACCCAATTACAGCTTTAACCTCATTCAGAATACTGAAGGAAGTCCCTTCTTGTTCATTAAGAGCCATGTTGAAAACAAATCATAATGTGTCTTGGGGTAGGGGTGGGGCACCACCTGCCCCTGAAAAATCTCTCTTGGGACTGTTATCTTCTGCTGGGGCAAATGCTTCATCTCTGAACCAAGCCTGCTGCTACCTGGGCAGGGAGAAGGGGACAAGGAGCCTGTAATTATTAACCATGAACTTAATTAAAAAGAAAAAGCAAGCCAGCATAACTTTGCACTAAGGAACACTGGAAGCAGGAAAAGAAGCTGCTGCATGTTGGTCTCCTTGGCTTTATCTTGAGGTTTTCTTCTGGGAAAGGGACTTGTAGTTCTAGGAGTGTCACCCTTGAGAGATAAGACAGCATATTGTTTATGTTTGTATCCAGGAGAAAGAAAAGGCTGTTACATGGAGCTGGTGAGCTAGCTCGGCAGTAGCTGGTATGTACAAGACCTTGGGCTTGATTCCCACACTGAAAAAAAAAGAAATTAAACTGGGCTGGGAATGTGGCTTAGTGGTAGAGTGCTTGCCTAGCATGCATGAAGCCCTGGGTTCGATTCCTAAGTACCACATAAACAGAAAAAGCCAGAAGTGGCACTATGGCTCAAGTGACAGTGTTAGCCTTGAACAAAAGAAGCTGAGGGACAGTGTCCAGCCCTTAGTTCAAGCCCCAGGACTAACAAAAAAATAAACTTATTCTTGTGTGCAGGTGTGCGAGTTGTGGTGGAGGGCTGCTGTGGATTAAATCCAGCCTCAAACATGTTAAAGTCCTTAAAATTGTTTTTAATTGAAAAAAAGAGAGAATGGTAGGAGTTGAGGAGGAGGGAAAGTAGGAGAAAAATGAGGGAAGGGGTAACAAGTTTGACAAGAAATGTACTTATTACCTTATTTATGTAACTGTGATCCCTCTGTACATCACTTTGACAATAAAAAAATAATTTAATAATTTTTTTTTAAAAAAAGAAAAGAAAATAGAGAGAAACCTGAAAGTTGATGGAGGCAGAAATCCCAGGAAGAGAGAAAGAATGAGAAAACTCAAACCAGTGGTGAGAAAAGGGTTGAACACTCAAAGCATCAATGGAATGAGAATGGTCTGGTTTACAGTGGTTTGAGTTTTATTTCCCAGGGACTCACGTGTTGGTCCTCAGTGTGGCAATACTGGTAGGGGGACTTTTAAGAGGTGGAGCCTACTGAGAGGTTATTACTGGCCCATCCTGGCTTCCTGCCAAGCTTCACAATCCTGTCCTCTCTGACCTGGTACCAATCACCATTGACAACTATGACACCTTCATTGGAACTAGGCTGGTACCATTGAACCTCCTGACCTATGAACCAAATAAATACCTTTGAAAAGTTACACAGTTGCCGAGCGCCGGTGGCTCACACCTGTAATCCTAGCTACTCAGGAGACGCTGAGATCTGAAGATCGCGATTCAAAGCCAGCCCGGGCAGGGAACTCCATGAGACTCTTATCTCCAATAAACCACTAGAAAACTGGAAGTGGTGCTGTAGCTCAAGTGGTAGAGCGCTCACCTTGAGCTGAAGAGCTGAGGGACAGCACTCAGACCCAGAGTTCAAGCCCCACGACCGACCAAAAAAAAAGAAAAAAAAAAGTTACACAACCTAGATACTTCACTACAGACAACTGATAACAGGCAACTGATACAGAGAAAATGTAATGATTACTTTAATTGTTTTGTTCATTCTATAATGAACTACAACAAAACACATATATCCTAGAGGACACAGAGAAAGAACATGCAAGCATTCCAGTGAATTTTTTTGCCATTTTAATTTCTAAATCATATGAATATATTACCTACTTGAAAAATATTTTAGGGGGATGAGAGACAGTGCTGGGGTTTGAATTCAGGGCCTGGGTGCTGTCCCTGAACTTTTTTGCTCAATGCTAGCTAGCACTCTACCACTTGAACAACAAATCTACTTCTGACTTTGTGGTGATTAATTGGAGATAAGTCTCAGACTTTCCTGCCCAGGCTGACTTTGGACCACAATCCTCAGATTTCAGCCACCTGAGCAAGATTACAAATGTGAGCCACCTGCACCTGGCTAATTTCCAGCCTTGAGGAGGAAAAAAAGAAAAAGCTCAGGGACAGTATCTAGGCCCTGAGTCCAAACCCCAAGACCAGCATGCGTACACATACGTACACATACGCACACACAAACACATATACACGTGCATGCACGCATGGGACTTCTATACATTTCAAAAAGACAAAGCAAATCCAGGTGGGTCCACTGATTAACTCTACCAAGCATTTAGAAATAACACCAAAATTCCCTACAATCTCTTTCAGAAAAAAAAAAAAAGAAGCAAAATATTTTCTTACTCATTCTACAAGGCCAGCATTACCCTAAGGCTTAAACCCGGTAAAGCAGTTACAAGAAAAGAAAATTACAGGCCAAGCATTGGGTGCCCAACAGCTATCAGGCCTCAGGAATGTGCAGGCAGGTTCAGCTCCATGGCCTTGCAGAAGATGCACTTTGGGAAATCAACCACATTCTTCCCCTCCAGTGAGGTAATTCAGAAGTAATTTTTGGGCTGGGACTGTGGTTTGCCTAGCATGCATGAAGCCCTAGTACCACATAAACAGAAAAAGTTGGAAGTGATAAAGTACTATCCTTGAGCAAAAAGAGCTCAAGGACAGTGCCCAGCCGCTGAGTTCAAGCCCCAAGATAGGCAACAACAACAACAAAGTAATTTGTGCTGGCCCTGTGACTAAGAACTAAGGTCCCAGTCACAATGGACTTGACCACATTCCTGCCTGGGCTGCATTTTCTTCTCTTCCTGCTTTACCTCTCACATAAGCCACCCACACATAACCCTTGTCTCAGGCTCTGCTTAAACAAGGGCTGCCTTCCCAAGGAGGCATGTAAAGAATCGTGAGGGAAGTAGGAGGGAGGAGGGATAAAGGCCTCCCAAGAAGGCTGAGCACAAAGCACACACCCACAAAGGGGCTCACTCACAAGACCAGACTGGGTCCGTTCAATTCACAGAGACAGGGTGAGGTGCACTGCCAGTACTTTTCATTCAAAATGCGGAAGATAACGTCACCCAGGTCAGAGCCTAGTGCGCTGTGGGCAAAGGAGGGAAGCCCATAGAGACCTTATCTCAGGCCTGCCTGGTGGGCATGGGCTTGGCACACAGGAGCTACAGACTTTCTGATGAATGGCGGTTCTGAGGAGGAGGGGCCAAGTCCTGCTGACATGATCCTTGATGATGTTGTCTAAGTAGGCCCAAAGGCAGGGGCTGGTGCCTGCCAGGGTGTGGGCCCAGCTCCCCCAACATGAGGAGAATCTCCAAGATCCCTTTCCTGCTGCAGTGACTGAGGCTTTCAAAGGGGAGGGTGGGCTAAGTTCCAGGAGTCCCCTCCTCACTATTCCAACATGACTGGCTGCTAGGGCTTTAGGTCAAGGACAGGTGGGGCAGTGGCTTGAGTCAAGTACATAAGAGTTCAAGGCTTAGGATGTTGTATAAAATCACTGGCCAGAAAACAGACACAGCCCTCTTTCTGCCAGCTTGCTGCATCTATTTGCCCTGGGTGTAAAAGCTCATCAGAGTGGAGAGCAGGGGGCTGGAAAGAGGAGGCAGAGGCTGTTGGGCAGCCTCTGCTATCCCTCCTGGCCTTCTCAGGGAAACTGTATCCCAGCGAGGGGTTAGCGGGGCCAGGCAGCAATGAATTCCTTCTCCAGACCCTGGACAAACCGATCATTGAGGAAGAGCAGCTGGCCATGGGGCAGAAAACGGGTAAGGATGCCCTCAATGCGGTCAGCCCGCAGCAGGAGGCTGGTGCCAGGGGCCAGCAGCCGGAGGTGGTCAATGAGGAGGCGGGCCAGCAGTCGGAGCGTGCTCTCGGCCAGCAGCAGGTTCTCGTGGGCATCCAGTACCAAAGCAAAGCCTAGTGAGAACACCCCCAGCCATACCACTGTTCGAGACACCTGGAACGGGTCCCCTGGGGCCAGGCGGAAGGCCCCATGTGGGGCATCATGCAGGGACACGGGCTCATCTGAGGACTGCAGCTGCAGGTCCGTAAGGGGCCGGCCAGATGCCTGCTGCTGCAGCTGGCACATTGACTGCACCTGCCTGGGAGAGAGGGAAGATCAGCTGTAATGACAGGCTGACAGGCCTGGTGAGGTCACCAAGGCAGCCCACAAGCTTCTGTCATTTTCATGACCACAAGTGGAGCTGCCATTATCCCCATATCTCAGATGAGAAAACCGAGGCTTAGAGAAACCAAGTGACCTGCCCACAGCTACACAGCCAGGGAGTATGATTCCATATGGAAATCTAGGGTCCACCCTGCCCCACTGTGCCCCATGGGGCAACAAGGCAGGTTCTGAGCACAGCTCCTTGGGCCAGAAAAAGGGAGCAGGAGAAAAAGATCCTGTCCCATGGCCTTCACAGAGGCTTCCTCAACAAGCAACGAGAATAAATCCCATTGCCCAACCTCTCTACCCCAGCCAATCCTGCAACCTTCCCCAAATAACCCCCTCTCCCCCAACTAGACAGTCAAAACTGGAAGCCCTTCTGATCCTTTCTGTACCCCTTCCAATTTGAGCCACACACAGGTTGGTTTTAAAGGCATAATTGTTTTGGTTTTGTGCTGTACCAAAGGGAACAAGGTAGAGGAAAATAAGGGCAGGAAGTGGCCAAGGGTCCCCTCAGAGTGGTAAAGTCCCCCTCAGAATGAAGGGGCAAGAGACTCTGACACGTGCCAGCTCTGTCTGAGTCTAGTATGAGAAAGTCCAAGGCTAACCACCCCTGCTGCCCAAGTTCCCATTGTGCTCAGAGTCTAAGGTATTCAGGCGGTCCTGAGGATGAACAGTTCCAAACACCACATTCTCTCTCTTCCTTAGAGATGCATAAAGGTCTGAAGTCCTGCACTGAAAATCACATTTAACTGGTAATAGGGCCTACCTGCCTTCATTCAACTCTGTTATGCCACTTTCTAGCTGTATAATATTGGACAGATTTGGTTCCTTGAATGCTCTACTTACACATCTGTAAGGTGGGGATAATAACTATAGCTACCTCAAAAATCTACTGTATGAAACAAGTTAATAATATATACAGAGGGGGCTGGGAAGGTGGCTCAGTGGTAGAGCGCTTGCCTTGCATGCCTGAGGCCCTGGGTTCGATTCCTCAGCACCACATAAGAAAAAAGCTGGAGGGGCTGGGAAGATGGCTCAGTGGTAGAGCGCTTGCCTTGCATGCATGAGGCCCTGGGTTCGATTCCTCAGCACCACATAAGAAAAAAGAAAAAAGC
>NW_012267229.1:10256546-10257832 GCF_000151885.1 Dipodomys ordii
GGCCCCATGACCAGACCCCCCAAAAAAAAGAAAAAAGAAAAAAAAAAGAGGCATTTAGCAGCTGTCCTATCCAATGCAGTAGCTGTAAGCTACATATACCTATTTTAACTAGAATTAAATAGAATTTACAAGTCAGTTTTTAGCCAAGCATTGGTGGCTCACACCTGTAATTCTAGCTACTCAGAAAGCTGAGATCTGAGGGCTGCAGTGCAAAACCAGCCTAGGCAGACAAATCTGACTCTTACCTCCAATTCGTCACCAAAAATCAGGGGCTGTGGCTCAAATAGCAAAGTGTCAGCCTTGAGAGATAAAGCTAAGGGACAGCGTCTAGGCCCTGATTTCAAGCTCCAGAACTGGCACAATAAACAAATAAACAACAGTTCCTGGTTCCCACTAGTTACATTTCACATGTGAAACTCATCAGGCCACCAGCTGTCATATTGGACAGCCCAAATACAGAGCCTTTCTATTGCCCTAGAAAATTATCTTGGACAGCTGGGATATACAGAATAACTCTTCAAAATTGTCATGGTATTGAGAGACAGAGAGAGACTACTACAGAGTAAAGGAGACCACAGTGCCAGGCCAGCTGGGTGTAGTGTGAGACCCTGGATCATAAAGCAGAAAAGGGACATTAGAAGGATGAATAGTGAAATCTGGGTAAGGATTTTGATTAATTAATAATATTTTATTGGTGTTTATGTTCTGGTTTGGATCATTGTTCTGGGGTTTTATTATATGTATTTGTGTTGTTTTTATAACTTCATTCTAAGTCTAAAATAATTCCAAAATTCTAAAGCAAAATAAATTATCTTTTGATGGTATTACTTCATCTCTCACTATTTATTGCAGTCACCCTAATTCATGGGTACGATTCATTGACCACTCACAAGTTGAGCTTACCCCAGATAGGCCCAAGTTCCCAGGCCAGTATCCCTGGCTGATGATTTAGCAATTGCCAGCTCACATTTCTCCCCAGAGAACAGAAGTTAGGACCTCAGAAAAGACCATGCTGTCATGGTCCAGGCCTGCAGGGAGCTCTTTCAGACTGAGAAACAGAACTTAAAATATAACTATTAAATAATTGCTTGATAAACAAATATCAAAGTGGTGTCTAAAGGGGCTGGGAAGGTGGCTCAGTGGTAGAGCGCTTGCCTTGCAAGCCTGAGGCCATGGGTTCGATTCCTCAGCACCATATAAGCAAAAAGAAAAAAGCTGGAGGTGGCACTGTGGCTCAAGTGGTAGAGCGCTAGCCTTGAGCTGAAGAGCTGAGGGACAGCGCCCAG
>NW_012267229.1:10262237-10263105 GCF_000151885.1 Dipodomys ordii
AAAAAAAAAGAAACATGACAGGACTTGGTGGCTCACGCCTATAATCCTTGTTACTCAGGAGGCTGAGATCTGAGAATTTCAGTTCGAAGCCAATCTGAGCAGAAAGTCCCTGTAAGATTCCCTCCTCCACCCCACCCCTGGGGCTTAAACTCAGGAACTAAGGCACTGTCCCTGAGCTTCTTTTATGTTCAAGTCTATCACTCTACCACCTGAGCCACAGTGCCACTTCCAGCTTTTTCTGTTTATGTGGTACTAAGGAATCAAACCCAGGGCTTCATGCATGCTAGGCAAGCACTCTACCACTAAGCCACATTTCTAGCCCAACCACTCAAAAACTGGAAGTGGCCCTGTGGCTCAAAGTGGTAGACCACTAGCCTTGTAAAAAAGAGCTCAGGGACAGTGCCCAGACCCTGAGTTCAAGCCCCATGACTGAAAACAAAAAACATGACAGACTGGAGATCTACTAGGTGTTATTATATTCAGTCAGGAGAGCTGGAGTTCTTGTCCTGGTAGGAAAGAATCTATACTTTCCCATATGCAAAATGGACAGATGATCATTGCACCACCTATCTCTGAATATACACATCTATAGAAAGTGGCATCACATCTAGTATATAGATACTCTGGGTTATTCTTTCTCAGTGGAAAGCCTCAATCCTAAGGCTTCACGCATGCTAGGCAAGTGCTGGACCCATGAATTCTTACCCTAGCTCCTGTATTAAGCAAAGTCACCGTCTTGCCTGTAGTTTTATGAGTCCCTACACTCACATAGCCCACATCTGGGGTCATCTGTAGTGAAATTCAACAGGGAGTTCTTCAGAGACCCAAGCTCGGATCTGGTTCTTCCAAACTGATCTTTTGCCAGTCT
>NW_012267229.1:10263155-10275854 GCF_000151885.1 Dipodomys ordii
TGGGAAGATGGCTCAGTGGTAGAGCGCTTGCCTTGCATGCATGAGGCCCTGGGTTCGATTCCTCAGCACCACATAAGAAAAAAGAAAAAAGCCGGAAGTGGCGCTGTGGCTCAAGTGGTAGAGTGCTAGCTTGAGCTGAAGAGCTGAGGGACAAGCGCCCAGGCCCAGAGTTCAGGCCCCACAACCAGACCCCAAAAAAAAAAAAAAGAAAAGAAAAAAGCTGGAAGTGACGTCATGGCTCAAGTGGTAGAGCACTAGCCTTGAGCTGAAGAGCTGAGGGACAGTGACCAGGCCCAGAGTTCAGGCCCCACAACCGGACCCCCCCAAAAAAAATAATATATATAGAATTCTCAGGACATATACACATGCTTTCAGGACCAATAAATGCTAACTATCATAATAATGTAGGGCTGGGAAGGTGGCTCAGTGGTAGTGCTTGCCTCACATACATGAGGCCCTGGGTTCAATTCCTCAGCACGACATAAACAGAAAAAGCTGGAAGTGGTGCTGTGGCTCAAGTGGTAGAGCGCTAGCCTTGAGCTGAAGAGTGCAAGTGAGTGCCCAGGCCCAGAGTTTAAGCCCCACGACTAACAAAATAAATAAATAAAATAATAATGTAACAGCATTATTATTTCTTCAGCCTTTTTCATATTAATACTTATAAACAGCCAGGCACAGGTAGCTCACGCCTATAATCCTAGCTACTCAGGAGGCTGAGATCTGAGGATCCCGGTTCAAAGCCAGCCCAGGCAGGAAAGTCCATGAGACTCTTATCTCCAATAAACCACTAGAAAACTGGAAGTGGCGCTGTTCCTTCAGCGGTAGAATGCTCACCTTGAGCTGAAGAGTGCAAGGACAGCACGCAAGCCCAGAGTTCAAGACCCATGACTGACCCAAAAACAAAAAAACAAAGAAAACTTATAAACAACCATATAAGACTGGGAAATGCTACTCTTAAACTTTTCTGTTTCTTAGTCCTCCTGTTTCTCTGTATGACCCACAAAACCTATCATATCCTACCATATACTCAGTGAAGCCTCAAGCTAGGCTCTGTGGTTACCTGGCCACAGCCAAAATCTGTTCCTTTCGGAGGAGCCTGTCCCGCTCTGCACCATGTGGCCTTGGATCACCTGGTGACTTCTCAGCACCAAAGACGCAGGAGTAGAGCACTCGGCAAAGGCTTCGGTCTTCCACATTTGGGGACCTCAGGGTGTGGATAAGGAAGGCATGGACCATGGCTCCAGGAAGGGTACTACAAGGAAGCCAGAGATGAGGTTAAGAATGAAAACTCCTGCTAGGGAAGCCTCCACAAAATGTTGTGACCTAGCAGGGTCCGGGAGTGCTGTTCAGAGCCTGGTGTAGCTGAACACGAATTCCTCTCACCCACCCAACACAATCCCAGCCCCTGGACAATCCAATACTTCATCAGCACCACACAGCAGTGTCCATAGGTGAAGACATTTCAGACAATTCTAAACCTAGTTGTACAAAACAGTTGCCCAGCTACAGAAATTCCAAGGTCATGAGAGTCTGGAAAATCCCAGGAACCTCAATAGCTGAATTCAATGTGTGTTCCTGGAATGGATCCCAAACTAAGATAGTTTTCATCTAGGGCATTATTATTAGGACATTAGCCCATATTAGGAATTCAGGTTGCAAGTTCTAAAATTCTCTTGATCGTGTGGCTTGAAGTCGGGCCTGAGTACTGTCCCTGAGCTTTTGTGCGCAAGGCTAGCTAGTGCTCTACCACTTTAAGCCACAGCTCCACTTCCAGTTTCCTGGTGTTAGTTGGAGATAAAGAGTCTCATGGGCTTTCCTGCCCAGGCTGGATTTGAACCAAAATCCTCAGATCTCAATCTCCCGGGTAGCTAGAATTACATGTGTGAGCCAGCAGTGCCCAGCTTCTGAATTTTTTTCCCCTTAGTGCCAGAACTTGGGCTTGAACTCAGGGCCTAACTCTTGCTTGGCTTTTTTGGCTCAAGACTGGTTCCCTACTACTTGAGCCACAACTCCACCTCTGGCTTTTTGGTGGTTAACTGGAGATAGGATTATCATGGATTTTTCTGCCTTTGCTGGCTTCAAAGCAAGATCCCCAGCCTTCTGAGTAGCTGGGATTACAGGCATAAACCACTGGCACCTGGCTACTGTTTCCTGATTTTGAATGTAGGAATGTGTCCTTATGTTTTGGCTTTGTTTTGTTTTTTTGTCGGCCGTGGGGCTTGAACTCTGGGCCTGGTGTGTCCTTGTTTAATCTGAAATTAACTGATGGTCTGGGAGAAAAGGGACTGAGAAAAGAGAGAGAGAAAAAAAAAGTGAGACTAACAACGGATGCATCTCAGCCAAAGAAACCTGACTACAACCATTTCACTATAATACTGATATCTGTGCGGCGCGGTGTCAGCCCGAAGGCTGAAAAGCAGGAGGTATGGTCAGCAGGTAGCCGTGGAGAAGGCTAAACAGACTTTAAATTGATCAATCTGGAAGATTGCCTAAGGCGCTTGCAGAACCTACCCCAGGTTCCCGGACGCTGACCTCCCGCGACCCGCCAGCAAAGTACGTCATCAGCTCCCGCCATCTTCCTCCCTCCTCCCCCGTTCCCGCCAGAGAAATGGTAGCGGCCAACACCCCTTCCGTCACTGTCCCCCGCCACCCCGCGGCGCAATGCACTCTGGGAGTTGTAGTTTCTTACCACCGTCAGCCAAATAGCGAACACCTCGCCCTAAATGTGCGGCTCCTGCAGCTGTAGGCCGCTGTCGTCGAGACTTGGCACTCGGCCTTTCCTCCGGACTCGTAGACCTCTAACCTGTGGACTAACACCGCGGCGGGAGCGTAATGGCGGCCTGAGGGAGCCTGCGCACGCTGGAAGCAGACGCGCCACACGGGCGGAGTGGGTGGAGCCTCACGTTCAGGGCGGTGCTTCAGGATCTCGGTGCGGTTGGCGCCTTCCCACGCGGGGACCTGGGGCTCCCGTGGGCCTCCAGGTCCTCCCCCAGGGTTCCTCCGGGTTCGAGCTCCCGGCCGGGGCCGCGCCGCTCACGTGCAGCGCGGGCACGCGGGGCGCCGCCCGGAGCTCCGGACCGGCCTCACCCCTGGCCACTACCCCGGAGGCCGCCAGGGGGCGCAGCGGCCCGACGGCGAACGGCAGGCGGACTTTCCGGAAGAGGCCCCTGGCCGTGCAGGCTGTGGCAGTGCGGGGATCTCTGCGGCCTGTTAAGATGCAGGCAGATTCCTGGGCTCTGCCCCTGGAGACAATAACGTTGCTGGGGGTGGGGGGGAGGGAGGGAGGATGGTTTAGTGCAAACTCCGGGGTGTTAAATATGGGTCTGGGTTTGGCATAGGTTTCGAACTCTGGTCCTAACCGGTCACAACCGTGTGCCCCTGGCAAGTCAGTCACCCCCAGTGACAGCTGAGGCAAGCACTTATTAGGAAAGACCATTTTGTTTGGGTTTAGTGTAAGGAGGTCCCTTCACTCCTTCCAAGTAGGCCATCCGAAGGGATTTATACCTTGGAATTTAAATGGTCCTACCAGGCATTGACCTTGAAAGCATGGGCCCAAAGGTCGTTAAGGCCTCACTGGATTTTCCATCCATCTTCCCCTACTGCCCTGGGGCTTTCCTGCTTGAGTTGGCTTCCAGCCTTGTTCCTCAGATGAGTAGAATTACAGGCATGAGCCACTGGCACCTGGCAGATACTCCTTCTTAATGAAAGTGGACTCTCATACCTCTTGGTATGCCCCAAGGGTGTCCTCGTGGCCTGTGCCTCAGACCCCAACCCTTTCTGGCCGTTCTCTCAGTTTCTTCCCGTCTTCATTCTCTCCCCTTCTGCATCGTTTATCCTCTTAAATGTGCATAGACAAAGACTTTGGGAAACCTTTTTGCTAGGCTGCCCCTTGGCATTCAGCTGCACATTGCGAAGATCCACCTGTGGTAGTGCTGTCCCCCATGAGTACACCTGGACTGTGGCTCCCACAATCACTCTCAGGGCAAGGTACAAGATGGGACTGGAGTGACCTGGATGCTGGAGATGAGAAATGAAGGACAAGGTGTCCCAGGGATAGATCAGGAAGTGCATTCTGCACTTCTGGGGTCCTGTTACGTCAAGTTAGGGGTGCAAAAGTATATGGCCTTTTTACCTCAGATTCAACACATAGGTTTAATTGTAGGTTCATGGAGGGATGTGCCCAGAGACAGTGTGGGGCCTCAGCTATCAGGCTGGGGAGTGGACCTGGTGGAATTCATGACAGTTCCTATCCCAGTCCCTATCATTCTCAGCCAGGCTCCTTTCTGCCAGCTGATTACAGCTGTTCCAGCTGGCACATGGAACATAATATCCTGGCCTCTCTCTACTCAGAGTGAAGCCACACCAAGTCCCCGACTGCTAAAGTTGTGTGAGGTACATGGAAAGACAACAACAGGCTGGCCTGACCCCTAACCTAGAAGACAGTGGGGGACTAGATAGAGATGGAATCATCCTGGAGCAGGACCTGCACTGGACCCAGTACAAGCAGCCTGGGGTTACCTGTTTGGATCCCCCTTGTTTCTCCACCACCAAATTGCTGGAAAAGTGGCTGATGCTGACTCCACCTGCTGAGCCCTGGTTGGGATCACAGATGGGCAACCAGACCTGTTGAGCTCTGCTATCTATCCCAGACTTAAGTACCAATCCCCATGTCCAGTTCAACTACTTCTGCAGACAGACAACTCCTTCCCCACAAGACAGCCCTATTTGTTTTTGTTATTGTTGTGGTTTACTTGGTGTTTTTTTTTTTTTGCCAGTCCTGGGGCTAGAACTCAGGATCTGGGAACTAACCCTGAGCTTCTTTTAGCTCAAGGCTAGCACTGTAGCACTTGAGCCACAGTGCCACTTCCAGCTTTTTCTGTTTTTGTGTTATTGAGTAATCGAACCCAGGACTTCATGCATGCTAAGCAAGCACTCTACCACTAAGCCACATTCTCAAACCCTCATATTTGTTTTTGACATCTGGAACCCTAATCAGTGATCTTTAGAGAACTTGAGAGCTAGGGCCAGACTGGTTGAGCCAACACCCAGATCTGAATATGAGGAGGGTGATTTGGTTGAATCTGCCAGCCTCAGGCAGTGGATTTTTTTTTTTTACTGACTCCCTGATAAAGGTGGCGGCTACTTCTCAAAAGAACAAAGCAGAAACTAAGGGACAGGGGATTGTACTTTTTTTTTTAATTTTTGAGAATCAGAGCAGGATGAAGTTGGATGGATTACAGCTGCCCTAAATAAAAGACATGAAGTCAGGTAACCCTTGTCCCTCCCTGCATCCCAGCACCTCATGCCATTTCCATTTTGTGTGTGTGTGTGTGCTGAAAGCATCCCGCAGATTACTCAGCTTTCCCATCCCATCCCCCCAAAACTTCCATCCACAACAGGCAAAAAGCTGTCAGACTGGCCCCTTTTAAGTGTTTGGATTTGTTTGTTTATTCATTTTGCTGGTCCTGGAGCTTGAACTCTGGGCCTGGGTGCTGTCCCTGAACTTTTTTGCTCAAGGCTAGCTCTCTACCACTTGAGCCATAGCTCCACTTTCTGGGTTTTTTGTTGTTGTTTTGGGGGGGTGTGGTTAATTAGAGATAAGAGTCTCACAGACTTTCCTGCCTGGGCTAGCTTTGAACTGTGATCCTCAGATCTTATCCTCCTGAGTAGCTAAGATTGCAGGCATTAGCACTTGCACCCAGGTGAACTTTATTTTTTTTAATTTAGCTTACTTTAGTTATACAGAAGGAGATCTGCTTGTTACATTTCCATGCATTTCAACCAAATGTTTTTAGGCTCTGTCTACTGCCTCACCCCATCTCCACGCACGTGCAGGTGCCTTGGGCTTGGTCCTGGTCTTGGCTCTGTCCTTTAGTTTTTCGCTCAAGGCTGTGTTCTACCACTTGAGCCACACACTGCTCCACTTCTACCTTTTGATGATTAATTGGAAATAAGTCTCATGGATTTTTCTGCCTGCAGTTGGCTTTAAACCACCAACCTCAGATCTGAGCCTCTTAAGTAGCTAGGATTACAGGTGTGAGCCATTGACACCTGGCCCCCATCTCCTCTTAATTCCCACACTGCTCCTATTTATCAGAGTTTTTCATCCATCAACTTGTTTGATCCAATCTATATCCATCCCAAATAGAGGCTTTATCCTCCCCATTTTACAGATGAGGAAATAGAAGCCCAGTACAGTGAAATTTCCCACGCATCCTTGGCTATGTGCATGCCAACAGATACCAGCCTGTTCCTTCCCCTCCCCTTCCTTGGTTCTCCTTCTTCCCCCTTTCCTCCTGGTCACCCCAGGGGTTGGCTCACCCACCTCCCCACCTCCTCCAGATCTCTGAAAAACCATTAGCCGCTGCCCTCCCACCCCCAGCCCTACCCCTCCTTACACTCCACTATGAAACCCTTGGGAGCTGCCTTCCTGCCTCAGGATTGGATGTCCTTGGAGCCCCGCCTTCACCCCCATAGCCTTTTGGGGAAGTGGTCTTGGCTAGGCCCCAGGAGGATAAGGCCATATGTGATTCGTCCTTTCAAACAGCCACACTTCCTGCAGGGCTGAGTGCCAGAAGACTCCACGAGGCAGCAGAGGCCCTGCCACGTGAGGCCCCTTGTCTTCCCACTGCCACAGGCAGGCTGACTCAGAGCCTGGCAGCTGCACTCACCCCTTCCCCCAGGGTGTGCGTTCCAGCATGCCCTGAGTGAGGGCAAGGCCACCCTCCCCTCCATCCTTGGCTCCTTGTTGGCCACAGACTGCTGTGTAGAGTGGAAGGCTTTACCTTCTGTCCCATAACCACCTGCATTCTTTCAACACTAGATTTGAATAATCACATCTTCAGACCTCTCAGGCAGGATTTTTTTTTTAACATCTGCAAAGCAGCAACTTCACTATTACTCAGCTTACCCTCTTCTGATCGTTTCCAGACTCCATGGACCCATGAACCTCTCCTTTCAACCTGCCTTCTACCCCACTAACAGTTTTATTGTCCGTGGAAAGTAGGGTTGTCTATGTATTCACTTTCAGAAATGAAGACTGGATTTTGGGGGCTGCTAGCAGAAGAACTTGGGCCAGTTAAGACACAAGAACTTCAAAGGGTCTTTTTTTTTTTTTTAAAGAATGCTAGATAAGGCTGGGATCAGAGCCTGCCAGTTACCAGAGCTCTCTTCTATACAAGTAGCCACATTTTCTGGCTATGAGGGAGAAATTATAATTTACTAGTTGTGTTTTTTCCCCTTTGGTTGTAGAGTTTGAACTCGGGGCCTGGGTGCTGTCAGTGAGCTCTTTTGCTCAAGGCTGGTGTTTTACCACTTGAAGCCACAGCTTCACTTCCTATTTTTGAGTGGTTAATTGGAGATAGGAGTCTCACAGGGACCTTTCTACCCAAGCTGACTTTGATCCACAATCCTCAGATCTCAGCCTCCTGAGTAGCTAAGATTATAGGTGTGAGCCACCAGCAATTTTTTTTTTTTGATCGGTTGTGGGGCTTGAACTCTGGGCTTGGGCACCGTCCCTCAGCATTCAGCTCAAGGCTAGCACTCTACCACTTGAGCCACAGCGCCACTTCCGGTTTTCTGGGGGTTTATTGGAGACAAGAGTTTCACGGACTTTTGTTGCCCGGGCTGGCTTTGAATCGTGATCCTCAGATCTCAGCCTCCTGAGTAGCTAGGATTACAGGCGTGAGCCACCGGCACCAGGCATCCACCAGCAATTTTGAGGACTATATAGAACAGAACTCTCAGACAGTGATGGGAAGATGAGTTTGTGCAAGGACCTTGGAGAACTGTGTGGATAATTCTAAAGCTGAGTGCATTGCCCTACTGTATAAAGCAATGCATCCAGGGAAAGGTGTTATGTTTCCTGTCTCTTCTTCCCAGAACTGTCTATGCAGAGGGCTAACCTTGATTGCATGCCAATTAGACTTTAATCTGGCCTTTAAAAACAGTTTATTTAAGCTGGGCGCTGGTGGCTCACACCTGTAATCCTAGCTACTCTGGAGGCTGAGATCTGAGGATCACGGTTCAAAGCCAGCCTGGGCAGGAGAGACCGTGAGACTCCTATCTCCAATAAACCACCAGAAAACCGGAAGTGGCGCTGTAGCTCAAGTGGTAGAGTGCTCACCTTGAACTGAAGAGTTGAGGGACAGCGCCCAGGCCCAGTGTTCAAGACCCACGGCCGACCAAAAAATAAAAATAAAAAAATAAAAACAGCTTATTTAGAAGTAGAAGCTAGAGGTATTTTTTCTTTGTTGCTGTTAAAAAAGAATATTTATAGCCAGAGCTGATGGCTCACATCTGTAATCCTAACTACAAAGGAGGCTGAGATCTGGGGATCAAGGCTCAAAGCCAGCCCAGGCAAGAAAGTCTCTGAGACTCTTATCTCCAATTAACCACCAAAAAAAGCCAAAAGTAGAGCTGTGGCTCAAATAGTAAAGTGCTGGCCTTGAACAAAAAGCTTAGGGACAGCACCCAGGCCCAAACCCAGGCCCATTGCACACAGACAGACAGACAGACAGACACACACACACACACACACCACACACACATACACACACACCACACACACATACACACACACACACACACACACAGAGGTTTTATTGGTCTGGGAAGGTAGCTCAGTAGTAGAGTGCTTGCTTTGAATGCTTGAGCGCCTGTGCTTAATCCACAGAACTGCAAAGAAAAAAATGTTTATTTTGGCTCACGGTTCAAGGTCAAGGGCCACATCTGGCGATGGCTTTTCTGCTGGCAGATGTGAGGCAGTGCAGGGTTCACATGGTAAGAGACAGGAGGAGCTCTGTGTGAATCTTTTCTGTTTTTTTGTCTTTTTTTTTTTTTGAGGTACTACGTTTCAAACTTGAGGCTTGCTTAGGTAGTTACTAAAGCACTGAGCTATATTCCTAGCTCTGTGTTTGTTTTGTGGTGCTAGGAATTGAACCCAGGGCCTTCCATAATGATCAAGTGCTCCACCACTGAACTAAACCTCTAGCTGCTGCTGATTCTTTATTTTTTTTTGGGGGGGGGGTCCGGTTGTAGGGCCTGAACTCTGGACCTGGGCGCTGTCCCTCAGCTCTTCAGCTCAAGGCTAGCGCTCTACCACTTGAGCCACAGCGCCACTTCTGGCTTTTTTTCTTTTTGCTTATGTGGTGCTGCAAGGCAAGTGCTCTACCACTGAGCCACCTTCCCAGCCCCGGAGATAAGAGTCTTCTAGGGAGTTTTCTGCCTGGGCTGCCTTCAAACTGCGATTCTCAGATCTCAATCTTTTGAGTAACTAGGATTACAGGTGTGAGTCACTAGTGTCCAGCCTGTACCTTATTTAAAAAAAAAAATTTAAAGACAAAAAAGGGGGTAGAGGGCTGGGAAGGTGGCTCAGTGGTAGAGCGCTTGCCTTGCATGCATGAGGCCCTAGGTTCGATTCTTCAGCACCACAAAAAAAAGGGGGGGGCTAGACTATTGCTCAGTGGTACAGTATGTATGAGACCTTAGGTTCAATACCTAGCATTGTGAATAAATAACAGAAAAAAAGAAAGCTGGAGATAGATTATATATTATAATATAATATCTTATAATTATCTAATTATGATTATATACTTATACTATATTATATAATGCATATTATGTTATATGACACGTATAATATTGTAATTATATAATATATAATATGTAATATTATATATATCTCCATCGGAGCAGAAAAATCAGAGAGATTCTTTTTTTTTTTTTTGTCGGTCGCGGGACTTGAACTCTGGGCCTGGGCGCTGTCCCTCAGCTCTTCAGCTCAAGGCGAGCACTCTACCACTTGAACTACAGCACCACTTCCAGTTTTCTGGTGGTTTTTTGGAGATAGGATTCTCGCGGTCTCTCCTGCACGAGCTGGCTTCGAACTGCGATCCTCAGATTTCAGCTTCCTGAGTAGCTAGGATTACAGGCGTGAGCCACCAGCGCCCGGCTTAGAGAGATTCTTATCTCCAATTAACCAACAAGTGCCCAGCTTAGAGAGATTCTTATCTCCAATTAACCAACAAAAAGCTGGAAGTGGAGGTATGGCCCAAGTGGTAGAACTCCAGCCTTGAGCAAAAATACCAAGCAAGAGTTCAAGCCTCACGGGCTGGGAAGGTGGTAGAGCTCTTGCCTTGCATGCCTGAGGTCCTGGGTTGGATTCCTCAGCACCACAAATGCAAAAAAGAAAAAAGCCGGAAGTGGCGCTGTGGCTCAAGTGGTAGAGCGCTAGCCTTGAGCTGAGAGCTGAGGGACAGCACCCAGGCCCTGAGTTCAGGCCCCACGACCAGACCCCCCCCCAAAAAAAAAGAATTCAAGCCCCAGTACCAACACAAATAAAATAGAACAAAATAAACAATTTATTGTTATTGCAAAAGCTTCTGGAAGAGCAAAAGTGGATAAAGATTCTTCCCTATCCCTCCTCCCATTTCCCCTCACTTCTACAGCTTGGGCCTGGCAAGCATAAGGCTGTTTGAACCCAGCCTCACACAGCTCTTTAACCATGTGAGCCAGCAGCACGTGGCGGCTCCCTGTCTCCCCAAAGCCTGGAATTTCAGCCCCACCCTAGCTTTGGCAAAACAAACCTTGAAACTGGCTAGCAGCCCAGGATTTTAAACTGCCTCTCTCCCTGATCCACTTCCCTTTAATGTCATCCAGAAGAAAGTTCAAGTTTCCACTATGGGGGAAGGGCAATTGGCACCTTTACTGACAGCCTGTAAACTTTCTAAGGACAGGGAGCAAACACTTGGCACCGCCTTGCCAGACCCAGACCCTTGCCTTCTGGATGCTAACACTTGGCCTCCCTTTGGCACTTTTGTTTCCTGGCTTAGCCCATCCCATTCCTCTACCTCCCATCTCTTCAGCAAAATGAGCTGAATGTTCTCCAAAGCACTGAGGAAGCACAATGTCTAAGAGTGTCTGCCACATATTAAGTGTCCCCTGACTACAGCTGTGATAGAACACCTGCTCTGCTTTGTGCATGTGCGTGTGCGTGTGTGTGTGTGTGTGTGTGTGTGTGTCCTGGGGCAAGTGAGTTACCTTCTCTGATCACCTCACTTGTTTTCCTGTAACACACAAGGTATCTGGCCTCACCAGACCACCTGAGCTCTGGGGTAGGTAGGCACGTCTCAGCATGATGATGCTAGGGCTTACTCGCTCCCTGACCCTGTCCTTTCTCAGGGGTCCAGACCATCTTCCTTCTCTAAGGTAAAACCCTTCACCCAAGTAAATGTTCACTTTGGTATCAGTTGCCTGCTCAGTCTAGAGGTGGAGAAGCTTCTGCCTTCCAGGACTCACTCTGCTTCAGCAAAGGCCCACCCCTACCATCAAAACCACATTCCAGCATGTTCTATCCTTCAGAGGGTGAAACCAAGCCTTCAGGCTCAAGAAACATGACAGGCCGGAGACCAATGGAACAGACTAGAGGACCCAGAAATAAAGCCACACATGTACAGTCAGTTGATATTTGACAAAGGAGCCAAAGACATACAGTAGAAGAATCATAACCTCTTCAACTTTTTTTTTTTTGTCGGTCATGGGGCTTGAACTCTGGGCTTGGGTGCTGTCCCTGCACTCTTCAGCTCAAGGCGAATGCACTACTGCTTGAGCCACAGCGCCACTTCTGGTTTTCTAGTGGTTTATTGGAGATAAGAGTCTCACTGACTTTCCTGCCCGGGCTGGCTTTGAACTGCGATCCTCAGATCTCTCAGCCTCCTGAGTAGCTAGGATTATAGGCGTGAGCCACCAGCACCAACCTCTTCAACTAGTGGTGCTGGGAAAACTGTGTGGCCACATGCAGAAAAATGAAAGTGGAACCTAGCCAATCACCATGCACTAACATCAACTCAAAATGGATTAAAGACCTTAACATCAAACTTGATATTCTGAAACTACTGAAGGACAGAATACGAGAGACACTTGAACTTATAGGCACAGGCAGGAACTTCCTGAACAGAGTCCCAAGGTCACAACAAATTGGAGACACTGGTCAAATGAGACTACCTTAAAATAAAAAGTTTCTGCAAAGACAAAGAAATACCAACCAGACTAGAAAGACAGCTAACTAATTGGGAAAACATATTTACCTGCAAAATATCAGACAAGGGGCTAATATCCATTATATACAGGGAACTCAAGAAACTAACCCCTCACAAATCTAACAAACCAATCATGAAATGGGCAAGGGAACTAAAGAGAGACTTCTCAGAAGAAGAGATAAAAATGGCAAAGAAACACATGAGGAAATGTTCATCCCTGGCTGTAAAGGAAATGCGAATAAAAACAACACTGAGATACCACCTTACTCCAGTCAGAATGGCTCAAATCCTAAAGTCAGCCAACCACAAATGCTGGAGGGGATGCAGAGAAAGAGGAACCCTACTGCGTTGCTGGTGGAAATGTATACTAATACAACCACTTTGGAAAACAGTCTGGAGATACCTCAGAAAGCTAAATATAGATCTCCCTTATGACCCAGCCAAACACTCCTAGGCATCTACCCTGAGCAACAGGAACGAGTATACAAAGACCTATGCACCTCCATTTTTTTTTTTTTTGTCGGTCGTGGGCTTGAACTCTGGGCCTGGGCGCTGTCCCTCAGCTCTTCAGCTCAAAGCAAGCGCTCTACCACTTGAGCTACAGCGCCACTTCCGGTTTTCTGGTGGTTTATTGGAGATAGGAGTCTCACGGTCTCTCCTG